>NC_136548.1:9478353-9853353 GCF_910591455.1 Pholis gunnellus
GTGACTGGCAGGGGACCTTTGAGTAAACGCTTGAAGCCTGTATTCTGCTTATGATATGCAAATCCTTTAACTGTAACTTTAACCCGGTGTCCCACCCATCACAATTACAATTTCCAACAGACATAGGATTTAGAGGAGGTAATGCTCATTGACAATACACAATACTACCTATTCATAATGCAGATGATTAAAATCAGACCAATATAACACTGCAGTAAAAAAGTGGAAAAACAGAACTACAGTTCAGTGGAACAGACAACAGCCAGTAGATACTGTGGTGACCTGGGCCTGCATCTCTCTAATGCACCTCATAATATGTCGGCTATTATTCACACCTCACCCTCAGGTCGGAGTGAATGTTTTGAAATTCACACTGCATTTCTAAATCTCTTAAAAAGTGTTTATTCTAAGTTCATTTCTACATTCAAAATGTTTTTACATTGATACACGGTGTGTGTGTGTGTGTGTGTGTTTTCAGTTCCATTAATGGTGATTTCGGTCGACATCACTCAACGCTCTGTGACCAGCATAACCCTGACGTGGACGATAGTGAATGAAGACTGGTACTACTTTCTCCAAATTAATGAGGAAATATCCCAAATTAACCCAAATAGAGACATGGATGTTGTGTCCCATACAATTACGCCTCTCCAGCCTGGAACAGAGTATCCATTCAGCCTGATCACAGGGTTCTCTGGACTTAATAGCACTGCTTATGACGACTACACAGTAACAGGTATATACACGCTTTCAAAAACTCTCAAAAACTGTTTTTCAATATGAATAGTAACATCCAGAACAGTCTTTGTTCTGGAAAGTATTATTCATTTATTGAATTATGTGCTATCTTTAACAAATGGAGGCTTTTATTTTCTCATTCATTTCAGCCATAGACTGTACCAAAGGAACCTGGCGTGTTACTAACTCATCAATCCAAGGAATGATTGAAGGCGTGTTCTCGAGTGCAACAGCCACTAATAAAACGCAAACTCATGTTAGTCCTGGAGGAGGTAATGTGTCATTTGCTGGCCTTTACCCTGGCGCGACCTATGACGTGTCTCTTGTGTATGAAACAAAATCCACAACCTTGCTACAGTGTAGCCACAACGTGACAATCAGTGAGTACAAATATGTCTTCCCACATTAACTGCTTGGCTAATCATGTGTTCTGTTGTACTATTACTTTTCGATGGACATAAAAGCAAATGCATGAATTGGTGTTGTTTGCCAATGGACACACTGGTTTGTGATTGCATTGTAAAGGCGTATTTCCACCTGTTTTACTTAGTTCCTGCGTATTTAAGCGCTGACTGCGAGTACGTGGCCGCTGGCTATTCTGTCTCTATCGTCTGGAATAAACCGGAGGGTGTGTGGACTTCAGTGGAGGTGAACGTGACCGGAGAAACTCACACAGTGCATGGAAATGACGAACGGCGCCTCCAAATATCTGGATTCCAACCTGCTCAAACATATGAGGTGTCTTTGGCTTTACTGTCCGGGACCGTGAGGAGTCATGAACCATTTGTTTTTTCATGTCTCACTGATCCAAGGGGTGAGTCAAAGTGACGATATTACTCTATAGAACAGGGGTGGCCAACCCGCGGCTCCCGAGCCGCATGCGGCTCTTTGCCCGGTTTCATGCGGCTCTTACGTTCATATCGAAGTTTGTATTTGTGTTTTTTTAATGTGCGTGTTCGCTTCGCTTGAGTTAAATACGGTATTTTCGTCAAACGCGCATGTGCAGCCACAGATTACGTTCCTCGTCGACCCATTTAACGCCGAGACGGACTGTTTGAAAGCCCCGCTAGTCACAGACGAGGCTGCGGCTGAGTTGGAGATGATCGATCTTTGTGAGGAGGACCAACTCAAACCTGCTTTAAGGGAAGGGACCATTGAGTTCTGGAAAAGTGTGCCAATGAAAAAATACCCCAATGTCAAACGGGCTGCGCTTAAGATACTGTTAATGTTTGGGTCAACATACATCTGCGAGTCTGTGTTTTCTACCCTGAAACACGTGAAATCAAAGCATCGATCTGTTCTGACTGACACCCATGTGAAAGAATTGCTTCGAGTGGCAACAACGGAATACAAGCCAGATTTGAAGAGGATTGTTCAAGGCAAGGAATGCCAGAAGTCCCACTAAGTAACATGCATAGTAAAAGAAAAACACTATTGTAAATTATTATATTTTTGTTTGTGGACTTGGTTGAACTGAGAGTTTGTCTGTGTGAGACAGTGCACACAATGTTCATTGTTGAAAATGACTGGCCTGTGGTCTTAGGAGTCAAATTCTGTCATTATCATGTTGGTGTGTGACCTTTACAATAAATCTGGCGGAGCAAAGGTATGTGTGTGTGAGGAAGGGATAGGGTGATGTTCATGTGTATGATGTGGCTCTTTGCGGTAACACAGTAAAAAATGTGGCTCTTGGTCTCTGACTGGTTGGCCACCCCTGCTATAGAAGGACCATTTCAGTGTGTTTCCTGAAGTAACCTTTGAACAATATATTCTCACTTTTACTTCATTGTTGTTCTGTGTGGAATCAGTTCTATGACGTGCTTGTTGTTTGGTTTTGGTGTCTACTGTATTGAGTATCTATATATTTTTTTTAAAGCATTTAATCCAGATTCTACCCCCTGTAGGAGTCATTGCAGCAGGGGCAGCATTAGCTATTGTGATTGTTTGTTTGGCTGTCTTGATTTTTATTTTCAGGTTAGTGCTTCCTCCGTAACCATATATTATATTATTTCTCTGAAATGTAGTGAACCAGACTCAATCAGGGAACATCTTTGCTTTTTATCCCACAGCATAAAAAAGTAATTAATTGGTGATTCCAGACAATCCAATAAAAAGTGCAAGTAAGTATACGTTTCACCATTTCTACATAATTCTGACACCCCTGTCAGTCTACAATGTAGTGACAAGGGAAATTAGATATTGTATAAATACAGATAATTATAAGGTTGACCACATATGAAAACACACCGTATTTAAGATTAACGCCAATTTTTATTCTGTAATATTTATGTATGTTGTGACGATCCTCCTCCTCCCATACACTAGGTGTCCCTGTTGTGTTTGATGATCTGTTACAGGTGCTGATTGGAGGGTCATCAGCTGGATGAGCCACAGCTGAGCTGGTGTGGCTCTGCCTTAAATACCCTCTTCAGTTAGCAGCTTCGCCGTCTGGGAGGAAGATCCTTGATGTCACTGGCTTACAGTTGTTTCTGTTTTTGTTTGAGTGCTGTTAAATTGGTTTACTTCAGTTTGCTACGAATAAATTGCTTCCTTTTAGCAGCCAGCTTGTTGTCTCCCTGTTTTGTCTCAGTCTCTGAGCCGGGCTGTGACAATGCCAATTGTCTTAAATACCATTACAATGTGTTATGGGTTCTACTTTTGTTGAGGGGTTTTTTCAGAGCTATTTGAGGCAAAGTTTCCAGACCACTTCTACCAATTAGGTGTGGATGAGAATAAAGGTTTCAGCGAGGAATATGAGGTGCATACAAAAGCATTTTGTATTTTGTTTCTCTTCTATGTCTTCCTATTTTTGTAAATGACCATAACAGTGCGCGTGTATAGTTGGGGAACTGTTTCACTTGCTTTCCGTTCAGTCACGCGCTGTGTCACCTAACCCCTTCACACTCCGCTAACGTTATCTTGACTGACAAACGTCTTCACTCGTCTGGTGAAGTAAGCTTATCGGATTTCTGCACGTCTTTGCTGGCCAGCTTTTAAACAACCGGTGTTTAACGGCTTCAGTAAAGCATCAGCCAGACTGTCGTCATGTGTTATTAAGTTAATTGAGTTCAAGTGGGATGTAACATCTCTAGTCAGGTACTGGTACGGTTCCACATTTGGATGTTTTGTTTGTGGTGTTGTAGTGAACTGAGATCACAAAATATGTAGGCAAATAATGAATAAACCACCACTGCACACAAACCAAACACAAATCTAAATTGAACTACTCACGGCACGGTAAGGTGACTCAAACCACACCATTAAATACACATGCAAGAGGCCTACTCTACCACTTCGGAAAAAAAATGAAACAGAGAATGGCCCATTCAATTGATTAGTTAAAAGGCACACTAAATCTAATCTGTCTGGGAAAAACAGTGGTTGGCTCCTCTAGTGTCTTTGTTTAAAACGTTCTAGACTGGAACACCGTCCCCTCCCCTAGTTGAAGACATGCAGGTTGACTAAAATCTTTCTTCTTGGTTGATGTGCCGAAGCAATCACTCCGAGTTGTAGTCCCTCACCAAACATGAATCAAATCAGTCACCGAACAAAGGCTGGCCTCAGCTGCCCTCTCAGGTGTGTCTGAGTTCAGGGAGAAAGGCCCAGGTGAACTTCCCACCTGTAGACTCTGCCCCCTGTTGTCTGGGTCCTGATGGTAGGCTGCCTGTTACCTGCCTTCCCACATAATCAAAAGAGAAAATATGATGACTTAATGAGAGCAGCAGTGTTTAGAAAAACATCATTAGGGAATAATTAAAATGGTCTGTAGTATTGTTGAACATGCTTTAATCTAGAAGAGAGACCTCATCGTGAAAAAAAAGCTCCTGTTAATTAGCTGACCCCACTGACAAAATCCATGTGTTGATAAGACACACTTCTTACAGACTCCAGCGGGAATATAATACAACCAAGTATGTAACAATACAATGACAACATTACATCTTTGTTGCCATGTTAAGTGTTCTTTTTTCATTTTGTTTCCCTGCGCAGTTTAGTTAGGAATCTATTAGAGGAGGCTGTTGCATGTTGGATTGGAGCCACTGAGATCTCCAGATGTAGAAGTGCAAACAAGTGGCAGCATGCCTGGGGATTACTGTTCACAGTGCTCTAAATACGTGTGTGTGTGTGTGTGTGTGTGTGTGTGTGTGTGTGTGTGTGTGTGTTTTGTACAGTTAAATGGTAAGCCAAGGGATGGAGAGGATGGAATATCCACTCTCAGTGAAAGTTGTTGGTAGGTTGATGATTGACTGCGAGCACAGCTATGCTGAGGGGATTAGTGTCGGTTCGGATGCACTACAATCTCTTCAATCCGATGGATAAACACAACCACCCCTGCCATGTTTTATCGCTCACTTTTCCTACTCAACAAGAAGAAGCCTTACATTGTTCAACATGTGTGAAATCTTTTAACAGTGGAGTGGTAATATATATACGAAAAGGTGACTGTCGCACTTCTTTCATCTTTGTCCAGAGACATACAGCAACAGATGTGTTGTCAGCATTCTAATATCGGGAGGAGGGGTGGGGGGGGGATTAAATCACAACGCCGCTCTAGTGATTTGACAGCGCTTTAGCTTTGATAGAAAGGGTTTGCAGGGAGCCTGCCAGTCAGAGTCAGCAGCATACCGAAGGAACGATGATGGGTGTGTGAGGGCGACAACGGGCCACAAGGGAAGCAACAAGAAATACACTTTGAACCAAAAGTTGCTTCAAAAGCTCTGTCGGAATAGAGGGAATTAAAGGGACATATCAACAGGTGAGATAAATATGCATAGGATTTCAAACATTTCTGTTTTGATTAAGAGCACTACATTTCAACAAATGTGAGCTGGTTTGAAAGAGCTATAATATTAATATTATATTATTGTTTTTTTAATGATAAAATCACATTTGGATTTGAACATACCCACTTAAATGCATGGCGCTCCTCTTTGTTGTTGTTTTTACGTGAATGATTTTCCTGTAGTGTCCTATGAATCTGAAATAAACCATCACACCCAATAAACGGCTGATAAGAGATCCCTATACATGTGAATAGATGTGATTAGTGTTTTCATTACAGTCAGTATTTGAGAAAGCTCTGTGATTCCAACAAATATGCTACTTTCTATTTACATTATATTCTTAAAATTATATATATATATAATAAAAAAATGTAATAACATTATTGTTTTAATTATTATTTAAAAAAAACTATTTGCATAAATATACTTGAAAACTAGAAATACCTGCAATTCTTTCCTTACTCCGCCGGACTTCGTTTAAAAAATACCTTTCAGAAAACTCTTCAGGGGAGGAGACCAACCCCTCTTTATTTAAGCTTTGAGGAGGGATTTTGGATTAATACTGTAGTGCCACAGATTAATCCAGTTACATGCATAGACAGTGATGAGAGAAAAATGGGGATGGGACAAACATGGGAGTGAAAGCGGGAGAGATGACAGAGAGAATGAGAGTAACAGAGGGATTTGGGTCAACCATGTTGAGCATCTGGCTTAAAGATGTCCTATGCTCTGGAACTGTACAGCAACGCATGGACATAGGGATTACATAGCGCACATACGCAGTTGTGTTATCTCTCACTGCAGGAGCCAATATGACAGAGAATCTAACAAACCGACAATAACTGCTCTGATTCTCCCGTTTTGACAGCTGCCATGAGGCTGGACAGCGTAGGGATCCGGGCCCGGAGGGCTGCGGAGCCTTCTGAACCAGAGCAGGAGGAAGCAACAGAGCCGGGTCACCACGAGCACTCCCCTACTGAACACCACGAGCACTCGCATCCTGAACACCACGAGCACTCCCCTACTGAACACCACGAGCACGCGCATACAGAACATCACCCCGGCCACGACTACAACCACATGAAGGAGAAGTTCATGACTGAGCTTGGTCATCTGCCAAGTAAGCCACTTCTAGAAGTTCAATTTCAGAACGTAGTTTACTTTATGAAATAAGCTGTATGTGTGACATCATCTTAGGTCATCATTTGATCGAGAAAATCCACCCCAGTGCAGAATCGACAATATGATACATAAATAATATTACATATTGTATTGACCAGTGTCTTTTTTGAGAGGTTTTTTAACAAAACATTCAAAAAATGATAACGAATGATTTATGGGAATATGAGCTTGTTTTTTTGGTCATCATACAAACTATTTGTGACGTTCATACTCATGAAAATCTAAGTGGAAAACGAGCACAACAATAGTTGTAACTACTGCTGCGGCGCTATGAGTAAGGCACCTACCGGTGAGCTGTGCTGCTGGGGACTGTGGCTGTACAGGGCCGCTCCCAGCTTAGAGTGTGTTATTGTCTGATTGTGGAGACGGGTGTTGCTGACGACACACATGCATGCTCATCAAACCGTCTCCAGAAAACAAGTGCTGGAAAAGTCAGTTGTGCTTTCAAGCTTTTCAAAAGGAGTTTATGTTCAACAATATTGTTGGAACTATAGTAGCAGTAAACAGATTTATGAATTTATGATTTTTCTTTGACGTAATCTCGAGATATAAATCCTCTTGAAAATCCTGATGCATACGATTTTTTACAAAGCCTTCGATAGAGAAGTTAGAGTTTAAAAGTTTACTTAAAAATCTGTTTCAGATTCATGATTTTTGTGTTTTTTTATTGTTTTTTTGTTGTTGTGTTTTGGGGGTCTGTTTTGGGGGAGTGAATTCGCCTTCTTATTGTTTTTGCAGTTCCCGCGTGGGCAGTAGCAGCCATTGTTGTGGTGGTCCTGGTTTTGGTGGCATGCTTCCTCTTCTGCCTTTTCAAGAAATGCTTCGGGAAAAAGAAAAAGCCAAAGAAAGTGAGGGAGAGGAAGACCGGTCGCCGCAAAAAGGAAAAGGAAGGTGAAGGAGAGGCTGGAGAGAAGGTACGCTATGTCCAGTAACACATGATTGTATAATCTTTCCTGATCTGGATCTTCATGATGAATATCCAATGCGCTCCTGTCTTCATCTGGCAGGAGGGAGAGGTGAAGAAGGAAGGAGAGGAACAGGAGAAAGAACAGGAAAAGTTGGGAAGGCTGGAGTTCTCATTGGACTACAACTTCACAGATACCCAGGTAGGCCCTGTGTGAAAACAATATCCTTATCAGTGGCATCAAAGGTATTCATACTAATGATTAGAATATAGGGACCACTGATCATTCTGACACCTGTTGTCTTTCCTCTTCAGCTTATAGTGGGTATCCTTCAGGCTCAAGACCTTGCTGCTATGGACATGGGGGGAACCTCAGACCCCTATGTCAAAGTCTTTTTGTTGCCAGACAAAAAGAAGAAGTATGAGACCAAAGTTCAACGCAAGAATTTATGTCCCGTTTTCAACGAGACGTTCATCTTTAAGGTACCGTGTGCCTGACATCGTGCGTTCGTCGACTTGATGTTGTCTGTGTCTTGTTTGCTCTTTCTCTTGTCTTTATGTCTCTGTCTAGCAGCTTGTGTTGGTGTTCCAGGTTGTTGATGACATGTCACTTTTTACCCCCCCGTGAGACAGAAGTTTGGGCCTATGTCTCTACTTCCCCTCGTCTTTAATTTTTTAAACCCTGAATGGCGTCTGTCAAGGTATCCTCTCCCCCTAAAATATCAAAGCAGAATGTTTTTAATCGTCTCCTGTTGCTATATGTTCCTTGTAGTTGTCTGCATTTGTACATTTGATTCCACATAAACAAAATGGTACATTCTAATGCTGTAACAACCTCTCTTTCTAGATCCCATATGCAGAGTTGGGCGGAAAGACTTTGGTGCTGCAAGTTTTTGACTTTGACCGTTTCTCCAAACATGATATGATCGGCGAGATAAACATCCCCATGAACAGCGTTGATTTGGGCCAGCCAATGCAACAATGGCGAGACGTGGAGAGCTGTGAAAAGGAGGAGGTATGATATGTTGTATTATCATGTTGCGTGTGTTTGTATTTACTAAATAATACACTCTTTGCCTTGCTTCTCAAAATGAATAATCATAATAATCAGCAGTTTAATAAAAGATGTCTTCATTTTATTTTGATAATACTTTCCTTTCAGCAAGAAAGACTGGGCGATGTCTGCATTTCTTTACGATACGTGCCCACTGCTGGAAAACTGACAGTGAACATCATGGAGGCAAAGAATCTGAAGAAAATGGATGTTGGTGGTTTATCAGGTAATTAGGCCTCCTGTCGGAATCATTCAGTAAAACTGGGCTATTACAAAATTCAGTCCCAGAAATAAAATAGCCCAATAAAACACAACTATATCACCTTTCTTTCCCTCCTTTATAAGATCCGTATGTGAAGATTATTCTGCAGCAAAATGGGAAACGGATTAAGAAGAAAAAGACGACCGTTAAGAAAAACACGCTCAATCCTTACTTTAATGAGAGTTTCAGTTTTGAAGTCCCCTTCGAGCAGATACAGGTAGGCTGTGTCTTCATAGCAATTTGAATCTGAGCAGGCTCTTAGTGTTGATATAGGGAATGATTTGACATCACGTCTTTCTTTTTTTGTTTTTCAGAAAGTGCAGGTCGTCATCACAGTGTTGGACTACGATAAACTTGGGAGCAACGACCCCATTGGAAAGACCTTCATGGGTTATGGAGCTACAGGAGTTGGCCTGCGCCACTGGTCAGATATGTTAGCCAATCCCAGACGTCCAGTAGCCCAGTGGCACACTCTGCTGCCAGAAGAAGAAGTCGACGCGGCAGTCAAAGCGAAACCTCGTTAGAGTCGGACCTTGTTTGGATATCCAATACTGCCAATATTTTACTTATTCTAATAGTCCTGATGTGTCACATGTCCTGTTTTCCATTTTGTTTCTTGTAAGATACTTTAATGTGTGTGTGTGTGTGTGTGTGTGTGTGTGTGTGTGTGTGTGTGTGTGTGTGTGTGTGTGTGTGAGATGTGGTTGTTACTCAGCTTCCCCTATTGACCTTATAAATGACTTTATATTTGTATGATTGTAAAACACGTACCTGTAAATCTTTTGTGTATGCTCATGCATGGGCCTACTAAAATGTGGATGCACAAGGGAAGGATTTGGACAGGTGTTGTAAATTAGTGGACAGGTGTTGTAAATTAGTGGACAGGTGTTGTAAATTAGCGTTTCGCTACAAACACTAAACACAGTGCATCTGGTCCTTAAATGTATGTTACAATTCTAATGCTACTGTGATGTCCATATCAAATAAAATAAATATAACATAACATTTCAGGGTTACTCTGTGTTCTAAAGTTACGCTGGAGCTTCTGTATCTCATGGCATGCACACTGGGCCTTTTTATCCTTTTTGTAGTGATGTGGTGCAACAGAGACCTTTAAAAAAAATGCTTTCTGTAACACTTTGGATCTTTAAAAATGCAAAATTAGACCATCAATTGATTCACATCAATGCTTATCTTACTCTCAATCATATTAGATAGAAAAGAGTATTATGGATGAAACAATTATCCGACAACGTTTCATCATAATAATCTTTTGGTGTACATCTACTACTATCAAACACAGCCACATCACCACCGGTAGAGGGCGTCTGTCCTACACATTTAGAAAATGTTGCTTGGCAACAGAACTCAAACTTTCTCTTCAGACTGTAAAGTAGGTTATCTGCAACTTTACTCAGGAGTCAGACTGTGAGGTCACTTTTGTTTCAGTTTATCTGGTCAGAGCTTACGGACATTTATTACCACATTGAGGTGAGGCGGGTCTGTGCTTAAGCTAACACTAATTGTCCTTTTGAGTAAAGTTACTGTTTGCTAGCGTTAGTTAACGGTCGTGCTAAGCTAAGCTATCTCTCGCTAACACCGTTTCACGTCACAGGATGAGCGCCGGACGGGCCTCTGAGGGCGCTGGCTGCATCACCTGGTGGGGCTTCAGTCCTGCGCGCGACCTGCTGAGTACGGGTGAGAGCCTCAAAGGTGCACGTGCATGCGTTGTCCGCCTAGACACGTGCATCAGATACAGATACAGTACTGCTTACACGTTAGTGCGTTGATATTAATGATCCAATATAATAATTAAACGCTAAAAGTACATTTTGTTACTTTTGTAGTGTTTAACATAAGCGCAATTTTGTATCGCAGTATTTTATTGTAGTACTGCAACATGCATCTCTCTCTCTCTGTCTCTCTGTACTCAGGCCCTGTGAGACTTGAAGGGGAATTCAATGTTTTACTGGTTGGCAGTGGAGATCCACGACATATTTTGAAGACCATTTCTGGATTGCAGAACCAGGAAAGCCTTCATGTGAGCCTCTCAGTCTCTTAAACTGTCACGTGACCCCCCCCCCCCCCCCCCCCTAATAACACATTGATGTCCTCTACTGTGAGCTGCTGCACTCCTTCTCTCTGCTCTCCTGCAGGTGTGGGTGATAGAAGACAGCATGGAGGTGGTGGCCAGACAGCTGCTGCTCCTCTACCTGGCACTGATGCCGAAGGAAAGCATGGGAAATAATGGTGGGTGGCATTGTGTTGAAGTGTTGACTTTATAGATGAATAAAGATAAATGGGTCCTAAATGTGAAGTGGTTTTGCCGTGTTTGTTTTTGTTTGTTTTCAGAGAAGACAGAGGTTTTCTTGGAGGTGTTTGGGAACGGCGAGATCCGCAGTCAGACAGAAGAGACACTGAGACGTGCAGCATCACAGCTCACTCTGTCTGTTACTGAAACACTGGAGACAGCCACACACGCCTCTCTGAACACAACTCTTCTCAAGGTACAATCATTTGTAAAACGAAGCCTACCCTCTGTGTTTCTTTAACCCTTTACGATCGATATGAGACTAGACTTTCTCGTTCTTTGAATGATTCTTCAGTTCAAGGAGCGAGACGCGCTGGCCAGGATATTCAAGTTGTGGATCCAGCCTGGGCCTTCATCGTCCTCATCGGAGTGTGCCGCCCCCGTCTTGATGTCCACGGCCTGGGACTATCGGGTCAGGCAGCACCTTGGAACGCGCTACGACTCCAAGAAGAGCTGCTTCGACTGGGACCTCACAATGAAACTGCATGAGAAAGGGGTACTTTAATATTCTGTGTGCTTCTCTTTTTGTTTTGTTTTAGAAGGTTAGACACTCGGAAGCTTAAATGTGGCACTGAAGTGTAATGGACATTCCTTCTGCAGTGTGGCGTCGTCAACAAACATCAGTATGCACAATGGAGGGAACGGGGTTTGGCGTTTGAAATGAGGGAAGGTGTCTACCAAAGAACCAATCCAAGTTTGCTCTCTTCAAGAGTGTTCAGTCAGGTTGGTGTTTGTCTGTTTTTCGGCACAATGTTTCTCCACAATGCGGCAATAAGATGACATGACGGAACCTTGTGTGTATCTGGACAGAAAGCGGGGAACGTGTCTTACAGGGGCTACTGGGGGGACATAGTTTCCAGCCCTTATCTCTCCTTTGGCATTGAAACTGATGACAAGAGCCTGCTGAGGACACAGAATGGGCAACACACCAAGGTAAAATATACAGTAGCAATGGCACAGGTTACATGTTAGATAGTGATGTCGCCGCATCCTTTTATCGCAGTGCCTCAATACCCTGAGGAACATATTAATGCTTTCTGTCCCTTCCTTCACTCACATCCACAGACGGCCCAGGATATCTCTTTTGCAAACGTTCATGAATTGTTCCAGTCCCTGTCCAGCAGGCGGGGCTGCCCCACCACCTCTCAGGCAGACTCGGAGGCAGAGGAGCCGTCCCCCGAGGCGGACCGAAACTCTGTCACCATTAACGGTAAATGGCTGTTAACACTAGCGGGCCACGTCATCATTAGATGGTTGTCAGTGCAGTGCGGGTAAGAATAGCTCGCGCGATGACAAAAGCAGCTTAACTCGCAGTGAAAACGTCTGTTTTGATGTTTAGCACACAGAAAGCAGTCACTGTGTATGAAACCTGCGCTGATTTTTTCTCAAATCCTCTCCAGACTTGATGCACCTGAACGGGATCTCTGTGACGTTCCTGCCATCGGACTCACTTTACAAACTGCCCGAAAAACAGAAATATTCCCACTTCTTTAACACCATCTACTTCTCTGCCAGGTGAGAGCTTTCTGTCTCTTAATTCTCCGACAGATGATTGTTCTGAATACATAATCAATATTATCCTAAACACAAATATAGTAACTTAATCTAAAATAGGATCCCTTCACCATCTAGACCGCAGACTACTGACGTGTTTCCGTGTGTTTGTTTTCTGTCCACGCTCTTCAGCTGCGTGCACCAGTTGGGCCCGACAGTGAGACAGATTGCAGCACCAGACGCTGTGCTCGTCGTGGAGTTGGCCAAGTGAGGGTTTTTATATAGTAACATGGTTCGTTACCATGGTGGCAATACAGTCACCAAGAGTACAGTGACGACGCTCTGTTATCCACAAGTGCGTGAGCTTCTCTGCATTTCTTTGCGCTCGCTCCACCGTCCCATCTGTAAGTTCTGTGAGCGACGACTGTAATGCGGCTGTTGCGTTTTTTTAAGTTGCATTTGTGTGTCTTTTGTGAAACAGGTACATTTTGGACCTGACCAAAGAGCAAGCGGCAGGCTTTGCAGAGAAAGTGGCGAGCATCGCTCTGGAGGCTGAATTTGAGCCGTGGCGTGATGAGAAGAGCGATGACGTCCATGCTGTTTTCGTACCACAGAGGAAGTAACGGTGGTTAATTTATTCTGCTCCCGTTGTCAGCAGCTGTACCTCCACAATGTGCAACAGTCAAGGTGATATTGCCTCACGTCACAAGAACTTATGCAGATAGAATGTATTTTAGTTGACCGGCCAATACGGAGCGACGTTCATTTTTGTTAAGAAAATGTCAAGAAAATATCCATTTTATGTATTCGTGCATTTTAATAAATACAGATGCAATTGCAAGTGGATGTATTGTAATAAATGGCACACAAAAGAATCTCTAATCTTGTCCAGAAGCTATTGAACTGTCTTCTTGTTTCATCGTGCCTCCTGTGAGAGTTCACTTCCAGCGTCCTCCGACCTTCCCCTTACCGTGGACCTTTTTGCTGCATTGAGACAAGAAAAAAAATATATAAAGTAGATTATGAACAGTTGAAATGAACCTTCAAGTGTGACTGATTGGAGATGGATATCACTTTAATTTCATGTCTTACGTGTGTGCATGCAGTGAATGAAGTGGCAAATGTTAAAGAGCTGTGAGTTTGTTATTTCCTGTGTTAATGTGACTGTTGCTATCCGTCTGTGGTATGTTTGCATAGTCGATGCAAAGTAGCATTACACGATACACTACTTTTTGGGGTGTGACGGTAGCGCAGTGACTCACAATTTCTGAGCATGTTGGAGTCTGTTCAGGAGGACGTTGATCTGAGAAAAAAACACACAAATTACGTCACAAATGACATATATATATATATGTAAAATACCAGTTTTGTGTGTTCTTGGCTCGATGGCTCACCTCATACTTCTGCCTCTTCGTCTTTTCAGTCAGGTCGAATTTCTCTGACTCCAGCTGGTAGATACATTCCCACATCTCCTTGGCTCTCTCTCTAAAGCACACCAGCATCAACAAGTTGAGATGGCATTCGTACAACATGTGCCTGGTTTCAAAGCTAATGGATGTTTATTTAAACTGAACCCAAATCTCACAGTCACAGTCTTTAATGGAGCTTAAACTGACCTCAGGCCATCCTCTCTCAGGGTCTCAATAGCCAGCGGCTTGCGTCTCTCTGACAGAGTCTTCTTCTTGATTTCCCTCGCCGTTTGCTTTTTGCCACGCCTCTGCTCTGCCTGCAGGAAACAACTCACTTTCTTAGAGGATCGGACAGACATGAACTCTCTGACACACCTGCCTGTGAATGTATTATTCTGACCTTGGCCAGGAACCCTCCGAAGTGAGCTCCCATGTTGGAGAGCACTTTCTTCTTCTTGGCCTCATCCTCTGCCCTCTTCTTGGCCTCTTCGTCCTCCTTCCTCTGTCTCTCCACCTGAGGAAAATCAGGTCAAAATATTGCGATCTGAGCGGATTTTTTAAAAACACATGTAATACAATGTTAAACGTTAATAATTACTGCAATCCGTGTCTGTCTGTCCCGCTCTTTTTCAGCCCTCACACGCTGCTGCTCAGCTCTTTCTGCCCGGCGGTTCTCCTATTACAGAAAAAAACACATGTCAGCCTGACTTTTACGCCTGACTCAAGTTTCATCACTGTTGGTCTGAATAGTCAGTGCATCCTGACAAATCTCTCTCTCTCTCTCTCATGCAAATACGTGGGGGAACTAATGGACAAACGGTTACAATCCTGTCTTTGAGTCCAATCAGCTCCTCTTCCTCTTTCTTCCTCTGCTCAAAGTGGACATCAATCAGAGTCTGCAGCTCCAGAAGGTCTTTCTCCATCCTTTTCCTGTGGATGTCCTGTCGGGGGACCAGTGGATACACAGATCCAGATTATTGAATGCCTGTTTTTGGTGCTATAATCGTGTAAATGTTCCACTAACAACAACCTTGAAGGAACATACGTCAAAGTCAACCCTCTCCCCCTCAGGGATTTTAGGGGCAGCGAGCTGTGTGACCGGCCTGTAAAATAACATGACGGCATATCAACATGTTCAATCTTGAGTATTTTTACTGCATTTTGCGGTAAAAATCCCACAATATGTCTTGATGTTTAGCATTGCCACGTCACTCTTACTTGTATTTGGGGCGATCTTCTTCAACATGACAGCCAGAACAGCAACAACAAAGGGAATCAGGTTTTTTTTGGTTTTCATAAACAAACACAGCAGAGGAAATGATTTCAAGTTTAACTCCAATAGGACAAAACAATTAGGTTTTAAACATAGAAAAAACACAGTTTATGGCCAATGTTCGTATGATAGGCTCTATGAAAGAACGGCATTTTTTTATCCCGTTAGAGAGAACTCAAGGTGTTTCCTGTTGAATTTGAATTGAAGTTCAACGTTCCTGGGAAAATATGCAAATACCATATTACAACATGTAAATACATATTTACATTTTGAAGATTCCCGTCTTTCACTGACAGGTTGCTGTTATAGCTTGCACACCTGAATGTGTTATTTCTAAGGCAAGGTCGATAAAATCAACACGGCCCAGCAACACAGTCTCACCTCCCTCCCCCTGCTCCTCCTCTTCTTCTGGAGAAAGAAAGAGTGACAAGGCCATTGAGTTGAGAGAAACGATGAAACCGCGGTTTTATTAAATGAATGAGTGAATGTCCTTACCGTCTTGATGGACTCTAAATAAATAAGAATTGAATGAATACATCAGACAAACAAAAAAAATGTTAAAAGTTTATAAGGACTGGATTGACTTACCCATGAGCTTCAAACTCAGACATGGTGGCACTGGAGAGAAAACCATCAATATAAAAATCAGTACTGTTTCAGATGTGTAACAGCATATATATATATATATATATATATATATATATATATATATATATATATATGTATATATCCAACGTATGAAAGGTGTCAAATTATTTAGTTCATGATTTTTCAAAATGTAGATATGAGAATGCATTGGCTGAATACATTAGAATACGTCTTAAATGATCACAAATAATTTGCTAACATGGGTTTGTCAAATATTACATCGAGCAGCAAACAGACAAGAACAGTTGTGATGCATCGGTTGGTGTTTTTCCTCTACTTTAAAGCTGGAGTATGTTGAATTTGAAAGAATAAAAACACAACCTTCCACCGACAGATGAAAATCTTAATGCGAAAGCAAGAGAACACGGCTTTGCTCCATTCAATAAACAGGAATGTTATTGCTGCAGCCGTATTTGGTGTGGTATAACCAGTAGCTTATTAACTTAACATAGTGTAAATATTGCTGCGTAAATGTTTTTCTGGATCACTTTGTTGGACTTTGTGTCTCTTCGTGCCGCTGTATCACAACATTTGAGTTCAGTCAGGTCGCCTAATGACGCATTTGAAGCTATTGACACGACGAAAGGTCGGAAAATGAGAATACATTCATTGTGCTATTATTTTGTACATCGTCTCGACAAAAATCCGATGTATATTTAACATTTGACTATCTTAATTACACACTAAATTTGAATTCCTGGGGATCATTTAATTCAAATACTGGACCTTCAATGAATATGTTTGCATTCTCAATAGTGAACACATTTCATGTTGTATGAGACGGTGCATTGCATAATCGATGCAGGCCAGCGCTTTTGTTCAAAGAATAATATAAAGCAGAAGACCGTTTGTAGCTAATGATCTAGGAATAGAAGAGGTCAGAGGGACTGTTAGGTCGCAGCAGTGTCCTGTTACCCAGGATAAGAGTGAGGTATTAGCTAGCCAATCTACAAGAGAGAATGTGGGATGGGGAGATTAAGCTGGTCGGCTGGCTGCTATTAACACCAGCCAAGCCCTCTGTTATCATTTGATCTGTTTTTGCAGTCTCACTGAACTCAGGGGATATTTAAATGTGTGTAGAGTCCCATAATATTGTCTCATTCCTGACCATTACTTCAGCCTCTTTTACATCTCTGTCAGTGGGACTTGTTACAGGAGATACAGAATTATAAATGTGCAGAGTTCAGGGTCGAAGCCGTTGGTTTCTTGGTAGACACACCGGCAACAGACCATTTTTTCAATGAACAACTGGAAGTCCTCCCAGACTGCCTGTCTTTGAGCGCATTAGCATGGTAGATCAGCACTGAGGCCGCCCTCTTCTCTCAGATCCTGTCATAGTTAGTTTATAGCCAAGATATCAGGGCATGAGCATGTGAATCTGAATAAACACGGGCACTGAAGGCAGATGAGGGATTGGGAGAGGAATTCATCACATATGCTTCACTGTTGAATGTCTCTGGCCAAACTGACCAACACAGACGGGCGGAGACGCCAAGGGCAACAAGAACAACGTCTCAGGTTTTTTTGGTAATTTCAGAGAAATAATGGACCTTGATTGTCACTCAACTGAATTTAATTGCAATTTAGTGGAACGTTTCCAAATACGCCAAATATTGCATTGATTTATATATTTCACTCGATATCAACATGATATAGCTTCAAACAGGCAGATTCTGAATGTATTGTCTCTGACATTGTACAATGAAACGAGTCTGAGCACGTTTAGACTAAACAAAGTCATTGTCAATTTCATACGTTTTAAAGCATGCTTTGATTTAATCAGTTATTATTGGCTATTACAGTATTTAAATGTAAAAAAAGTGCAATAAATGTTTGTTTTTTTGCACACTTACAGGCTGCAGAAACAAGCTTTGGTCACAGTGACATATTAGTTAATACGGCGAAGTTGATGTCATTTACACGTCCAGCAGACACGGGGTAACATTCATTTGGATCATTCATCGTCTGCTAAATGCTCCATTGTGCTCACAAGCTGATCGGTTTCTAACTGTTAGCCTGTCGTAGCCTACAGCGGGTTTTAAGTTGCTAAGAGTAGCTTCCTGCTGTGAGAGCAGTGGGTGTGAATCAACACATTAAAAGTGCGAGCCACAAAATCACAACAATAAGCTGAAAGACAATGAAAAGCTCCGCAGTTCAAAGAGGAACTGTAGCGTTGGTGATAACTCTCTGGATCACTACTGTGAGAAACCCTCGTCACATTAATCATAGCCATTTGATCCACTGCTATCATAAAAAAAACATTGATTATAGCAGCTTTAAACAGCCTTGAAAATCATCTAACAACGTCGTTCAAAACGATCACAGTCCATAACCAATAATATGCAATCAAACCCAATGGTGTTCACGCTTTTGTATAACTATGTAGTTTGTGTATGACTACATACAGATTACAGAACCAGATAAAAATGATGGAAGACTTCTGGATGGTCACATATTTCAAATAATCACACCAACAAGAAGAAACACCTCGGCTGAGAGAGAGTGTAGAGGAAAAGTCGAAGCACGTAGGCCTACCTGAACAGCAAAAGAGAAGGATGTTTGACTGATGATGAAAAACAAGGGGAGTAACAAGTAGAGGGGAGACAGGGCTTTATATAAGGGGGGTCCTCGGGGGTGACGGAGAGGTGACTTGAGAGGTGATAAAATGTGGGTGAGTGTGTGAGGCAAGATTTAGAAAAGGAGGACAGGGGACTGAATGTGGATTATTGGCGGCTTTTGTGAGCATATGCTGAAGTCTGACGGGCAGGATGATGAGCGAAGGGTTTGTTGCTGACCTCACAGCTGAAACAAGACACAGAAAGACAGGTGGCAGAAAACCCAACCGGGACAGAAAAGGAGGCAAAAACAAGCCAATTTCTGTCCGGACACAGATTGAGATCCCGTGTCTGTCTCTGGAGATACAAAAGGAAACAAGAGCAGGTCATACACCACACCTTTATGTCAGCCGGCTTACACTTGTGATTGTGTATTTAGAATGCGTAATTCCATGGAAACAGCATTTCCATATAGACAAATATGAAAGCTCATGGGAACAAAACACACATGATAGAAAGAAAGAGTAACATTCTGCAGAAGTCTCTCCCAAAGAAACACCTGTGGATCAGGTAAGAAGAAGAATTTGGATATTTAGACTTCATTTATAAAATGTAATGTTATTGTAGACAATATATCTTTAAATGTAATTGCTTTGGGGCAATAAAAACATATCTGGCAATCATTTTAAAATTCTGCTTTATGGATAGCACGGATAGATATCATAAAATGTGTCAAAAATCACACCAGGGCTGCAACTATTATTTTTATTATCGATTGATCATTTGTTCATTGTTTTTCTCAATTAATCAATTATTCAGCCTATATTCAGCCTATAAAATGTCAGGAAAAAGGTAATTGGAGGCATTTAGTACTATAGTCCAGCTTTATAGCTGTAGAAGAAAGTCAAACATGGTTCACTAAAATAATTAAAAAAAACTAAAGTACATTTTTATAATTTCTTTTTTTTTATTATCAAAAACATCTTGGACCTGCACTGAGAGGAGTATCCACTGGTGTGCAAGTGGACTAAAGGGACAACATTTCAACCAGCTAATATGAACTTTCATTTGATTTGTATAACAACCTTTATATAACTTTTATATCCTAGAAAGAAATATGCTCCGTCTGGGGATTTTACTGCTCGCTTCAAGTAAGAGTCTTTGTGTAAAATGCTCAAATTAAAATACACAATGTTATAACCGTAATGCCTGCTTAATGTGATGTTTTGGTGGGCGTTCGTCTGCAGGTTGCGTCACTCTGTGTTCGCACAATGTTCGAGAGTATAACCTGATAAACATGCCTAAGACTTGGGACGAGGCCCAGAGTTACTGCAGAGAGACCCACACGGATCTCGCTACCGTCGCCAACCGCGATGACCTGAAGAGGTTCTTGGACACAGCAGTAGCCAGTGGCGGGAGTGGAGAATCCTGGATCGGTCTGAAAGAGGGCGGGGAGGCCTCCTGGCTGTGGTCTGTAGGAGCATCTCAGACCAGTGACGGGTTAGCTGTATACACTAACTGGACCAGTGTACCTGATCCCTCTCACCACTGTGGAGGCATGAGGGGAGATGGGAAATGGTTCAGTGCCCTCTGTGAAGAAACACTTCCTTTTGTCTGTCAGGGTGGTAAGACGGCTTTAATTTGACTTAGATCGTGATGTCACTCATCCTCTTGATGCTCAGCTGCATGACCTTATTGCTATTCACGTTCACTGACAAGAGACAGATCGTTAGCTTAGCATAAAGACTGGAGACAGCTAGTCTGGCCCTGTCTAAAGGTAACAAAGTCCACCTCTTGTTGCTATTGTAGGAATTGCATGTTTTGATCCATATTCAGGATTAAAATTAAGGATATCTCATCCTGTGCTGCTTTGATTTAGATCATTCTTTTTAAAATCTGTCTCTTGCAACTATTGCAACTTTTTGAAAGTGGAGTACCAAATGAGTGTCTCTTTATTGCACCTTTAAGTGCATGCAGCAGCTTACAAAACTAATAGCAACACAGTGTGTGTGTGTGTGTCCCCCCCCCATTCTCTTCAACCCTTTTAACCTCTACAGTACATCTTGCAATATTTACAGATGAGGGGTCCAGTGGGTTGTATGTCGTCCTTCAAAAGAAGTCATGGAGGGAAGCCCAACAGCACTGTCGACTGAAGGATGCTGACTTGGCCAGTGTGAGGAGCCAGACTGAGAATCAGGCACTACAGCAAATGCTTCATCAAAGTGGGAACCTGTCGTCCTTCTGGATTGGTTTGTTCAGGGATGAGTGGAAATGGTCGGACCAGAGTAACAGTTCCTTCAGACACTGGGCGAGCGATTCGCCAAATAATGATGGATTATGTGGACTGTATAATTTCGCAGGCAAGACCTGGTATGACAGAAGTTGTACTAACCGCTATACCTTCTTCTGTTACACTGGTGAGCATTTAATAACTGTTAGTCTGATTCAGTCTTCTTTCTTTAAATGACAAATCTCACCAAAAGTATTTATTCTTTTTGTTTGTTTAGCCAAAAGAGCAACGCATCTGAAAATTGTGAGGGTGGAAATTAAGTCAAATTCATTGTTAAACTTTCGTGACTCTGCTGTGAGTGAAGCCATTTTGAACCAAGTAAGTTTTTGCCTACTCTAGAAGTTGTCTTCTCGCTACCAGAGCAAACACGTGATCCTAATAGTAGCGTAAAGATAACTTGAATAAAGGTCTGTTCTGCCTTCTTGCCTCCATAGATCCAACAAAGGCATGACACGTTCAAGCTTCAGTGGAGAGTCCAGCCAGATGGGAAGATTTTCCATAAAAAAGAAAAGAAGAAAATCAAAGAAGCCTGTTAGAATGACATGAAGTTGCTACTATGAAATGATCTGCAGTGCCAAGCAAGACTTGACAATTACTCCCGAACATCTGCGAGGGCACCTGAATATAAAAATACAGTAATATCATGAGAAATTAAACCAGAATCAGCTGTGGGATTTGTACTCTATCAGAAATAAACGTTATATTTTACAGACAGCACACAAAACTGTTTGACCCAATTTGAAATGCTGCTTTAAAAGTCACTTACTTCAACTGTTTTAATAGCCTGCAGTCAGTATGCGCTCATTTTTTACATTTGTCATACTGGCTTCAATGTTCCCTCGTATTTTTCATCATTTATTAGCAGTAGGTGTGCTGTGTCCAGTAGGTGTGCTGGCTCCTCTTAAAGGTGCAGTGTGCAGTATTTGGGGGAATCTAGCGGTGAGGTTGCAGATATAAAATACATACGTTACATTTGTGAGCATTATCTTAAAGGGGAATACCAAAGCCTTGTTGAGGCTCTAGTCTAGAGGGAGCTGCGTCAAATCTAAAAAATGAAATTGATGTACACAGAATAGCTGCATTTTGGGTAATGTAGGCACCAGGTTTTGACAAGGGAGCAGAAAAAAAGAGATTTTGCTGGTTCCAATCTCTTTTTTTACTTTTTTAAACGGTCCATTATGAGTCCAACTACGTTGGGAGTGCTATGCTAAATCAGTGGAGCACCCTTCTCCTCAACAGAAAGACACACTTTTCTTTAAGAAGTCCTTTATTTTTCTGCTGTGATATTGCATTACAAAGGCTGACCATAGTAATACTACGAGACAAGCTCAACTGAAAAAGAAAAGAGGCAGTAATCGATGAAGAATAACTGAGGAACCTGTGTCACTGGTGCACAACTCTCTTTGAATCAGATGGCTTCGCTCCACATGTAATCCACATCTGACCCGGCAGCTCCGCTCAAGACTAAACAAACACCTGCATGTGGTATTCATAAATATAGCTTGCATTGTTATGGTGCTTGTTGAATAATACAGTGATGAAAATAATTACAAAACAGATGTCTAGATGGCAGTGGAATATCTGGAGCTCATTACAGTACGGTTTTAACTCGGTAAGTTTGAAATGCCTACTGACCACTGAAAGGACAATTGACCTACATTATTTGTATGTACATTTTGAATGTTTCCTGAATGTAATACTAGTTCAAACAGTAATGCCAATGAATTTTAAGAGCCACGTCATTTCATTACATGTATAAACAGGCCGGCGCTCTCAGCGCAGTATTACAATCGTGTGTTTTTGTAGAAAGCAGATTTATACATAACGAGTAAACAATGAGAAGTCCCAGACTTCCAATATTTCAAAATGTGTGGCGTGTCACTGTTACAGCGATGTTGCATTCAGATGGTAGAAAATGAAATCAGCTCAACAGCTCCCCCCCCCCCCCATGTTTTCTCTCTGTGCTAATGTGCCAAGACTCAAGATGCGTCACACGCTTCCAAAAACATCTTCCAAACAAGTTCAACAACACTTGGCACGAAACGTGTGGCACATTTAATGGTGTCCGAGCGTACTGCACTTGAATGTATATTAAATTAATCCCTGTAATAAGGTGAAGTATTAGGAATTTCTTCCCTAACTTTGAGTGGTGCAATTCATACTGGCCTTTTAATAATAATCTATAATATGTCTTGATAAGAACTTACCGATGGTTTGTCTGTTCAAACTAAACCAATAAACCGTAGTGTACTTGCATCCCACTTCTTTAACCTTCTCACACACCTATCACACAGCTAATACACACACACACACACACACAATTTCAGATACATATCGGTAAAAACATCATTTTTTTTTGTTTTTCCTTCATCTGGCTGGCAAAAAAAATAAATCTCCCAATGCATAAGGGGAAACAAAACTGTCTGTCCTCAATTCATAGTGTAACATTTATGCTCGCACAACTTCCCTTCAGCATCTTTTAGCCCTGAGTAACCGCCTACAGGTCTTTCTTGACTTCCGGCCGCTTCACTTCTGTCTTCTTGACCTGGGTTTGGTTGGGGCACAGCAGCTGCAGCAGGTCGCGCAGAGCTTTTCCAATCTGAGCACCAAATTTATTGGCGCCCTGGAGGGGAGACATGGAATAAAGAATAAGGAGATTAATGTGTCTGGGGGATAAAAAGGAATTAGCATTTTGACATAAATTCATCCCAAAACCTTTTAAGTTATTTGCTGTCATCAATAGATGAGACAGATACACTTTAAGTCCGAATCACTTCACAACTTCGGGGTTAAAAAAAATCTGTATGTGCTGGAACGTTATGGGATGTATTTGTTTCCACTTTTCCTGTGCAGCATACTGTGACTACTTTCATTGAACTCACAGTGTCCGGACATGAGTGCTTGCATGTGATGTGGAAGTTTAAGACGTTCTCTCCCAAAGCGCAGTAGGACACCCCATAACCGTCATCAGCCACCTGAAAGAGATAAAAGACAATATTTATACTCATGGCTGCTTAATGAATACCACAAACCTGAGAAAACAAAACGAGTAAAATGACTGCTGCTAATGAATGCAACAATGGCAACATGTTTGTTTCTGGTTTCTAGTTGAAGCCAAACTTCAACAGGTAAATGATTTTGTGAGTGAAGCACTGACCGGTCCAAAGCCCCCTCCACAGGAGACGTACTCTGGGTAGTTGACGATGTCAAACATCTCCACATGCAGCGGAGTCTGACTCGTGGACAGCCGCCAGGGCTCAGATAGCACCTGAAATACCCACAAGAAGCCACTGCATCAGTTTGCTAAAGTCGCTGCTAATCTGTGTCTATACTAAAGAGATCAATACTCACACTGAAAAATATAAACGTGACAAAGAAAAGAAAATGAACCTCTTTCAAGAAAGGAGACTCCACTCTGAGGTATTTAGATACCACGTAGAGACAGAAGAGGTGTCTGTCGATGCCAGCTCCAGTCATAGCCATGCGGTATAGATGCTGGTGCTTTTCTGATGCTTCCTGGAACAAACGCCTGCACACATCTGCTGCCTGGTGGAGAAGGGCACGAGCGGCATGACTGCTTGGCATAGCGCATATCAATAACAGACACTGTATGATTTTATGCGATGGAAATAGCCACTAGACATAATAATTTGCAATGCAGATTTAGTTTCCTCAGAGAACCGTTAATCGTCACAAAAAGAGACATCTTCCTTGGTCTCACCTCTCCGCCTTCCAGCGCTCGGACGAAGGCACTGCTCTCGTTGGTACAAGAGCGAACTGTCTCGGTTCTGCCCTCCTTGAACAGACGGGTCATGGAGGCTTCGTACGTCAAACAGAATCTCCCCTGGTCCTGGAATGCAAAACACAAAACTCACATGCAACAGATAACATTGACACCAAATGTCCAAATTGAATGCAGGGTCCGACACACACACTACTTCAGAGGGAGGCTTACCCTGTAGTGGGCCAACTGAAGAGCCAGCTGGATGAAGGCATCTGGGCTGACTCGACACCTTTTGATCTTTCCTTTGCCAAATTCTTCAAAGGCAAAAACGTGGACGTCCACATCGTCAGCCAGGGCCTGGGCCACCGCCAGAGACCCGGAGATCTGCTCCTCACACTGAGACGGACACATCCAAACAGCTCAAATCAACAGCACTGAGAAACCTGAAACCGTTGCGCTGTGGTTTCAAGACAACGAGCAATGCTTCCACATTGTTACCAATAACGAGTCAGCTTTTATCACCGCTTTTTACATTACTATTTACATGAAATATATGTATCAGTTTGCTCGGCGCTCGTCTTTTCAATCCAACTGATCATTTTCAAAAGTGAAAAAGAGTGAGTGTGTGTGTGTGTGTGCACATCTCTGTGGCTTATTTTGTGTAGCGGTATTTTGCATACCGCTACACAATTATTTTGGGTGTCCAGTTACTGCTGCATGCTGAAGGACCTCTTGTGGTTGCAGTGACTCACACTTTCTCAAAACACCATTTATTGCCCTCGATTGATGGACGGCTGACTCATCGCTCACCACTCTAAAGCGGCGGCCAAAATAAAAGCTTCAAGGCCAGTTACGCCCGTGAGATGCAGTCGAGACTGCACAGATGCACACATCTGTGCAGATTAATTATTGGCGTTACGGGCAAGGTGTGGATGGATAACTAACTTCTGGAGGGATTTCCCAGTTCAGCTTCTGTGGCCGTGGTAGTGATGAATCCACTTCTCCCTTGCAGTGACCCTCTGCATTGTAACCGAGCTGGAAACAGTCCATGGACAAGACGTACTGGAAACACACAACAATTATAAGTGATTGCCTCTAAGAACCAAGCGACAACAACGTTACTTTTCCTTCGTGTTCCTTACCTGCCAGGCATGTGATAACACTGGTGCATCAGCCCAGGAGTGCTCTCCATTTAAGCCCATCTTTCCATTCTTGAAGTAAACAACTGTGAAGGACTTGTCAAACCACCTGCATGACGACCAAGATAAGGGATGAAAAAAAACAAATTTAGAAACTAGGTGACTTTCACAAGGCAAGTGATCAGTTATGGGTCAAATTACCTGTCGTAACATTTCCCATGCAACAGGGATTTGGCGTATGAATCTAATCTAGTCGGGTCATCCGCCATCCCGCCCTGTTCCTCATCGTCCAGGCTCACAAAGAAGGCGGCTTTCTCGATGTAGTCCAGAGACCGTTTATTGACCCCACTGCTGAAATACTTCACCCTGGCTTTAGCCCATGGAATTCTGGGAAACATTTCAGAGGAAGATTATGACATTACATAAAAGGATGCAGTGTACCGCGTTGTCCATGTGAATTCTACCGCTGGTGGCTTGTTACACTGACCTGTCTCCAGCGGTCAGGGCGCCCAGTTTGGCCTCTCCTGTGGAAGGAGGTGCCGGGTCATCCAGGATCATCTGAATTTGGGATTCAATCTCCCTGGGCGACAGGAGTCTGCCTGCATGGTACATCCTGAGACGGAAGTAGCGACCTCTGTGGTATACCGCTATGTAGTCACTGTCCTGCCAATGCTGCACAGTGTCTTCGCGCATTAACGAAAACAAAAATACATCATTTGTTAATAGAGTCAAAGGCCTTTCATAGAAACACAAATACATCAGAGATGATGCGCTTAATGTGTGTGTGCCTTGTGTTTATTCTGTCTGTCCTACTGGCATGGCTTCCTGTCACATTCATGTCTTGATTCATACATTTTTAGTCGGGACTGCAGGACACAACAGCTGCATTTGTTTCTTTACATTGTGGTTCCTAATTTGAAATGATTGATAGGACGACTTTTAAGATGTTGGCTCATTAACATAATGGACAGGGAACATATGCACATATGTGTTATCATATTGGTTTGACATTTAAAGAGATCTAAAACTAGGATTGGGCCAGTTGTGTAAAAATATAAGTACTACCTGTTAGTGTTCCAGGGATTCGACAAGTGTCAAACATCCGCTCAAATTGATAGGAGCAGCAAGGAACGGCAGACCTTAACATCCACTGAGCACGATAAAGAGGGAGGGGCCAGTACAAAAAAAGAAAGGAAGGGAGAGAAAGAGGGAAAGGGAAAGGAGAGGAAAAACACACACAGGAGTGTGTGTGGAAGAAATAGAAAGAGAACCAGGGAAGAGAGGGAAGAAAAGGATGAGAAGACAAAACGTGTGGGCAGAAGAAAATAGACATTAGTTAAGAGACAGAGCATTTCCAGAAACCCAGACAGAGCTGCGATGAGACCAGAAGGCAAGAGGAGACAGATGAGGGACGACAGGATGGCCTGCACAGCAGACATACTATGACTCAGTGAATCACGGCAAACACACACACACACACACGCGCACACCGTCTTTCACACAGTTCTCTCTCCCACGCTTTAAACTGCCTCGTCATCTCTGAAGCAGTCGTGGTGTTATACCACTGCTCACTTGCTGAAGCTACCTGCTCACGTGCAGACAATATTGTGCATCATATATCGGCACCGTGTGTGTCTCTTTACCGGTCTCCTCTCCGGGAATGCGTGTGGTGTTGAATACCCTCTCACACTGAGCTGAACACAGAGGAATGACAGTGCCGGGAATGCGGGTCTGGGAAAACGGAGAGAGGAGAGGACGAAGGGCGAGGACAGAGGAGAGAGCAGCGGAGGGATCGTAGAGCCAATCAAAAAGAGAGAGGAGACGAGTGAGAGGAAATGAGGGAAGGGAGTGAAGAGGAATCCAGCGAGTGAGAGACAGGATGAAAGGAGCAGAAGAGGAAGGGGTGAGACATGAGCACATGAGAATGTGAGGGAACATGAAAACAAAATGAATGAACGGAGATGAACACGATATCTACCATAAACTTGCAAGACACACAAACGGCAAATCAAATTAATCAAAACATGTACTGATGGTGCCATCATTATGATCAGGTTCCACAGAGAAATATCCAAATGTGTCTGTATAAGTCTTCTGTTGCCTTAGCAGAGAGGCATGAACTATGAACGCCGCCGTGTATTTGGGGCAGCTGGGGGGGGGGGGGGGGGGGGGGGGGGGTTGGACTGGTGGAAGACTCACAGGTTTAAGCTCTTCTTTGTTGAGTTTGCGGCGGTATTGGAAGTATGCGTGAAGGCTGTTGCCTGCCCGGGCCGCCTGGATGGGTGTGGGCGTCACATACATGAAGTCCTGGGGAGAGAACGCACAGGAGACAGGAAGTCAGGGGCAGCACAAACATGGGTCATCCAAAAGCAGATGATCCGAAAGTAACAAAGGCCGGTTTATTGAACATTCTTCAGGAAATAGTTGACTTTTTAGAGGCGATTTGTTTGAAGTTGTATTCATGTAAACATGACAATGAACATGTAGGTTAACTTTTCCAGGATTAATAAAAAACAAGAGTACCTGTCTTAGTCTAACAAGCAGAAACACACAATTATGTATCCACCGTTTTTCTCTCCTCATGACAAACAAATCCTTAAATATCTCAAAGCTCGTAAAGTAGACGCAAATGAACCTGCCAGGCCCGGTACAGTCAACACGTCCAACATCAAACAGATCAGGTTAAACTGGGAGTCTATTTATTGTCATACCATGCCGTAATAGTTACTGTTGACCATTATTGGGCTCCGCCCTCGTAGATAGACATATTCCTCCCACCAGTCACTGACCTGAAGAATTAAAACACAATCATTCTGTGTGAGAGAGCTAATACTGCAGCCAACCGGGCAGTCACTTCCATCACTCCCATAGTCAGCCTGGATAAATAATTGAAACCACAGAACCTTACAAAGACATACATCTTTCATAGAATTTTAAAATGTCCTCTGGACCTGCTTTGAAGTAGCCACACTCGCTGTGGTCCACCACTTACGTAGTTGGTGGCCCACAGGGCTTTGAGTTTGAGGTACCACTGCAGGCGTTTACCGAGGCTGCTCTCAAACTCCGCCGACAGCTTGGTCATGCGTTCGTACTCTGTATCGTCCATGAGCGGACGCACGGATTCCAAGTGCTAAACAAGAGAGATGTGCAAAGAAGAAGAAGAAGGAGAAGAAGAAGCATTGAGCAGATATAAAATGACCAATATTGATTACATAGTCTACTGAATACAGAAACATAGCACAAGGATTGTAAATCAATGCATTAACGTCTATTAAAGGCCACGGTTGGTGATGTGGAAGCCTTCTACCATTACAACCACCTGTCATCTGTCAGATATATATCCGCTTAGAAGGGTGGATGGCATTTTATATTTGGTTGAAAATGATGAATGTGCGAAAGCAATCCATCTGTTCCGCGGTCAGTTGTCAGCGTGTTGTCATTTCCTCCGCTTCGTGTGACGTCTCACCCTCTTGACTGTGTCCTTGGTGGCCGGCACAGGCAGGTTTGGCAGCGAACCCTGGTAGCTGTAGAGCAGAGGCTTTCTGCCAGAGAAGATCCGCACCAGCGCCTGGCGTAGAAACAGTAAACAGGGTTTTCTTTCAGCATAAAACACACAACATCTTGGGAGTATGAGAGGACATAAAAACTGCCACTCAAGACAATGAAGGGCATTGTTCGTTTACAGTAACAAATAGAAGAAGAAAAAAAGAGTGTGAGACAACACTGACCACCCAGACTTTGGTGGTGGTGGACATCTTGCCGTGCTTCTCAAACATCCAGCGGTGGTAGGAGAGAAGCTGCTTGAGGCACAGGCGCATGGTGAAGATGAGCAGCAGCCACAGCAGGGTGCTGAAGAGCACTGCTGACACCAACGTCTGGCACTGGTTACTCATGGACTGGCTGCAAACAGTGGGAGATGATGGACAGATGGACAGAAGGAGAAGAAAAAAAGAGCAGTGAGTGAAACAAATAACAGAATGAACAAGAAAACGACTCCTTTCTCCTATAACACAATGTATAATCAGGGAAAGGGAACATTTGGAGTCTGCAGGGGTTGATTGGTGAATCTTTAACACTATCCTGGAGTCACGAGAGGTGTTACCTGACTGGCAGGTGCTCCTGTATCTTGGCTATGAGTCCCATGGAGGGGTCGGAGCGCGTGTACATAGTAGCCAGGATGGCTATGACCACGAACAGCCAGGAGGACGGACTCGCAGGATAAACCCCCGTGATCACGCTGTTCTGTTAGCGTGAGAGAGGAGACATTTGAAATCACATTCTTCCCGTTTACAACACTGATTACGATGATCACATTAAAGTAATACACGTCACGTAGATGCTCAAGTCTTTACTGCATTAATAAACAGATTAGTACAACTAATCACTGTGAATTTGACTATTTTAAGGCTTTTGCAGCAGGTGTGTGTCTGACTTGGTAAAAAGCTTACACATTAAACATCACTTTGATCCTTATCCACATTGCTTGTGAAAATAATATATAATATAATATTTAAAAGCCTACAATTAAAACAAACATTGCTGCATTCAGCCGGTGTCAATGTTTCAATGAATAAGGTGACAATACAAATAACTTTTTTAGTCTTTATTCTTGCAAAAAACACTGAAACCATGATAGAGACACGTCAACACAACCGAATACTTAAGATTCCTCAACATTTAGCTCCGACACAGATGCAAGTGCTGACATGAAGAGAGGGGGAAGAGCTGTAATAACAATGAGGAAGAGCTGTTGTGGGTCAAAGACACGGGATCAGCGTGAACAAACCGAACAGACAACAGGTGTGACCGGCCACAGTTGAGATACCTTGAGTCCGATGATACGCTTCTTCCAGGAGCGCACGCCAGAGAGGTAGATCTCCGTGAAGGCCTGGTGGGACAAATGAAGATCAATGCCATCCGGGGTGACCGTGAACTGGAAGGCCACCGCCTGGTGGGCCTCCGCCATGATGACTGTGCACAATGAGAGGGACAGAGAGGACAAATAAATGTTTTATTCAACTGTGACTAGGCAGACAACAACCTAAAGACAAAAGGAAGGAACAATACAAATAAACACGGTCTGAAAGATATCTATTCAGTAAAACATTAAAAATGCCAGAAACAATGTGGAAGCTGCACTGCTGAGAGGTCATTTGTGTGAACACTTGCCAAAAAAAAACAGCAGTTTGTCACTGTCGGCCATGTTTTTTGTTTATGTTTATGCAAATTGAGTGCTTGAAAGTCCGAGGTGGGGAATTCCAACTGCCTGCTCCTAACAGCTGGATTCTTGCGAAGTCACAAGATCAATTGTGACCAACAGTTCAACAGTGCACTGCAGCAGCTGGTGGGAAAGAGAGCCCTGAAGGTGGTAGCAAGGTGGTTCATCAAACTGATGGTGAATTGCAAAATGTGCGCGCTTATGTCCGACCAAAACACGTCCATTTCACGCATGAGCACTTTTGAGAGGAGCTCAAAAAGAGACGCATTATTCACGAGTCCTTCAAAATGCAAAGTCAGCTTGAAACAGATAAGAGTTTGGTGGGAATGCGCTGACTGTGATCGGGTATATTTGTCTTTTGCAATAACTGCTTCTCTTACCATGCAATTGATTTCCCTCCACAAATAGGCTATGGATAATGGCCTGAGGTTGAGTCACACTGACACTGGACTACACCCCTGTGGAGGCCACGTCTGCTCTTGTTGTTGTTGCCCTTTTAGGTCAGATCTGGCAGATAAAATGTCTGCATTCACAGCGTCGTAATCCTCAGCATCAACTCTGATTCCCGGTCTTTAAAGCCGGCCGATTAAAAAAAGACCGCCAGACAATGATACTGCTTAACGATGATATTTTTGATTAGGCTACGGATATAATTGAATTGTGTAATTAATAAGGGGGAACAGGCTATGAATAGTAAGGTCTGTTTAAAGATATTACAGTTTATTTAAAGGTTTTTTTTAAAAGGAGAAAAAGGTTCGACACAACCCTGTACTTTTTACTTGCTTGATATGTAGACTAAACAACTAAACAACTACACATTTTGCTTTTCGGAGAACTGCCAGACAGAGGGCAAGTAGATCAACAGTGGACAGTGTGTCCAGAGCAGGAAGAGGACAGATGTAGGCCGGGCCAGTTTGTGTAAACTAGGGGAAAGGTTAACACCGCTAAGGCCGTCAGTCATTTTCCTATTAGAATTCCTCCGTCTATTGTTTGACTGCAACTTTACTCTCATCAAGGTGATTATGTACGCTTCTTCTGTTCCAGGATAAGAGTAAATAACTGATTAGTTAGGAGTGACGAGTTACTGGAACATCACACAACAGACATATTCTCAGCTCTGCCTTATCATAACTTGGCTAACCTTTGCCTGCAGGTCTGCCCACAAGGAACAACTAACAGCACTGGGCCCTATTATGGCAACAAGTGAACATGTAATATCGTCAGATTTCTCTTATCACACACACACACTGTAGAAGCAATCAACATAATTGTTGCACTGCATCGTTGACTAACGAATATGAGGTATAAGGAGGACAACTTCCAAAGTCAACACACAACAACTACAGTCATTATGATACTATAGCTTTCGGCCAAGTCAACGCAAATTAAACAGCAGACAGATTGGGGGGAAATGTTTATAAAAGCTAGCTAATACTGAGCTATATAGTAGTAAAACAATACCACCATGAAACGTCCTGTTTGGTCTGTGCAATGTGATTAAACAGTAGTAACAGTATTATTAATCATGTACGTAGTAAGTGTTATTAAGCTCGTAACATTGTTATAGCTGAAAGCTCCACCCTAATGTTCGACATTAAGGAAAACCAATTGATGCAAGATAACGCTAACTGACGTTTTCACTAACGTTATCTCACTACAGCAGCTATTTAGATGAGAGCTATGCTAGTGTTGGTTAGCCGAGCGTCCCAAGCCTTTTATGTCCGTTAGCTTGAGCTGGTGAGACTTCTTCACGTCCGTGGAGACGATGCGACTGTTCGTGTCTCCATTGCAACACGCGACGTCATTTTCGCAAAGCCTGTCAGCATACCTGTTGTTGTTGTTGTTTACGAAATTTCCCGAGGGTCCAGAATAGCAGGACAGTTATAACTTCTGACGACGACGACGTGGTGTCGGCCCTCTGCACAGTACTGTGGATGCTCTCCTCCCGGATGGAGCTGATGCTGCCTTCACATACGGTGGGAAATGTCGCAATCAAGCAGTGGCAGTTGGTGGTGTGATGCCTGAGCTGCTGCGTTCAGGGCGGAGAGAAGCCTGGGTCAATACCTGTCCACCGGCTCGGAATTCATTTTAATTTATTTGTAAGATGAATTACAGTGATTTAACGTGTGACTATCGTATGTTTTGAATACAACTCTTCAACAAATACATTTTTATATTTGATACGAAGATGATTAACGCCAGGGACACTATTTACTCAGTTAAACTACCCTTACACATGTGTAGCTACTCCTGACCTTATCTGTTATTTCCAGATGTGTTCTCTTTCCTCTTTCGACCATTTCTAACAGTCATCTGTTATAGTAAACCATCGATCTGTTTGTTAAAAGCTCTTAAAAAATATAATTTTCCATGGAAAACTATAAGATGGGATTGATAGCTCCAGGAGAAGCTAGTAAGTAACGTTTTTTCTAACTTTCATCTTGTTTGAGCATAGGACCAGTTGTGATTATTATAGTATTTTAATATTATAACAGATACTAAGTATAATGATTGCATATGATGGTAAAATGATCTAAAGTTTTAACTTTTACGACATTAGTGCAAGACAAAAGAAACAGCCGTGCACAATGAACGAACACCATTTAAACCCAGAAACTAAATAGACACACACATGAATTTAGGGTTTATTATTGTAACCATAACAATAAGGTGGATCTCTCTTTATTTTGACCATCAATTCAATCATAATTGTTCTTTTTATCACAGGCAATAGTTATAATAGTGCACTTTTTATATTTAAATTATGATACAGACATTTCTTTTTTTTTAAACACCTTATTCTACTGACCCTTATGAATGGAGAATAGTTTACAATCTTAGCCAGAGTTGGGTCAATGAAAGTGAAGGTGATGCAGTGATGAGAGAGATGAAAATGGTGATGGTGAGCAATCAAAGAGTGCATACGGACGGTGTGGCAAACAACTTTGTACAGTTTCTCTTGTGACGATGGCTACACAACGGGTGACGAGGCAAACAGACAGGGCGAAGGGGCACGGCGTGAAACCAAGAGATGGAGCGAATTAGCAAGCATTTAATGTGCGTGAGAGAAATGATGCGCCTGTTGGCTACGTTAGTGGATGTAATATTCCTGGGTCAGTCCAAATCTCTGCACGTGATCAGCTCAAAATGCATCTGCTGCGAAGTTTTCAGCATCCACCCGTCTCACACACGTTCCAGTTCTCAGAGATAAGTGCGATAAAAGACATGTGAGATATAAACAAAGGTCATCGGAGAAGTCGGGTGAGAGCAACATGTCAGACGTGCTATCAAAGTCGTTCTTCTTCTTGGGAACAAGCACTTGAAAAAAAAAAAAAAAGGAAGAGTGACAATGAGAAATTAAATATAACTCGAAATAGCTCTCGATATATTTTTGTTGTTTGTAAATGAATACATGGCACTAGCAACCACATGACCAAAAAAAAAGAAAAAAATACACAAATAAATAAATAAATAGATGGATAGATGGACAATTAAAATAAACATAACTGTAGCACTGTGTATCCCTCTGAAAACCTTCTGCACGTGTGTTGCATATTGTGCCGTATGGAAGACTGGTGAAAAACGTTGACTAGTCTGACGGAGTGCTGGAGTAATACGTGACTGTCCCGAGTTGCTACGTCTGCTTGCAGAATGGTGCGACTCTGTGGTGACGAGCGTGAGTGCGGCGATGGACTACTTGGCTTGTTGGTGAACACTGACGTTAGGAGCATGGGGGTTAGGAGACTCTTTGCTTGCTTCCCACTTTTTGAAGTCCTGGTTCAACAAGGAATCGACATCGCAAAACGTTTAAGTCCGGCATTTCGAAAATGTCCATTGATGAATTTCCTTTGTTTGTTTTTTTTGTTTGTTGTTTTTGTTTTGTTTTCCGAGTCAGTACATGAATACTATGGCAATAGGAGACAAGCTCGACAAGAAAGGTGGCTTCTGTTTGATCCACGGGCCAGGAATGCTCTTCTCATTCAATCTGGGCACAAACAGCTGTGATGAGGTTCATGGAACTATTCACGCGTAGTGTTTTTTTTTTATCTTCATATAATTATGTTTATATTTCTGTTCAAATCAAAAATACTTTTCTCCAGAGCAACAGGGGTCCAATGCGGAAAAAATCCTAAACGCATTGTTTAATATTGTCTCTGAGTAAAAAGAAAATACAAAAGAATAAAAACACTGAACTCTAAACGAATGCCTTTTAAAAAGCAACTGGTCAGCTTTCCCTCTGCGACGAGTATTTTCAGTTACCGTCTTCTCTGTTATCACTACTATGCTACTGACATCCTCCAAAGAAACATGTAAACAATAAATACAAACTAAATAAAAAAATATTTGTTGTTTTTTTTCACATTCACTTACTTAGCTTACTTGGTTGGTTTTCTTTACCTCAGGAGAAGACACTGCTGGAATTCTAGGATGTAGTTTCTCCTGAGAAAATCAGGACCGTTTGTTCAGGTTGCTAACTCTTAGGGTTCATCTGCTGAGATACATCTACATTTCTTTCAGTGTGGATTGGTAATTGCATGTTGCTTGATAATGATATGAGTGCACTGGTTAGTTTGCAGAGTAATCTTGAGAACCATCACAAGACTTGTTAATTCTTTTTGGTGTCAGATACTGTGTTACAATGATATGGTAGACTAGCCTATCTGATCATTTCAGCATCCTTTAGCAGGCTGATTTGCTAACTGGCATGCACATTAGCACTTCAAAAGTTCCTAGTTTGATCTGTGAAGCTGTATCTATGATGGATAGCAAACTGCTCATTCATATAATTTATTTTTTTCATTAAAGGGTGATTCCTTAACACTTGGTTCTCGTTTATAAGGTCGGAATCCTGGTGATCCAGAAGATCAAAAGAATCTCGAGTTGGGGAGAAAAAAGAGAGAAAAAAAGCATGACGGGGGAAAAGGCTCAATCCTTTCTGGTCGAGAAACCTTCAATAACTTCGTCAAGGACGAATAGGAGTAGCTCATGGCTCGCAGAGATACTTGGAGATGACGTTACGCTGTCTTCTCTCCGGTGTAGTTCAGGCATCCTGCTGCGCGCTCTCACTTTCTATCCTACGGTTGGGATTGGGTTCCATTGGAGGACAGCAGTCGGGTTCTCTCTTTCGCCGAGCCTCTGCGCTGCAGAACTCCCCCGCTGCCGCCTATGCCGCCGCCATCCGCTCGGTCGCCCCACTCGCACCTGTCGCCCCCACCCTCGGAGCGCCTCGAGTTTTGGCGGGTGGGGGTCCCATGGGGCCGGCCGTTCTTCTCATCTGGGAAGGGATCAGGAGAGGAGAACAGGAAAGTCACTCCCGACGTATACAGCGAAGGGAAATGAGATGCAGCTGTGATTACAAGAGTCGGGGGTGAGCCTGAGAGTTAGATCGGAAGCGGACACTACCGTTCTTCTTCTGCTACGGCCACAGCAGGTGATGGGAGCCTATGACCCCCCCCCCCCCCCCCCCGCAGGGCATTCTTAGCAAAATAAACAGAGTATTGTTTGAACCGAAAACAACAAAGTCCTTAGTCTGCATTAAAGGATATTAAGCAGGAAGCATTGGGAGTTAATGCTTATTCTACATAAACTACTGCTTGAAATATATCAAAAACAAGAAGCTCATGGGATGGCAGATAGGTTGGTAAACAGCACCATCTTAATCTGTAAATACTTAAAAGACAATTCCAGCACAAGGAAAGAAGTGTTGGTCATGTGGTTAAGAACTATTTCAAAACAAATGTGCAAAACACACATAAAAGATAATTGTCTCATTAAATAAGGATACCCCCGTATGCACTTAGGAGACAAAGTCAAAAGGAGAAAAATGTTGTTGTTTTTACTCTGCAGGGTGCACGAGTGTGTTTCAGCAGTCTCACCAGATAGGGCTTGCACCATGGGTTGATCATGGGAGCTGAGAAGCTGGGCTTGAATTGTTTCCACCACTCGTCTGAACCTGCGACTCGGACCTGGAGATGCACCGAGGCGACACAATGTGATACTTGAGGTTTAGTACCAAAACCACAACTATACAATTTTCAGATCACATCTTGCTGTGTTTAAGATTATTTTTCAACAAAGAACTTTTTTTTTTAAGTCAGTCCAATAGGCCACCAACTTCTCAGATGCATCACTTTTCATTGTGTACTCAAAATACAGCCTTAAAATGAAGTAATAAAGTAACAAAATTATGATTTCATTCAGAAAATGTCAGAATCACAGAATAAGTAAACAAGACTAAGGATCTAAACCAAGCATTCATATATAAAAGAATAGTTTGACATTTAAGAAATATTCGCTTTCTGCCGGTGAGTTAGATAAGAAAATTGTTACAACTCTATATATAAAGCCAGCAGCCTGTTAGCTTAGCATAAAGACAGGAAACAGGATAAAACAGATTGCCTGGCTCCGTTCAACGGTACATAACTATCGTTATGAATCCTCTCATATAAATCTCCAACAAAAAGCAATGAAGCGTACTTTCTAAACTTATATTTTAAGTCAGTACAAACAAAACTACTTCCAAAATGTAAATAGTAGTGAAGTTTAAATCAGGTCCATATTGTGTCCGCTCCTCTTGCCTGAAATGAGGGTGAACGTCACGCTGTAGATTCCCGTCTCCCTCCTGCCCTCCCTCTCGGTCCTCTCCCGGTCTCGCTCCCTCTCGCCTTCGGAGAAAGCGATGTCCACCTGGAACTTGACGGGCTTCTGGAAGACGGAGGGGCCGCCGGAGGACTTGTACTCGGCCCGAAAGCTGGTCTGAGAGAGAACGCTGTGACTGAGTGACGGGATCTGTTCGGTAGGGAGACAGAGAAGAAGCAGAGAGACCGACAGACTTACGAGGCGGGAGAGGTTCGGGGGGCAAACGTGAGTATAGGGAGACAAAGGGTGAGGGTGAGGAGAGGAGAGAAAGAGTGAGACATTGGTGAAAGCAAAGTGATCTATCAACGTGCCACGAGTGAGCGAGATTGAAATAAAGAGAAAGCAGAAATAATGAAAGAAATGATGTGTATACAGTATGAGAGTGCGGGTGAAGTCCGTACAACGTTGCCAGTGAGAGCCACGCTTTCTACAAACAAGCTTTGATAGTGAGAGGCGTGCAAAGGCCGCATCAGGTACTCACAGACAGGAACGCGTGGACGATGTCGGCTTTGACAGAACTCAGAGGTTTGTCTCTGATCACCACAAAGATCTGCTCCTCTTTCTCCAAGCCGATGAAGTTCCCAAACCACGACTTCTTAGCCAGCCTGGTAGCCAGACAAAAAAAATATATACAGTAGCAGCAGATACACGGAGCCATAGACAACACACACACACAGCTTTATTGAGTGAAAACAAGCGACACCTCAGCTCCTCATTTATTCCTTCCTCACTCATTCATCTCAAGGAGTGTGACTTACTCAGGGCTGGATTCTGGTGTTAGACTGGACATGTCTTCTGATGTAGGAACTGAAAGAGACAACGCATATTAAAATCGAAATTTGCGTACAATATTAGATCTTTAGCTGGAAGCCGGAGGGGAAAAATAATTGAGATGCATTCATAGAGGTCTGGAACACAGCATGCTGAAACGTTTTACAACTGAAGGAAACCTTTTGAAACTGATGGGCTACTTCAGTATGTTCCATACCTGTGCAGATACCGACGCCCGCATAATATTGAGGCAAACTATAAAACTCACCTTGCAGTTTGCGGCGATGGAAGCGGGGGGAGCCCAGCAGGTTGTTCTTGAAAGAATTGAGGCGAGTCCTCCAGTGGGCAGAGCTGCTGGCCGCCATGCCGCTTCCCCCTCCTGGGCTGGAGGGCGGGGTGAGGGACAGTGAGCCCACCCCTCCCCCTCCCTCCGCCCGCGAGGAGGACGAGGACGAGGAGGAGGAGGGCGGGGTGGAGGAGGGGTGGTGAGGGTGGTGGACAGGGGTGCCCAAGGGTGTGGGCAACGGAGAACCCTGGGGAGTGACCTGCGGCACACAGTGGGCAGAGTTTGGGTAGAAGCTCTTAGTCACGGACTTAAGGACAGAGGACGAGGGAAAGAAGAAACGAGGGATGGGTGACAGGAGCGGAGAAGGGGAAGGTGAGCGGGAGGATGGGTTGTGCAGAGGCAGGGACTTGATGGGCTGCAGATGGGGTCGGTCTGCCGGTCCCTTGGTGGGCAGGGTCTGGGTCTTTGGGTTGGGGGGAGCTTTGGGCTTGTCATGAGCCCGTGCTGAGCGAGGAGTGGTGGCGTTTCCCTGTTTGGGCTCCTTTGTGAGGGGGGTGGCGGTGGCAGAGGTGACGTCTGATTGGCTGAAAGTGAAGACGGGGCTTTGATAGGACTGGGGAGTGGGGTTTGTGGGGTGGGAGGGATGGATAATAAGAAAGAGAGGGGATGGAACATGGAGAAAGGATGGAAATGAATATCATGCTTTATGACAAAAGAGTGCATCTTGTGTAGTAGTGAAAGTGTCAAATGCAATACTACCAGTGCTGACTATAAAAACTTTCATTTTGTCCCTTTAGTCTTTTGTGCCATTTGTATCTTATGTGAGTGAGGGTTTAGTGACAGTTGTGGTCGTGACAGGGTTAAAAATGCAGTGACAAAGGACAGTGGCTGTGAAGGTGTTACTGTTCAGCGAGTGCCGGTAAGTTACGGTTGATTATGTAATTAATGTATTGAGTGTGTCAATGCAGTTTAGAACATGAGCCAACCAGAAAAGATCACATGAAACCAAAATGAATCAACCAATTTAAAGGTAATATGTTATATTCTTAACAATTATATTTACAACTAGTGCATGCATGGTGAGGAAGAGAAGTGACATGAAGTGGAAAATGCCACACAAACCTCCTGTGAGATTAAATGTGGGGAGCTGGTGTTGTGATGAAGTGTCAGAATGGCTGAGGGGCTGAATCCATTTTTTTAAAGCAGTTTAATGCCGGAGTGGGCGATACCAGCAAAAAAAACAGTTGCTTAAGTAATCACAGCATTCTTGATAGTTAACAATGTAATTAGTAAAACATTCAAAATTACAGTGTAAATGTGCTTCCTAAAGCTTATCTCAAGCTAATATGCGGATTCCTGGCCAGCGTTGTGTTGCTGAGCCGCAGCAGTAGAGATAGTAACACAAAGAGGAAATTCTGTAATCCGAGTTCACACTACGAGACTTTTAAAGTCGTCAGACCGCTGTGCTGTTCACACTTCACACTTTGCTGTCTTGCGATTGGGAGACTTGAAGTCGTCGTGGTTTACGCACAACATGACTGACAGGCGACAGTGGGTCACACGTTACGAGATCTTTCGCCGAGAGGAGGAAACCCCCCCCTGGAGTATGTCTTGGTCTCCAAACTACCGTTCCTATTACCCCAGGTTTCCCCGAGCCAACACCAATTTCTCTCTGATCTGGGGCTTCTGTTGAGGGGCTCGGAGAACTTTCAGCAAGTAGAAAATCAGGGCTTAAGTCGTGTGGTGTGAACTCGGCATTAGGAAGGGATCTTTTATTGGCGTGTGAATTTAAGCTCAAACTTAGAAAGATTCCCCAGCCTGTGATCCTTTAATTGTACTAAGTGACAGGGGGAATTAAAATATGCAAATCAATGTTGTAAAATCCAGTATTTGATAATGCATGCTTGCAACGCATCATGTTCAAAGTGCAGGTAATCAAAGCAGCAGCAACAGTTAGGTTTGTTAGAAGTTGGCCAACAGGCCCTTACCCTGGGGCTGCTGAGAGGGCTGGAGGAGAGCCCGGTAGAGGCTCCGCTGACTGAGCGAGACCTGACGAAGAGACCGGGGGTCAAAAGATCTCCAACAACGACAGAGTGTAACCACCAAGAAACTGTGGGCCTTCTTGGTGTGCAACATTTAGAGTGTGTGTACTGTGTATGTGTGAGTACTGTACCTCTGGCTGTGTGCAGCTGTGTCCAGGGCCCTGCGAGGCGGGGTAGGAGACCCCTGTTCGGTAACACTCAGCACCTCCAGGCTTTTCCTCTCGGGGCGACAGCGGCCGTGGCGCGTCAGCATCGGAGAATCCACGCGCTTTCGAGGAGGGTCTGCTGTGGAACCAATGTCAATTAGCAGTTTAATTAAAGCTTATGTTAAAGCCACAGTTTTTCTTATAATTACATGATATGTTGTGCAACTGCCATCGTGAAATAAGAGCACTCTCAAAAAGATGGTTTGTCCTTTTTGCCTACGTCTTCATCCTCCCCACTCCCCTGATGTCACTCTGTCACTCTGCATGTATTTTCTCTTTTGCAGAACTAAAAACTATGATTATGCTGAAAGTGATTTTTTTCCACAGGCCTTTAGCTCGCTGCACCATCTGTGACTGTGATACATGTAGCGTTATTTACACATACAGAATAGCTGCCTTCTTCCAGTTTTGTCACATAGAGAAATCTTGCAGATGTCGTGCAAAGTCTGGCTCGATTATTAAAACACAATTATGACTTATTGTAAGTAAAATGTTACACATAGTTCCATAAAATTCCACCATAAAATAATAATAAAAAAAGTGTGGCAACAAGAGGGCTTAATCTTTCTTTTTTCCATATTGTTTCGTGTTTTATTGCTAATGGTGGTGATCACAATGACTGATTAATAGGCTCACAGCTTTCAGTGCAAAATATTGAATCCAAAATGTAATAAATACTTAAAAAATCACAAATTCATTGGCAGAGGTAATGAGTACCTGTGTATGGCACCAGACTCACATACTGTGTAGAACAACTGCTTCACAGAAACTGGCTGAGAAAAGCAGCTCCCTCCCTTGAGTGGTTCTCTCCTGCCCCCTAGTGACTGACCTACGTCATTGCGCGGTGGCAAATCCTCGTCCTCATAGCTGGGGTAGCGCTCTTTCCTGTCCAGCAGCAGGTAATAGATCATCTTCTCCTGGTTTTCCCTGAAAGAAACAGAAAGAGAGAGAGAGAGAGAGAGAGAGAGAGAGAGAGAGAGAGAGAGAGAGAGAGAGAGAGAGAGAGGAAGAAGATGGGAAAGAATAATGTTGAAATGAGCAATATGTGATAATAGTAGGTACCACTGCTATAAAGTCAGTGCAGAAAACATGAGCAGGTTGTAGCAAGTGACCGCACAATTGATGATGTTTTTATTGACTGCTCTCCACTCAAACATATATTTACTGGAACAGACCGGAGAGAATTGTCACCCGGCCACATACTTACTCCTGCTCGTGCTATGTTCCCTACTAAGGCACGTTCAGGGGCTGGATCCTCCAAAGGCTGCAGTCCTCGACTGAAGCACAAACCTGCGCGTCATGTGAAGCCCTCAATATCACTTTGTTGTGACAAGGAGCACCTGACGGCACCATGACTTTGATATTGGTGGGGCTTCTGGTCGATCCACCATCTTGCATGCTTTAACCCTGTGGTGAGTTAGTCATGCTGACTCACCACAGGGTTTTCTGCGTTGCATGACGGAGAGGAAACCATATTCCCTCTCTGCTTTCAGACAGCACAATACACAGGGGTCAATAAAAAAAGCATAAAAGTACATGGCTGCCTGACTAGAATAAAGTAACAACTAAGTGTCCAATCTACTGTATTGTAAATGATATAGTCTTTTAATATCATACTGTTTTTAAATCACACCATAGCCACATATCTGTCCGTTTTTTAAGTCAGGCAGTGGTGGTTTTATTACATGGTGTTGACATTTTCCTGTTCACTCAGCGTACAATCGTGCACTGTGAAACATAGACGGTGTCAAGGGTTGAAAAAAATGCTTACTCTTCACACTGCAAATCACGCGTGAGCTTGCCTCGGTCTCGGAAACAACCCAGCGAGTGCATGCTGTCCAACACATCTGGGTCCAGCTCAGTCAGGGACGAGATTCGCCTCACACACACTCGCCTGGGAGGAGGCTGCTCGGGACACGGCTCATTACGACCACCCCTGGGAGCCACACACACACACACACACATAACACACACGATGAAACACACGTGAATGACACAGATGTAGTGTCTATGATTCAATATGACGCAGCGTTGCTTTAAATTAGTATTTCACTTGACGATCAAGTATGTAAAAATGAAGATGTACTCACAGGTACCAGGCATGTTTCTGGATGGCCTCTAGCTGTAAAGGGTGACAGTGCAGTCTGTTAACAGCCAGATGGCCACAGAGCTTTGCTGTGTAAACACTTCACACCAGATACTTTTCTTGCATGCACAAAACACCTCATCAGTTCTGAATATTTTACATTAAAAATCACAATTTGCATGCGTCGGGCTGATTTCTGACGCCTTTGATCCTGTGCCTCAAACACGCTGATGACGCAATCGCCCAATTTAAATGCAACTGTGTCTCTAATCCACGTCATCTATGATGAACTAAATGCGAGAGCGCAGATCCAGCTGCAAAGGGCACAAGGAAAGAAATCTAAAAAATTATTGATATTAATGACTGCGGTCCAATGACGCTGCTCTTTTTAATTCCAATGTATTCAAAAGGAAGGAATGAAAGGCAATCCCACAATTGAACACAGGTGTAAATCTGACTAAATTCCAGGTGTTTGAGCAGCATTCAGACCCCCGGGTGGATGAGTCTGGTGTGAGCAGAGTCTCATACCGTGAGCCTCTTTTCAGGGTTGACTTCAATCATGCCCTTGAGCAAGGACTGGCAGTCCGGCGGGATGAAGTGGGGCATGTGGAACACCCCGCTCTTCACCTTCTCCAGGAGCTGCCGTAAATTGTCGTGGTCAAAGGGCAGGGCACCCTGTGGGAGAGAAAAGGAGAGGTAAGGAGGAAAAACAGATCAGATGTGATCAAATACACTTGACTTGAAAAGGGAAAAGTAAGTTAAGACTGCAAACAAATGAGAAGCTTTTTTACAAAAGGACCAAACTGAACCGTGAAAGTAAAAGACCTACCACCAGCAGAGCAAACAGGATGACCCCACAGCTCCACACATCTGCTCTCCGCCCATCATATTTCTCCCCCTGCCAAAGACAGAATCCACATCAGTTCCACACTGACCATCGATCGATTACATTTAAGGCTTGTCCATGAAATCTCGGTCACGGTGACACACTATATATTCTAGTTAAATTATTTTTGTATGACTTTGAAATGGTCAGTGATGTCTTTTTGTTTAGTTTTTGCCACTTAATGGATAATATATTTACATCATTTGCTCATTTTTGTTACAGGTACCAAAAGTTGAGCAACACTTACGCGTATAACTTCAGGGCAAGCATAATGTGGCGATCTAAAATGAAAGAAATATGTTACAAGCAACATTTCTATGCTTACAATTCTAGAATAATTTGCAGTAATACTAATAATAGTAGAACTAAAGCTGTCTAAAGCCTGTAGCTTCTGTGACAACTACTCTACTCTTTATCGTTACATTATGTAATATGCATGGATTGACATTAATCCTGAAGTACAAAATATGAGCCTTTTTTTATAATGTGTGTGTTCACATTATTATACAGAGCTGGTACTCACCCACAGCTGGTCTCTAACAAACTGTCTCCCACCTGTAGGGAGGCCATGCCAAAGTCAGCAATCCGGATGTTGTTCTTTTCATCCAGGAGCAAGTTCTCAGGCTTCAGGTCTCTGTGACTGCAAGAACACAACAGATACTGTAAGTCTATTAGTGCTGGTTATGACATTTCATCTTAACTGCAGGGGTTTGATAAAGAGCCTTTAATATTGGTTCATGCACACACAATCACAAGTTTTTCCACGACTTCACTACTTGATCCGCTGTCACAAAAATGTATTTAAGGATGCTAAATGCCTGCAGACATCAATTCAGCATAAAAGAGGAAAGTTTCAGATGCATTTCTGATGTTATTGATGTAATTATTCTGCCATGACACATGCAATTGGCATTGATTCCTCGTTGTTTAAAGGAGGTTCATTTAAGGTACCACTGCTCTCTGCAGAAACCTACCAGATGGAATGACTGTGGCAGAAATCCAAAGCAGAGATGATCTGCCTGAAGAACTTCCTGGCCTCTTTCGGAGTCAGCCGGCCCTTCTTCACCAGGTAGTCAAACAACTCTCCTCCTGACACATGCTCCAGCACCAGGTACCTGCCGACATACAAGCGCAACAGTGTTCATCTCTACGGGACAGAAACAATAAATCTAACCTCATTCAGTAATAAACTGTAAGATACAAATAATGTAATGTTGGATTCTAGGATCATAACATAAAAGTATAATCTTGCAATGTATCTTTTTTTTGCGAACTCACTTTCAGCCAACCTGCCTGTCTACACCAACAGTTGTTTTATATCAGTGTTAAAGCAATTTGGCGAGTATTTTGTTTTCTCAAGATAGATCAAAAACTTTCCAGAATAGTTGTGGGAGATGAAGGAAAAATTTGAATTAGAGTGATGAGAGCAGATTAATATAGTTGTTAAGAGTCATATTTATACCCATTCCTGCTCCAAAGTTCAGCATTCACAACAAGAAAAGAAGCATGCAGACTGCACTGAGGCCAGTTGTGAGGCTCTTTCGAATTGCAGAGGGGACTCACAGGTATTTGCTATTCTCGTAAACATCATGCAGCTTCAACACATGCGGATGCTCAATCAGTTTCAGAATGGCAATCTCCCTCTCAACCTGGTTAGAGAGAGGAGACAGATGTGAAGAAAAAGAGATGAAGACACGAAAGCAGAGGACACACGGATGTCATTTTTAAAGCAACAGAACAGTTCATATCTAAACTAAGACAGAAGTCAAAGACAGATAATATGGAGGAGTTTGTGTGTTGCATAAAACATCTAATTATAAACACAAATTTGCATTATCGTCACTGCGACGACCTCACCGGCGTCACACTGTACCTTCATCAGTACTGACTCAGACAGCTTCTCTCTGTTGACTATTTTGATCGCTACCTTCTGACCCGTAATGCAATGGACCCCGAGCTTGACCAGTCCTGAAAAACACAACGAGAGAGGACGGATGGGCATGAAAGAGGCCTCATCTACAGTATGTTATATTTCTACATGAAATATCAGTTTAAAATACAGTGTGTTGTACTCACCTGTCTGTCCCTTCCCCAGTGTTTTTTCCAGTCGGTAGGGCCCAACATACTGAGCTGACTGACTTAGAGACAGTTCCTTACTCATACTGCTCTTTCTGGAGGCTAACACGCTACTACTACTACTGCACAGTGGTTATTGCAATCACTGTGATATTATACAGCGTATACAGGTATTGAAGGACTACCTTTTATTTCAGTGATAACAATGCAACCCTGAAGTTACAGGGCGAACACGCGAAAAATGCAAAAGTCAAACTGGTGCTGATTTACAACATCTGGATGATAAATTAGCATTCTTCATCTAAACCTGGTTAACACACAGAGCTAAATATTTCTGCCTTTTTGATTCAAAGCACAGTAAACATGTACAACGTTGATATTTAACAAAAAATAGCTTGCTAGTGGTTGATAAAAGCAGAGAAACTGAGATGGTTTTAAGTTTCTTATGCGTTAAATACTGACCAATACCCTAAAGATAAACAAGGTAGGCACACTAAAGAGTGCACTCCTGTACATTAGCTTATATGAACAACGTACATGTATCACATTAATTTTAAATGACGGTTAATAAGAAAAATATCGCAGAGTAACCTCAACGTTATGCCGTTATTAGCCTTAAAACAACCAAGCTGTTTCACGTCTGACGCACAGATTTATATCCTTTGCCGGTTGAGGCCAATGACAACACGTCAAATAGGTCAATTAAATGTTAGCACTGATGGTTAAATCAGTTGTATTCTCTGTGTTGGGCCTGTTTTACAGGTGCAATAACGTGCTATTTTAGCCTCGCCGCCGCTCTCCCACACAGCAGCGAGGCTAGCTTTAGCTTCAACGCCTGGACCAACGGCCGTCTCGCTCGCGCCGCCTGTCAAAAAAACCGACACCTCCTGAAGTTTCCGGGCATCGCCAAACGATTAAATTTATCAGACAGCCGCCGCATTCTCGCAATATCTCGAGGTGAAACGCGTATTCCCAACAAAACAACCATCTTTAGCGAAGTCCTCCCCCTCCCTGTCTCTCTCCCTCCCCGTCTCCCCCCCCCCCTCTACATCACTGCAAGTATATCACAGCATCTTCTCCTCTCTCCTTTGGCGTGTCCTCCTCCCTCACCGGCGGATGCCCAGGTAGAAAAACACAGATATCCGCAGATCAACCCGCACTATCATCGACTGCGTTATTCCCCCTCGTCGCTTCTGATAATAGTTCACGCAGGGTAAAGGCCCCCTGTATTACACTCCCTTCGGTTTTCTTGCCGTAAATCGATATTTTCTCTCTCCTCTTCCTTCCTCCGTCTCACTCGCATCAGCATCCGGGTCCCTCTCCCTCTCCATCCACTCTCCTCTCGCCTCTCATCCCCCGCCCTCCTGCTGATCATCTTCCTCAAAATACGCTTATCTCTGCATTCACCTCAGCCCCGTGGCCACACTGTGGGCCCCCATGCATTGTTGCGGACACCTCCCTCGCTGTTATTATGTAAGACCTTTGTAAACATCGCCGGAGGCAGCGGATGGGACGCTGCTTGTTAAGGGGTGCTGTGGCCCTGCTCCGGCCTTGCAGAATCACTCGTGTCCCACGGGTGGTGTTTTTAATTGAATAGAATGTATAGAATGTGATGCATTGTTATAGATCGAACATTTCATGAGACAAAGATACAATTATGATAAATATAACACTGTGAAAGGAAGCATTGTGCATAAGCACATTGTACTAGTAATGCTTTTACTTGTTAACATGCAGGACTCTTACCTGAAACAGAGGATTATTTAACTTGTCCATTACAAGTAAAACTCCTGCATTCATAATCATATTACTCAAGTACAGATGTATTGACAACAAAATGTTCAAATGTAAAAATAAAAGTATGTTGTTCAATGATCAATGTTGTGAGCATTTTTTTGTTTTGAGTAGTTTAATCATATTTTATAAGATGACCATATGTTTGAGCTTAATGTAAAATCGCAATGTTCAAAGTAAGTAATAGCTACAAATAAATTGTATTCATAAATTGAATTATTTCCACATTAAACATTGTTTTAATGTCTTCTGCGTTGTTATCCCTGAAGACATGTAACAGTAGAAAAAGCAAAAAAACATTTTCTGATGAGCACATCTCCTTAAACCTGTAAAGGAAACTGAAAGACAAGCGTGAGGTGCTGTCTTAAATGAATCGTTCAGGCATGACAGTTTTATATTTTTAAAAAAAGGGTAAGTAGGACATTTGAATGTATCTGTAAAGTGCCTTGAAAAATCTCTAAAATCTCAATTTGAAATGTTGTGTGTGGGCGGATAATTCCCCAAAGCCCATCTTCATCTATGCCTATCTGGTTGATTTACACGCAGCCAGAAGGATTTGTCTCCAACCGCGGAGCAGAAATAGAACAGGACACATACTCATCCTACCGTTCTCTGGTTCATTCTGACGACGGGACATATGTGGTCCTTTGGGATCAAAGTAAGTCAGCGCAATAGAAAATAAGTAGGCCTAAATCAGGGCTGTAAAGGATAAAGTCTACATCCCTTAAAAGGACAATAACAAACAAGTCTACATTTATGACGGATACATTGGAAAAATCATGCTTTAGAGGACAAAACGTCTGTTTTGAGGACAGAATGAACTTTGCCTTTCCATACACCTAAAAACATACATGTATACCCACCCCATACCTATGTTTTCTTTCACAAACGAATGTCAACAACTAACTGTGCTCATTCAAGTGAATTCTGTATCTCCAGAGCTTGATCCTGCACCACTCGTTCCTCTATTACATGAGAGGTTGTACTGTATAGCTTGTGAGTAAAACCCTCTGGTTCCTAAAAACCTTTTGCTCCGGTCTACTGAAAACAAGGAACTCTGGAAAAACTTCTCTTCCATGTCCTTTCTCCAGTCTGCTCCACACTCATTGAAAGAGCTCCAGCTGTGAAAAGTGATATTAGACTGCTCAGTGCAGGAACTAATGTGAGGATTAAGCAGAGATTAACAAACGTTTCTTAAATCCATTAAGAGTAGCTGTTCCACGTAGAAGCCTGAGCCAGTGGAGATAATTCAACAGGCAGTAGATCTAAGAGTTTGTCAGAACATGGCTGATATAATAACATCTGTGATTCCCAAGAAAAAAAAAACACATGTGTGTGGTTAATGGAAAAGCTTTATATTTATTGTTGTATTTATTTTGTTGTTGTATTTTTGTGCATGAATATGTTCCAGTGCATAGGTAATCAGAGTTATAGTTGAGTCGATAATGTGAGTTGTAACATTTATGTAAAAATGTTTACATTGGCATCATTGCCCCCCCCCCCCCCCCCCCCCCCCCCCCCCCCCCCGCTTCAGATGTTGTGATGGTTCAGTCCAACGCAATAAGCAAGGAAAGGAATGCTGGGAGAGTGGAGGGGTTTGATGAAGTGAAAACTGTGATTGAAAAAGAAAGAAAATGGTAAATGTTGTGAATTTGCAGGAGCATACAGAATATGATACCATTTGGCCCCCGAAGGTACCTTACAACAGACAGTCTATATTATATGGAACTATACGAAATATTACATGGTAAACAAAAGATCAAACAATCCTTCCTAGTCAGTAATGTATTTATTATGTATGGAACAGCTTACTTATCATTTTCAAATTCCCATCTCACAATATCCATTTTGTCATTTAAACATCCATTTTTCTTTTCCAGGTTCAGTACTTGTTTTCTATTTAGTTTTTTTTACATTTGTGTGAACTTACATTTTATTAAGGTGTTCTTCCTTATGTATCATGATCCCTCAGACAGGGTTTTTATACAGGCCTGTAAAGCATCTATCAGATCTTTACAGCTTTCCACTCCCTTCTCTCTGACACTGAAACACAAAGCTGGATTTACAAAACACACTTACCACTCACTGCACGTGTAGCTGCGTTATCCTCTTTGGCATATTACAAGGTTTCCTCTAAAATTGAAAAATGTGACGTGCAAAATAAATACAGGATACAAGTGGAGGACACAAGTAATCTCTAAATGCAGTCTAAGTGTGCATCAAAGGGATTTTTACACTATAGCCTGATAATAAAGTATTTCACCTTAAACCCCCACGGCTGCTTTTATCTGCATTTGTTGAAGTACGAGAAGAAGATTGTGTAATCTGTGCAGCCGCTCCACAAACACTAATCACAGCTGCACGTGGACTCGTCTGTCGCTTCTTCATGTAACACGAACCAACAGCCTGGAATGTGCCGATGCTCTGCAATAGGTCATACATGTGGAAGTCTATTTTAACCTCAGGTGGATTTGTGCTTCTCAAGACATGTGCGTTACTGTGAGAGCTCTCTGTAAATGCCACTACACACTGAGTCCTGTGATGTTGAGTGGATTCACTGAAAGTTGTGAACAAGATTTACATGTTGAGCCCCAAAAATGAATATGAATGCATTTGATGTCCTGCCTAGTGGTCAGTAATGATGACTGAGAATGGACACAAAGTTGTAATGGAAAGTGAGCAGTTAGTTGGAACCCACAGTTAACAAATCATCGTTGAGGGCGCAAAGTTATACGAAGACACTTCGACACTTTACACTCACCAAATACCGCCACACTGACACTGATATTTGTATAATTACCATTTTTAGCATGTATCATTTATACATCATTCCTGTCCATAACTCACCATTTGTTAACGTCCTCTTTGATAACCTGGCACGGTGCTGGCATAGCTTCGTTAGAGTCTGGCATTTTGACAGAGAAGAGCTGGAGGTTTGTGGTGGTGCGTTGCTGCAAGAGCTGCAGTCAAGTGTGGTTACAGATTGGTTACAGAGATGGAGGGAGGGAGGGAGGGAGGCAGGGAGGAAGGGAGGGAGGAGACATAACCATGATTGTGTGTGATTAACTCGAAAGAAATTAATCATCTGCAAGAGATTATTTTGTTTAATTTCTATAGTCTTATACTTATTTTATCATGTTTTTACCAAATGTTTAAGGGTGTTCTGTGTCTTTGCTCCTTTCTCTTAAACCATTGTCTCTGATATTCTTTCCCATTTATGTACATCAACCAATATATTTGAGGTATTCCTGAATGCTTCCAGTAATGTCCTTTGTTTTACCATCTGTCTAATGAATATGCAGATAGCTGACCTTTTGAGTCAAGCATTAAGCATTACAAAGACCTCATAATGCATCTACAATGCTCACTACAGGGGAGGGTCTTTTTCTGAAAAGAGATTGGAGAGCCTGGCTTTGTATAACACTGCTTTGTTGGCTTAAGAGGTTGTGAGGTTATAGCATTTGTTCCACCTGTAAAATGTTGAATTAGACACGCTGTTAAAAATGATGCAACTAATAGTCTGAAAATAATCCAGAATTTAAAGGACTTCAAAGATAAAAGCACATGTGGGTAGTGAGGTTAATCCCTATAGGAACTTATTTGTTTCTTATTTTGAACATCTAACTCCTCTTTCTGTCCCACAGTCAAATGTTTTTCATAAATATCCAGATTTAATTTGAATGCATGTAGTTTTTTACTGAAGACAAAAAATGAATACATTTCTCCATTGATTCTCATCTAAATGTATAATGCTTTTAACATTTCCACATATAATCAATTTCCTGCTCTAAAGGTAATGTGATTTTTTTTTTTTAAATAGCATCTGGATGACAACGTGAAGCACATTTTCCTAGTTCTGGATGGTTAGAAAGCAGAACAATTATTTTTCCACAAAAAAAGAAAACAAGATCAAATTAAATAAAAAATTCCAGTTTTCTTCCATCAGATGTAATACCAACAACTGAGCAATGCTACAATAATTTTAAAGGTAACCAAAATAATTTTAATTCAAGGGAGGTGAACATTTAAATATTGTGTCCATTTGAGACTAAAATAACAAATATTTAAAGAAATTACAGCAAATTAGAGCATGTAAAATATGATATGCGACTGCATCACTTTGTTGCAGCTCATTTATAATGACACTGGGATTAAAACGTCATATGATAAATCATGGGAGACACTTTGTTTTCCATGATTTGCACATTATGTTGTAGTCACGAAGCATTTACAGTATTTTAGTGACATAATGTAACATCACCACTAGGGGGCAACAAACACCATACACGATACATGTCTGGACAAATGGGCCTCTGGAGTGTAGACATCATTGTTACCTATAAGCAAAAGAGATCGCATTACATTCCTCAATATGAACTAGTTTGAATGCCAGTTCAGGTCTTGAATGCTGTTATATTGGTTGATGTGTGCAACGGGAGATAGGTACAGGTGAATATGATGGCAAAGGCAATCACAGTGTCTCGTAAAATCCTGAATAGATATGAGCGTGAGCAAAAAGCATCTCTCTGTTCTCTGCTGCCGGTGAATCCTCCTCCTTCATAATGACCATGAAATCCAGTGTGCCATCTGCTGGCGTACACATCAAATGCACATGAGGTTTGGCAGTACAGGTTCTCTAAATAATACAATCAGCACACCAAAAGAAATAAAGGCTTAAAACAGGTCTCAAGGAATGTTGGCATATGTAAGGGGGAAATCCCCCCTTATTTGTATGCCACTGACTGGCGGCAGGAAATGCTACTGTCTCTCACACAGGCTGCACAATTCGGATGTGAATTTGCAAACGCGACTTGCTGAAGGCCTAGCCTATATATAAATCTGGTTATCACTGGAAATATTGTTTGCACGCGAATGCGTCTCAACCAATCGCAGCGTTCAGCACGAGCAGCTGACTATTTTTTTTGCCTCCTGTAAAATGTAGTCTAAATTAATAATTAGCCTCTCAATAAGATGAAAATCTGGAAAAAAGGCACGCTGGTCTGGTTGTCAGACTGAGGGCCGGTGAATGGAGGTCACTGCAGACACTGAGTGAGTCTCTGAGAGGGAGAGAGAAGAGAGAGAGAAAGAGAGAGAGAGAGAGAAAAAGAGAGAGAGAAAGGGGGAGACGGAGGACGGACACAGCCGCCTTCAAAAATGGCGTCTCCGGAGGAAAATTAGTAAAAGATTTTAAAACGCGGCCTGTTTTCCTAACACTTCCTCGTTCGGTATTTGTGTTTTTCTCGTACTGTTGATTGTGCATTTCGCGGTGCGAGCTAACTCGTCGTCGGTTTTTCCTTTTTGAATGGCCAAAGAGCATAAATCAGGGGAGCATTTGGGGGAAATAAAGGCAGCCCTGTTTTATTTTGATGCGTCGTTACTGACAGCTAGCATCTGCTGCTAGCTTCACCGCTCTGCTCCGGAGGGGGGGTGGGAACGATTTGCATTCAAAAGGAGAAAACAAAATATACTTTGAAATTGGGGTTTTCCTTGTGCTCGTGTACGGTGAGTGATTTGCTGCTACCAACGTGGCCCCCGTCGATTGCAATCTTTTTTTTTTTCCCTTCTTCTGCTGCTGCTGCTGCTGCTGCTAGCATCGTAGCAGAGAGACTAGCCTAAAGAAAGGGGAGGAGAGACGGAGAAAAGGACGCATTCAAATCAAATGTTTATCAGCAATTCGTCCACCACCACCAGCCAAACCCGCGGCTCCTCCATCATGACTGATTTTGGATTAAACCTGCATTCGAGGAAATGATAAATGTGAAAGGCGTAGGAAAAGGAGAAAGACTTGTCTTTTTTTTTTTTGGAGGTAGTTGGATTATAACCCCGTAGACCCCCCTCTTTTTTCATCCAGCTTTCTCCTCCTCCCCTCCATTTCTCTTTCAATATGCTGTTTTCCACTCCTGAGGACTTGCTTATGAAACCGGGGAAAATAGCCTGAAACCGAGAACTGGAAGGACGGGATTTTTTTTCCCCCGTAATCTGCGTTTGCGACGTTCTCGTTGCGTTGGTCCTCCATCGCAACACATTGTGACCACATAAATGGATAGAAATTACCCGGGAACAGGATTTGGTGATTTGGGCGCAGGAGCAGGATGGAGTTACGAGAGATCGGCAAAAGCAAGGTATGCATTGGATTCAGACAATGTGCACGCATCACTGGTACTTTTTGCAAAAGGCTGCGATGATGCCAATGTAAACAAATTGTCGCCATTGGGCCCATAAATAGTGCCACGCTTTGCCATTATGTGCAGTGCATTGCCATCCAAACGGTTGCATAGTAATATTATTATAAACAGGAATAGAGCAGTGTGCTGGTCGTGGGGGTGGGCGGGGTGGAGAAAGGAAAAGGTTGGTGGCTATGAATTGAATTTGATTGACAGACGTGGGGTTTTTTAGGTGGACCTGGCGGGGTGGAGGTGGGGGTCTGTCTGGAGCATCCATAGGAATGATTGTTCCCGGTGTGCAGGCCTGGACACAGACCCTCGTAGATACATTCACTGGATTTATAGCAAGTGCGAAGAGTGCAGACGCAGCAAAGCCCCCTGACAGACATCAACAAGAACAACTGATGTATATTTACCGGGAACATGTATTTAATGAAACGTCGTATCACAGTTTACGTTGTGAAGAAAACATGGAATAAAAATATTGAAGTGGAGGTGGTGCCATTCTTTAAATAAAAAGATTTATAATACATTTTGCCTAAGCGTGATCTAGATAATTGGTGATGGGTTTCGGATGGTTTATGTTAATTTGCATAATTAGATTTAGGAATATTCACGTCGCATCAAACTTGCAAATTTGCTGTTGTGTCTAAAATTGGCTAAAGCGAATAAGGCCAGAGTGAATTTATGTGATGCTGAAAATTGGGCTGTACAAGATAGCTCCGTTAGCTTCACGTTAGCCTGCAAGCTAGCGTTATGTTGCATGGGAGCCGTGAGGCCTGCGCTCGCGAGCATCAGTGCTCGTGTAGCTGCTCGTATATTAAATGTTTTTACACATAGTTAGCTGCATTAGCAGAGTCGAAAGCCACTATACTCTTTTTGGAAGTTATATTTGGCTCAACAAACCGGGCTAGTTGCTGGTGTTCGCGTGTAGCTTAGCATGCATTTGCGTCGACTTGCATGAACCAGCTGTTAGCTACATCGACATAATCAATGGCTGCAGTCAAATTAATCGTTGGTCATTAATTACTTGCATATTAAGGAACATTTATTTTTTCACTAGGCCTGAATCTGCACATTAGTTACCTGTGGTCTATTTACACGCAACAGAGTGGCCTTGCAGTTTGGGCCTAGTCTGCATTTGTACCATAGATGCTGTGCTTTGCGGCTAGTCGATGCTATTAGTAGCACAGATGCTAGCATGTTATCTGGGCAGCCACGCATTTCATCTATATTTTGTAAAGCAAAGTTCTGCTTCTTGCCAATCCTCAGCGTTGAATAATTATCTTATGTAATGGGTAAATGTATAAATTATGTAATGGTTGAGTCTTGTGGGCCCATTATAATACTTGCAAATTAACTATCCCATTATCTTTGCATGGCTCTTACATTGCTGGTTTAACAGATTTGCATCTACTGTAATACACTTTGGTGTAATGCACTAGTTTTTAATTATGTTTAGATACTGATTGGGGAAAAAATCCATACCCTTATCTTCAAATATAGATCAGACTCATCAGGGATTTTGGTTTTCACATGTAAGCTCCTGTTGAGAAGTTGCATATGCAGACCAAACAAATGAAAAGCCCCAACTTGACTTCTGATGAGTAGATTTTTAATTAAAAAAACAATTTACCCTCATGTCAGATTTTAAAAGTGACCCCAAGCTTTTCCTCAAGGATCACACTTTGGGAACAGAATATGTATATGTAAATGTTCTCTGAAATTAATAATATTGAACAATTCCCCTTTCTCTGTAGTCTTGTATATGGGAGTTCCAGATCATCCCACCCTGAGTCTGAGCTCCTTCACAGACAAGCCTACGCCACCCCACACCCTCTGCAGGGCTATGCCACCAATCACCACCCAGGGAGCTCTGGCCAAGGCGGGGCTTGGGGAGCAGCTGGACGGAGTTTGGGTGAGATAAATGTCATACCTTCCATGTCACTACCATAAGGGGCCCCCAGCAATGAATTATTATGTCTCTCTATGCAGGCCCTGGTAGGTTGTCATTGAAAAATGTGCACATTATAGCTCAATTGAGCCGAAGCCCTAGATGTGAAAGCCTGTAGTCACCGCATTCGTTCTCGTACGGTTTAGCGATATCTTAAGGGTTGTTTTCAGCGACGGCGGTTGATGTACTTAGTTACACTCGCAACTGCTGACGTGATTTACATTATTTGTAAGTGTGACAGCAGGCTCGGCAAATTAAAACTTTGTTTTAATCTAGATCCAAAAATCTTGTCTTTTTGATTGTTTACTGATTACGTATTAGGAACTCATCTACATTTCCACAATTAGCATTCTTGACCAATTAATCAATTTTCATGGCTCTGTCTTTCCTTCCCACAGGTCTGTCGGGGCTCTTTGACACTGGCCTCCACCATGCCAGCCCCTCTGCTCCCGATGCCTCCGTCATGAATCTGATCTCAGCCCTGGAGTCTCGAGGTCCCCAGCCTCCACCCTCTGCCTCCTCCCTTCTTTCCCAGTTTCGCACGCCATCCTGGCAGACAGGTGGGGCAGTGTTAGATCTTCCCTCATCTGTTGACATTCAAACAGACCCCACAGTCAATATGACATTTGAAGAACCTCCCAATGTTTGGCTACATTATTATTCTGACATCTAGCTATTTGTGCATGTTTCATATAACATGTTACTGTACTGTTAACCGTCTTACTCTGGAATACTTTTAAAATAGGGTTCGTTATTTGGTCATTTAAATGATAGCTTGATGGATACTGAGTAATTTTGCAATATGTCTTCCTTTTCCTAACAGCGATGCACACACCTGCTCCTCCTGAACTATTCATCTCTGGAGCCCTTCCTGGCTCTGGCTCCTTCCCCTCCTCTTCAGCTCTCTCAGCCTATCAGCATCCAGCATCCTTCTCCAGCCGCTCTTTCCCCACAGCCTCCCTTTCCCTCCAGGACACGCCCACGTTTAGTCCCACATCCAATGGCCTGCTCTCCCCACATGACCCCCTATTACATATCAAGGCCCCGTCCCAGTCCAGCCTGGGTTTTGATAGACTCCTGTCCTCGCAGGGTGCTGCAGCAGCTGCCTACAGGGGCAGCCAGGATCCCACGAGTGCCGCATCAGCCCAGTCGTCCTCTGCCAGGCACCTGCAGTCACACCAGTTCAACCTGCTGTCATCGCAGCTGCAGGACCAGTCGTCCCAGCTGTACAATGCGTCAGTCTTTTCCTCAGCCCAGCCCCAGCCTCAGCCCCAGTCCCAGTCCAATTCGGCTCAGGAACGGGCTGTTCCCCGGCAAGACAGCGTCATCAAGCACTACCAGCGGCCCACGCCAGCTCAGTCGCAGCTCTCATCCTCTGCTGCCCACTCCCTTCAGCACTACCTCAGCTGTGGAGGGGCGGGGTACCAGCAGATTGCCACCCACCACAGGCACGCTGGCCTTTCCTGCAGCCCACTGGGCGACCAGAGTCCCTCAGCCGACCTCAAGGCCGCCGCTCGCACTGAGCAGTATCGGCCAATCATCCAGCCTCCCTATTCCTCCTCCTCCTCCTCCTCGTCTTCTTCCTCAGCTGGGAAAGGTACAAAAAGCAGCTCCAGCAGTGGCTATTCTTCTGCCAGTTCAGCATCATCCTCAAGAACTCCCCACACACCCCCTTCTGCTTCCTCTACCTCTTCCTCCTCCTCCTCTTCTTCTGCCACCTCCGGGGCTCATCCTTCAAACTCAATCCCCACCTCCAGCTCCAGCGCAGCCCCTTCCAGGCAGCAGCCACCCCCTCAACCAGCCCCTCCTCCCCCTGCCCCACAGCAGCAGCAGCCACCTGCCACCTCCACGTCAGCCCCCCAGTCTCTCCCCAAATCCTGCCTCTCAGGCTATGGTTCCCCTGTTCCCTCAGTGAAGACCCCCTCTGCTCTTACTGGTCAAACCCCACCCCAACAACAGACACAGTCATATTCCCCTAATCAGCCCCCTACTTCCCACCTGGCTCAGTCCTACGGAGGCTTCAGTTCACCACAAGCCCAAGACCTGAGCTCAGGTACAGGTGGGAAAGGCTATGGGAGTTTAGGAGGGCGAAGCCAGTCCTACCCCGCTGATATATTTGGAGCTGACTCTGCCTATGGATCGCTCCCATCCTCTCTGGGTGGAGCTGGAAGCCCATCACTAGGCTACGGAGCCCCAGGTCACTCCCCTGCCCTTTTAAGGTCAAGTGGTTCATCGGGCAGTGGCGCATCTGGGGGAGGAAGCAGTAGCGGCACAGGAAGTGGGAACTCCGGGTCAGGAGGAGGAGCGGGAAATAGTATGACCAATGAGAGAGGTGGAGGTGGTAGTGGCGGAGGGTCTTATCATATTCCAGACTCAAGCCCCTCTCCATCAGGCAACTCGGGCATCATCCGTCCAGGGTTGCACTCTCCAGTGCCCACCTGCCCCACACAATCTCCAGGAGGCGCAGGCTCTAATAAATACATTTCCTCGGTTCTCTCCCCCACCTTCCTGGCCTCCCCACAGGGCTACCCTGACACCAGAGGCCCAAGCTCCCAATCTCAGTCCTATCATTCCACCTCCTCCAAAACAAAGGACACCTCCATGCTAGGAGTGGGCTCTCAGAGATCCCAAGAGGAAGTCGATGACGACGATGAGTTCTTGATCCAGCACCTGCTGCAAGCCCAAGCAAGTCCCACACCCCAGGCCGGTCATCACCATCCTCAACAACAGCCCCAACAGACCTCCCAACAAACACAGCCTCAGCCCCAGTCCGTGCCCCCAACCACTGATTCAGACAAAGGGCTGAGCTATGACATGGGTAAGAGCTCTGAGGAGAGGTACCACCCCCAGAGTGTCATACGCACCCACAGTGCCACATCTACTGGTAATGCAGGGTCCATCTCAGGGCTGGAAACCCAGCTGGAGATGTCACTAAAGAAGCAACAGCAGCAGCAACAGCAACAACATCAACAACAACACCATCATCAACAACAGCAGCAGCAACGGAACGAGAGGTCTGTTGGAAGCAGCAGGAGCAGCGGTGGGAGAGGCAGCGCTGAACAAGTGCACTCCCATCTCCACCACCACGACAACCTAGGCTCGGTAGTCCACTATGGGCGGGGTGACCCGTACAGTCAACACTCCCTCGCTCCCCAACACTCCTCGCACAGTCAGCACGTGTCCTCACACTCGCAGATACCACCGCACACCCAAATGGATCTCCAAAAGAAGCCGCAGGAGCGGGCTGAAATCCCATATCCTCGGAAAACACCGGAAATCCAGCAACAGCATTCCCAGTCTCAAGCTGCTGGCTCCCTCATGGACTCTCCCACCGACCAGTCCCGTCAGCCGCCACACCTGCTCCAGTCAGTGCTGTCCCACACCACCCGCAACAAACTGGAGCCTCACCAACAGCATCAACAGCAGCACCACAAAATGGACTCTCATCGGCAACACCAACAGCATCACAAAATGGACTCTCATCCCCAACAGCAGCAGCACTCCATTAGCCAGCAGCAGGCTGTAATGGAAGGTGCAGGTGGGACACTTGGCTCGAGTAAACATCAGGGTCAGTCTCAGTCCCAAACCACCCAGCTCCAGCTTCAACTCCAGTCCCAGGCTTTGGAGGTGGCAGCGGCTCACTACAACCACGGCCCCCCGTCACATCAGCACGAGCAGAGCCAGGTTAAACAAAGCTCAGTGGTGTCTTCTTTGGACATGCTGGAACGCTCCCTTTCGCAGACCTCCAGCACAGACGTAGCTGTTGCAGAGGACAGGCGCGGTGGACCGGGCAGCGTGGGAAGGAGTGGCGGTAGCAGTGAGCGCCACAGACAGCAGCAGCAGGAGCAGCAGCAGAGGCAGCACCCATCCCACCATCACACACAGCAGCACTCGGCCTCTGAGCTCCACTCCTTTCTCTCTGAGCCCGATATCGGCTTATCCACCCCGCCTCACATGCACCATCTTTCACAGCACCTCCCCCAGCAGCAGCACCCCAGCGCTCAACACCAACAAACCCACTCTCTTCATCCTCACCAGCAGCCCACACACCCTCACCACATACCCCCATCATCTGGCTCGGCCCACTCCCAGCCACAGTCTGACCAACAGCAGCCCCTGTCCTCCCAGCTCACCCCTCAGCTGGACCAACAGCGCTCTGAGCAGCACCAGTTTGACAACGTCAGCCCGGTGGAGAAAGCAGACCAGAATCAACAAAGTAACCGCTTTGTACCCCTAACTTCCATCTGCTTCCCGGACTCCCTCCTTCAGGATGAGGACCGCTCCTTTTTTCCAGGAATGGAAGACATGTTTTGCGCAGAGGACTACAAGTCGAGCTGTGCCGGAGGTGCCGGACCAGGACAGGAGGAGATGAATGAGAGCCACACTGGACAAGAGGGAATGGATTCCATGAAAGCTGGACAGGGTGGAGGTGGAGCAGGGGGAAGTGGTGGAGCTAGCTATGACATAATGGGTCACCATGGTGGAGATCAAGGTTATGAGCCATACTGTCATGGCCTGGAAGAACCCAGCAACAACACCATGACTCTGGATCTAGACTCCCTTAAAACCCACGAGCTCCCTTCCACTGTGAACACTGAACAGCTAGGACTGATACAGTCCCAGGGCCCCGCTATGGGTATGGGTCCCAATCCTGCTGGTCCCAACAACTCTGGAGCCAAGCTGTCCTCTGGGCCTGGAGGAGCTAGCCAAGGAGCTGGTTCTGGAGGCCTCCAATCTCCGATTTTCTGCTCCTCTCGTCCCAAGAAGCTCCTCAAGTCCAGCTCTTTCCACCTGTTGAAGGAGCGCCGGGACCCCAACACACTGCCTAAAAAAAGTTACGCTCAAGAATATGAGTTTGAAGATGACGAGGATAAAGCCGACCAGCCGGCGGACATTCGGTTGAACAGCCGGAGGCTGCCGGACCTTTTGCCAGACTTGGTGTCCAGCTGCAGAAAGGGAGGAGGAGGAGGAGGAGGGAGTGGCTCTCTCAGCCCTTTAATGGGTGACATTGACTTCTACCACTCCTCTGGTTACTCCTCAATGGGTTCACACGCTCTTTTGCCTCAGGATGGACCCAAGAAGAGGGGCCGAAAGCCCACTAGACCCAAGAGAGATGGTCCCCCTAGGCCAAGAGGCAGGCCTCGCATCCGCCCAATGCCGGAGCCCTACACTCCACGAGGGATGATGGGGGAGATGGGTGGGACACCAGCAGGAGGGGGATTCAGTGTGGAGGGACGAGGTAGGGGTAGAGGCCGTGGAAGCCGAGGTAGAGGACAAAGGAGGGAGGATATGTACATGGAAATGAGCGGGAAGGAGCAGGATCAGATGCACCAACTTCCCCTCCATCAGCAGCAGCCACAGCAGCTCCATCACCAGCCGCCACAGCAGCTACACGAGCCTATTCCTCCTCTGAAGGTCAGCGGCATTCACTCTAGATATGTTGAAACAAATATACATTCAAGGACTAGTGTTTATTTTTACAAGCAAAATATGGTAATTTATATACATCTGTATGTTCAGGCAGAGTTTCCTTAAATCTTGTGTTTGTTTTTTTTGTTTTAGATCAAGTTACCGATTGGTACCCTGTCCTCCTCCGATGCCTTGCTGAGGACGGACTCTTTGTCTGGCACGGACCCTGCTTTGTCGGACGGCTCGGTGGGCTCCGCGCCCTCACTTGGTTTAAGTCCTGGACCCCCCTGCAGCACCGAAAGCAACAGAAGTCAGGAAAAGAACAAGCAGAAAATCCACATGATGAGTGAAGGAGTGGATGATGAGGGGCTGGAGGAAAGGGTAAGAGCTACATGATTGTATCTCTGCTGAGTTAATTAACATTCATTGCTTGGTAGTTGTGGAGTTCACTACTTGAGTGGTGGTAAGTCTCTCTTTTTCTACTTCCAGGGCGATGAGAAAGACTCTGAGTCCAAGGCCGGCTTCGTCGCTTCATTCTTGGACTTCCTCAAGACGGGGAAGAGACCTCCAGGCTTGGACATCTCTCCAGGAATGGAACACGACAATGGCGAAACCTCACCCTGTAAATCGGGAGGTCTGCGCCCACTGTCTCCCGCACCGCCGCCACCTCCGTTCGGGGACAGCGAAGGGAACGGGGGCCTGTCTCTGGGCAACTGCCCAAGCCCAAAGCGCTTGGACGACGAGCTGAAGAGGAACCTGGAGACCTTGCCTTCGTTCTCCTCTGATGAGGAGGACTCGGTCGGAAAGAACCAGGACCTCCAGAAGAGCATTTCCTCCGCCATTTCTGCTTTGTACGACACTCCTCAGCTGAACTCTAACATCCAGACCCCGCTACCGCCTACGCCTCCCCATCCTCAGGCTCCTCAGTCCCCGCTTACTCCGACACTGCAGCCCCCCACACTTAGCCCACAGCCTACAATGCATACGCCCCACGACCTGCCCGAGTCCAACGAACCCGATATCCTCCAGCCAGAAGATGGAGACATGGACGAGAACAGAGATGAGGAGATTGAGGAGGAGGAGGAGAGGAGCACGGGAGGGGATGAAGAGTGCGATATGACGGAGGAGAGAGAGCCCCAGCTGGAAACCCTCAGTGCCCCCAATCTTGATGGTAAGGCTGTCTGTTTGCTTTTTGTTCCTCTCATGCCTCATTTTCTTGCACGTTGATTGTTCTACAACTCAGCTAAAGAAAATGTATAATTTTTAGAGTTATTGCTGTAGTTTTTTGTCTAATAAAATGTCCCAATTGTCCAATTTGATTTAATTCTTGTAGCCGTTTTTAACATTGTGATTAAAAATGACCGTAACCCTAATCTCGCCCTTCTTTTTTCCTCCAAAGCGTCCCTCCCCGAGATTCCTCCAGAAGCAGAAACTCCTGAACCTCCCTCTATCCCTCCATCTCCCGCCTCCTCCTCCTCCCCCTCTCACTCCCCCCTCCCTCCCCTCTCCCTCCCCTCACCCCTGCCTCAACCAGAGGAACAACAGGAGCATTCCCAGCCTCCAAGCCCCGTCGCTCCCACATGCCCCTCTCCGCCACCTCCCCCACCCGCTTCTCTCCCTCAGCCTGCTTCCCCTCCTCCTCCTCCAACTTCCCCTCCTCCCCCGTCTTCAGTTCAGAACGAGTCTCCCGTGCCATCTCCGGAGTCCCCCGCCTCTCCCGAAGAGGCCCCACCTCCCAAGAGCAACTCCCTGCACCTTGCCCAGAAGCAAGAAGATGCTGCCATTGCTGGAGAGAGTGAGGAGGACGAGAGCGAGAGTGGAGGCGAGGGCATCTTCAGAGAAAGGGACGAGTTCGTGGTACGGGTGGAGGACATTCGAACACTCAAGGTATGCGTGTGTTCTTTACAGTTAAAGAATCACATAGTACTTTGTTGGGCCAAAAATAGTGGCTTTCTTTCTGGTGGAGAGCAACATATTATTTAACTAATACCAAGTCATTACGCTTGACTCCTTCAGTAGCTTCCAAATGACAGATATGTTATACTTCCTTGTGTGTCGCGTGTTTGTGCACAGCTGGCCTTGCAGACGGGCCGCGAGCCTCCTCCCATCTGGAGGGTGCAGAAAGCGCTGCTGCAGAAGTTCAGCCCAGAGATCAAAGATGGACAGAGACAGTTCTGCGCCACAAGCAACGTGAGCCCCCCCCCCCCCGCGCGCGCGAGCCCTCAGTAATCCAAACACACCTGCAAGCAATCATGTTGATTTCTACACTTTATGCAGTCCAAGCTGCCTCATAGCATGAGATGATAATACTGTAGTATATGCTGTAATGTATGCTCATATAGAGAGATATTTTTCACACCATTTTCAGTCAAATATATGACACTGAAAGTTGTGCTACTTGTGTGTAATTACATCTTCATAATCTGTTTCTGACACAGTATCTTGGCTACTTCGGCGATGCCAAGAGGCGATACCAGCGGATCTATGTCAAGTTTCTGGAGAATGTCAACAAGAAGGACTATGTCAGAGTCTGCTCTCGGAGACCTTGGCGCAGAGCCACACCTGCTCTCAGGTACCTACGTTTGCCATATAGTAATCAATAGTACATTATTTTGCCGATACCTTTTAATGTAATTTCAAAGGACTTGTAGCTGGTTTTAATTTATGCATTTTGGCAATAAATATACACTCTGTTAATCTTTAAAGTTGTTTCCACTTCTAATACAATTCCTTTGTGCGTCACAGACGCCAGTCCCTCTCCAGAATGGCTTCCCCTCCTGCCACCCAGGCGCCACCGAGAGTGGAGAAAGAGGAGAGAGTGGCTCCGCCAGTCCAGCGTGAACAGCGGGAGAAAACCAGAACCGCAACAACAAAAGAACAGCGGGAGAAAAAGGAGGTTCCAGCTGCTCTGCCCAAAGCCAAGGAGAAGGAGAAAGAGAGGGAGCCTGAGAAGGAGCGGGAGAAGGAGAAGCGAGTGCAGCCGCAGCAGGACAAAGTGGAGAAACGTGCCGCAGCAGCGGAGCGAGGCAGAGCGAAGGAGGAGAAGAAAGCGGTGGAGAGGAAGGAGGAGAAGAAAGCGGTGGAGAGGAAGGAGGAGAAGAAAGCGGTGGAGAGGAAGGAGAAGGAAAAGGCTGAGCGCCAACCCAAGACCAAGCCAGCCAAAGTGAAGGCGGAGCCACCGCCGAAGAAGAGGAAGAGGTGGCTGAAGGAAATACCTTCATCATCTGACTCGGACTCATCGGAGGAGGCAGCTAGTGAGAATGAAAGTGAGATGCCATTTTGATTCTTTGTGCTCGCATGTTTGCCGTTAGAAGTCAGTGTAATGGAGTTAGAATGCAGCACATGCGCTACGGTAGAGTGTTGGTTTTAAACTGTGGCTCTCGTCCGCTCAGTGCCAGTGAAAGGCGGAGTGAACAACCGTGCCATGAGGGAGATGTTCAGGAGCTACGTGGAGATGCTGGTCAGCACAGCCCTGGACCCCGACATGATCCAAGCCCTGGAGGACACCGACGGTGAGAACTGCTGACATGTAGGAGACAGAAATAGAGTGGGAAGCTCAGATGCAGCCTGTGTGCAGTCTCCCCTAACCAGGTCTGCTTGTCTGGTAGCATGTTTTCTGCAGATTACATGTCTGCATTGAAACAGCTGTATTGAGGCGTTTTGATGGTATCGTCTTCAAGTGTCTGCGTGCAGTTTGGGCCGCTTCAGTTCAAGCCATTCACGGACAAACTGATGTTACAATAGAAGGGGAGAGAAAAAAGAATTAGAATTCTGCAGCAAACCTATTTAGATTCATCTTTTAATGGTTTTTGGAAATCCAAAATAAACAAGGTGTGACGGGTTGAAGGAAAGCTCTGGGAATGCTGATGGACTGAAAAAGCTGCTTTGAATCTTCCGTCGGTATTAAAATGATTGGCGGCTGCGTGAATGATGACTAATGAAACTTCCTTTGCCTTGATTGGCCACCAGATGAGCTGTACCTCCCACCGATGAGGAAGATCGACAGCATCATCAGCGAACAGAAGAGGAGGTTGTTGAGGAGAGTCAGCATGGGCTCTCAGCACCAGGTAATCCGTCCCCAAGCTGCTGCTTCTCTCTCTGTCTTTAAACAGAAAGTAGCTTTACAACAATAATCGACCAATCAATTAAGTCATGTATCAAACAAAAAAACCTTTTATGTACTAAATGGTCATTTTTAATAATAAAGTGATTTATTGGTAATGAAGATAATCACAAACTCAAGTACAAAATTCTTCATTTTCTTACGTTTCATCTTAATATCTTGTTATCTGTCCAGCTTTTTGTCAGTTTCTGACCTTTTTTTTCTGATGTCTCTCCCCTGACAGGAGGTCCTGCACGCGTACCCCCAGATCATGGTAGACCCCCTGGACTCAGGAGCGGTCAGGGTGCGGCTAAGTGGGGATGCTTACAACCGAAAGACCCTCAACAGAGTCAAAAAGACCCTGCCTAAACCACAGGTAGGTGTGAGTGTTTACAGGGTTAAGAGCGTCTGTAGGTATCTATTAAGGAAGACCACTAAGGAATACCTGTTGGTCATTTTATTTAAGCTGTGGAGCCTAGATTTTTAGCCAATAAACCAGGTGATTATTTCTGGGTGACACTTAAAACACGGCATCAACAAAATGCTGCATTAGCATAAAAGATTGACGGTGAAAGACGCTGAGAAACAGTTCTAGCTTCTCCTCATAACACCTGCTGTGAGTTTCACTCTTTCATACAAGGAACAGCGGGAATCATTTTCACTGCAGCTTTTCTGTCAATTCAACGTGTTGAAATTAATCTGATTGTGATGATAAATCTGACTTCCTTTTTTTTTTTTTGTCTAGGACCTTAAACTGTCAGCGGAGACGTATCGAATCTACAGTCTCTTCCACTCCCTGCATCACTATAAATACCACACCTTCTTACAGTGCAAGAAAGAGGTAAGCACAGCGTCATGTTAGCTGCCCGTACGCGTTCCCTCAAATACTGTATGGAAACAACACAAATCTCATTAGACGGGAAGGAGAAGCATACACAAGCTGGCTCTGCGTCGCCTAAGACTCACAATTTTGTCTGTGTTTCCGTCCCTCGTCTCCAGACCAACACCATTGAGCAGGCGGCTGAGGACCCGGGCCAGGAGGAAGTGGTGCAGCAGTGCATGGCCAACCAGAGCTGGCTGGACACCCTCTTCAGCTCCTTCATCGAGCTGCTCACGCTCAGCACCAAAGCCTGAGTCGACCACACAGAGAGAGAGAGAGAGAGAGAGCATGGATTTAAAGCAAGAGGAATTAAAAAAAACAAAGAGTTGGATCCTACTGTACAGCCCCCCGGCCCGCTTCAAGTCTCTTAAGATCGGAGGATGAATTTTTAAGGCCCTTGACGAACACGAGGAGGTCTATTCATGTGACCTCGGACACTGGCCTCTGTTCTTTTTCTTGTTGTTGATCACTGACTAAAGACATGTCTTACTTTGTGAGAGGGGGGGGGGAGGGACCCTACCGGATCAGGGGTCAGGAGGGAATTGACCTTTGAGAGGGGGGGGGGGGAGCGACACGACACGACGCGACACGACGCGAAGTGGAAGGACAAAGAAGAGGAGCCGTAACGCCAAGTCAACGGAGGAGCCACTGACATCTTGTTAACTGTGTGTCATGAAGAAAATAGTTCAAAGAGAAACTGTTACCGCTTAGTTTTTACATAAATTATTTTTTTGAAGACTAACATCAGCTGTTGGCTTTTGAAAAGAGTGGAAGAGGGTGAGAATGCTTTTTAAACCGCGTTGTGTGCCGTGAGCAAAGTGAACACTGACTCGTCCACGGATAGAAACATGAAATGTGTTGATAGACGCTCTCTCGCTCGCTCTCTCTCGCTCTCTCTCGTCCTGTGCTATGTGAAGGGCAGCACCAGTCCGCTGTGTGATAATATATAAACACATTTTTATTATTTATATGAGGAGGTTTTTAACTTAAACTCTCACAAGCACTGGGTCGCTGCCCGAACATTTTCAAAACCTTTTTATTTTCCACAGGATCAGTATTCAGTCGTTACCCACATATCCAAGCCGTCTTCCCCTCTATTCAAAGAACAGACGTCGAGACAGAAATATTGTATCAAATACAGTGGGTGTAAAATAACAGGGGGAAAAAAACGTAAGAAAAGAAAAAAAGACGAGGATGGGGGGGGAAATCTATTTGAAACTTAACATTGTTGTGCTTCAGTTCAATCATCCGTCATGCAGGTGCAAAGAAAAAGAAGTAAACTTTCCATTTCCCATGTGGGAAGAAGGAGTATAAATAAGTAATATTTAAAGAGGAAATAGTCATTTCATTTTTATCATTTTGATGTTTGTGCATACTATGACTTATTTTGAAAACAATCTAATTTTCCATAAAAAAAAGGAAAAAAAGGCTTGTAAATATTGTACAGTTCTTGATGAAATTCTTTGTCCTTCTGTACATTAACTCTCCTGTATTTGAGAAACAAATAAAATCTGCAAAGAACAAATGGTGTTTTGTTTCCCTGCAGTGTGTGTCTGTGTGTTCCGTCTATCTTTGTGAGGACATTTTGATTGGTCCTCATGTATTCAAAAGGCTCTCTCAGGGCAGAAGGTTGTGGTTATTGTTCTTTATCTTGGATGTTTGGCCTTCAATGTGCGGTGCGTCAGTTTGATACAAGAGAAGCGGTTTTCACATTCATCTGTTGACTAAAAGGTTAAATCTGAATTTGTAATGCATGCACCTACAAGCAGGATTAGTTTTTTGTTTTTGTTTGCAAGTCCACAGATTCTGCCTTTTTTTTAATGAGGTAGGACGAGTAGATGTGGTTTAAGTATTTCTAACCAGTTAACTGAACTTTCTTTCTGTGGAAAAAATCCATGTCAGACTCAGTATTTTATGTCTTTAAACCTATTGAACTGAGGTATAAAGGGTCAGGGGGATGTATTACGTCCTTAACGGTCCTCACAAGTGTATACATATAAACGTGTGTTTGACTCCACCTAGCGGTCCAGGCTGGTATGACGCTGCCTGACGTCACATCTTGAAAACGAAACTGACGATTCGGAGTTTCCCGAGAACACCTCGTCAGTGCAGCAAGCAGCCGGACTCCTGTCGGTATTTAAGGAATAAGGCGCTCGGACAGGTTGTTGTTGCTGCTGCACACACTTACTGCCGTCCTCCTGCATCACTTTTTCTAAAGTTTGACCCTGAAAACGACTCGACTCGGCTGACATTGCGTCACTTCAGGTAGGAGAGTTTCCATCGGAACTATGTTGTTTATAACATCTCACCTGAGTTTACGTCTCCTCAGCTGTGCTCTGTTGTGGAGCTGTTGGCAACGATTTCACTTGTGATTATGGCGCTCCTCAACTGTGGGTTTTCCAGCTCATTGTACACTCGATATCACGAATATTCACAGTAATATTTCATTATACTGTACTACATTTATAGACAGAGGGAGAGGGCAACTAGTCTACTATAGGTGACTCAATACAATATATACTGCATGCTGTATTCAATTGCATTGACGTGGTTGTAGGCTACATGAGTATTTACACTTTTATAGTCTAGTTAACCTTTAAATTTGACTGTGAAGAAGCATTTTTCAGAGTGGAGTGCTTTATACTTTTTCTTTTTATGCTTTGAATACATTTTACTGCACACTGCAGTATTTTGAGGTTGTTTTTCTTTGAGTATTTCTGATATTGAATGCTGAACCACAGCTGGTCTAATACCTGCCCGCTTCCTCTTTCTTGCAATTCAGAAATTGCCAATATAAGCAGGTTTATTCAGCTGCACCATTGTTCTACAGAAGTCAGGATGTTGATGCTCAGATACTGGGTGTTGAATATTTCTTAAAACTTTTCATAATTTAGTTTGGAGTGGGAAAAGACAGAAAGATGAATCCCTCATTCTAGTATTATTGTACATTATAAATAAATTGTCTACACTTTAATGAACAAAGCAAAGGTTGAGTTGCATTGTATTTTATCTACACCCTTTTACTTACACTACTAACTTGATTACATCGTTGAATCCAGTTGTAAAATGACTGAATAGCGCTGTACAAGATGGATCCGAACATTCTAATAATTCATATAAACCTATAAATACATGTGAATAATTATGGTGATTAAAATCCAGCCTGGCTCAGCTGCTTTTTTATAAAGCATATGAATAGTTCTTCCTCCGATTCGTTCTGTTATTGACTGTCGCAATGATTCATTGCGAGGTACTCCGGACAGTGATAGCTACAAGACTGCAACACTGATCTGGATCGGCTTCTGAGCTTGAAATATTACAAAACTAATCTTAAAATAAAAGCAACAAAAATGTATTAAATTCTTTCTATTATAGATGATCTGGGAATCATGTTACTGATGATCAGGGATGCCAAATGGCGCCCGTGTAACACTGTTGACGTGACATTTTGTCCTGCAGAAATGTCTCATTCTAAACCACTGCTCATCCCGTGGCTGCGGGAGAAGATTGACAGCGGCAGGTATCCCGGTGTGAACTGGCTAACAGAACAGAGAACAGAGTTCTCCGTCCCATGGAAACATGCTTTAAGACAGGACTCCTCCGACACTGACATCCTCATCTTTAAGGTAGTAGTCACGCACAGTCGTCATTAAAAAAGCATCAGTGGCAGTACAGTAGAGAGTAGTCGCATACATGAATTGGACATAACTTCAGATTTGTATTCATTGTGTTCTACAAAGTGACAATAGTTTAAAGAATCCATCATGTATTAGATCTTTTTGAAGAGTGTATTGCCTTCAACCTGTGTCTTCCCTGCAGGCCTGGGCAGAGGTGGGTGGCAATGGTGCTCATGGAGAGCCCTCAGTCTGGAAAAGGAACTTCCGCAGCGCCCTCCGAGCCAAAGGCTTCAAATTGATCTCTGACAACAAGAACGACGGTGCTAACCCCCACAAAGTGTTTCGCTTTCCGGATGAGCCAGCATCAGGAGGTGAGGATCCACCAGGGTGTCTGTAGACTATCACCATTCGGTCCTTTATTGTAGTGGATGCCAGGCAAGTTATTTCCTCTGATGAACTGTATTAAAAACCACCTATTAACAGAATAAATGTAATGAGACGTGTATGTGAAATGTATTCACTGGCTCTTTGCATTAATTGGATATGAAAATGATTATTTCCGTGCACGGCACATATCTGATCGCCCCCCTTACCTGATTTGGATGATCATCACATTTCCATCTATTTTGCATACGTTTAAGTTTTGATTTATGTTTCTGTGGTTGAGGAATGGAATACAGAGGCAATGCTGTTTGTAAAGGGGATTATGAGATTAAAGAGGTGATTCTGAGGGGAATAAATGAATAAAAATAGCAAGCTGCAGATGTTAACTAAGCTCTTTGCTTTCACTCTCAAAGCTAATTCTTCTGCTGGATCCCAGGACCAAGTTGACCTTGATTTATTTGAGGATTATCGCCTTCCTACACAAGAAGTAAGCGACTGCTTGTGGGTTTGTAGGAACACTGGACGTAAAATGTGTAAATATGTAATTGCATGTGAACTCATTCCAATGTGTATATGTGATATCTTAGAGCCAGGACGTCCATCGCTTTGAAGACTATCTCTGTCTTCCAGAGGACGGTGTGTATGAAGGTACGGGACTGTTTATTTTCTCCTGGCATGCATTATTACTTTATTATTTCCATGAATGTGGAAACACTGAATATGAATCTTTCTGAATTAACCAATATTTGCCAGGAGAATCCTCTGCCAACCACGATATTCTCCAGGAGTGCCTAGAGGGACTGAACATTGGCCCCGAAGGTAGACTTACTGTATGAGCTCTGCTCATTATTTCCTCCTCACTGCTGCAGTGTGAGCAGAAAACAACAGCATCCACGGTGCCTTCCTAGAAACACTTTTTTCAGTTTCTGCAACTTTTCCACAGAGGGCACCGCAGGCTTTGAGCCTCCTCCTGAGCAACAACCCCTCCAAAACTCGGTTGTGATTGATGGAAACGCGTTGCCTGGGCAACAGCAGTATCCAGTGATGTTTGAGGGTGCAGGCAGTGAAGCTGGGTTGCCTGAGCAACCAGCACATCCAATGGAGGGAGCCGTGGGAGGGGCCTATAACGAGCAGTTGGGAGAGCGGCTCCTACATACCGTGACCGAGACCAGTAACGGAGAACATTTCAGTAAGTCGACGGATGTTGCTGTGAAAAGGAAATGGGAATTTTACACTGACATTCAAAAATGACGTCCCTCACTCAATATCAGCATCTAATAACTTAAATTAGGCCACTAGAAGTGATGTAGCCTGTCAATTAACATCATTCAATCATCATCAAATGTGTTTTAAACAGGAAAACAGACAAGAGTGCTGCGCTCTTTCTCATAATCTTCTCCTATTTCTGAATCCATAGAGACTCAGTTCAAGATATCAGTGTACTACAGAGGGGTGATGGTGTCCAAGCAGCTGGTTGACAATGAAGTTGGAATCCGTTTAGTCTACAGGTAACTTCAAAATAAAGCTTTCATCAAAGGAAACACGTCACACAAATGCTCAGTGTCTAACTTCAGATCAACTGTCACAGGTAAAGGAATAGTTTGGTATTTTTAGGAAGCACAATATTCACTTTCTTGCCGAGAGTAAGAGATGAGAAGATTGATACGACTCTATATAAGTATGTCGCTGGAGCCAGGAGCCAATTAGCTTAGCTTAGCATAAAGACTGGAAACAGGTGGACCCAGCTAGCCTGGCTCTTTCCAAAGGTAGCAACATTTACTGACCAGCTCTTCTAAAGCTCATTAAGTAACACCAGGCTAGCTGTTTCCTCTTGTTTCCAGTCTTTATGCTAAGCTAAGCTAACCGTCTCGTGGCTGCAGCTACACATTTACCTTACAGATATGAGAGTGGTATCAATCTCCTCATCTAACTCTCGGCAAGAAGCAAAACGAGTCACGCTGTTCCTCTAATGTCATGGGGCTCTGCCTTATGAAATCTAATGAATAAATGTTGTCTTCACATCAGGCCCGATCTCAACGGCACAGTTTTGGATCACGAGTCAGGCCTGTCCCTGGTCTCTCTGCCAAGTCCTGGAGCCATGCTGGATCAAACCCAAGCCAGCCTGACCCAACGCATCCTGGAAAAGCTGGGCGATGGTTTGGACGTGGGGGTTTCAGGCAATGTGGTCTACGGCCAGCGGCGGGGTGAAATCAAAGCATTTTGGAGCTTCTCTAAGTATGACAGCAGCAGACAGCCGCAAGAGATTTCTAAACTGCAGCCTCAACTACTGTACCAGTTCAAGGACTTTTTGCAAGGTGGGTGACAGGAATAATTCTGTAGCTTTTTCTCAGCTTACCTGTGGAAACGTTCCGTATCGTGCATGTCGGCTTGATGTAGTGATTGATTGCCCTTTCCCTCTAGGACTATTGGACTTCATTAATGGGAGAGACGGCCCTCCATGCTCCCTGTTCTTCTGCCTTGGGGAGAAGTGGCCTGACCCAGACAACAAGTCTTGGGAGAAGAAACTCATCACGGTGGAGGTGAAAGTCCCTTTGAATCATTAAAAGGCACAGTCAGTGTTGTGCTCTCACAGACCAGTATTTCAGTATTATAATAATATTATTTATTTTCTTGCTGCACATACCTCTATCAAATTTCATGAGTGATCAAACCGCCAAGAATTTCCCACTCAAGGGAGCTGTAGTCAGCAGCACTTTTCAAAAGGCAATTTTGTCTCGGTATTGATTAAAAGCGCTGAGAATACAAAGCATGAAAAGCGCCTGGTGACAGATGATCCCTCGGGTGTAAAAGGTTGTTCTTTAACTCCCGAGCCTCTGCAGGGGAGTGCATGCTGAATAAAAAGCTGGTACAAAAAGTTACTTTGAAGAAAGCAGCCTGACACGTCTCATTGCTCCGGCGTTCTCGGATTGCACGGCTTCTGTCAAGCTCAAATTCGTCATCTCACTCTTGTCTTTCTTGTCATTGCATCTGACTTTCTGCTCCCGGGGTTTTTCTTCTTCTGTCTCAGGTGGTCCTGACTTCATTGGAGTTGCTGAAGAATATTGCTGTCGGAGGCGGCGCCTCCTCCCTGCAGTCGGTGGAGCTGCAGATGTCCCTCGAAGAGATGATGGAGATGTGCTGACGCACTCTGCAATCCTTAACCTTGACAATAACGTCTCAGAAATAATGATGTTTACATGTTTTATTAAAATGTGATATCTTGATTCTACACCAAAACTAGTGGATCAGGTAATAAAATTGCTCTGGTGTTGGATTTGGTGGTACTGAACAAAGGTGCAACCTGAACCATGTTTATACATAAATACGTGCTTTTGAATAAATTTACACAAATGTTTACATAGAATAAGGAGACTATGATCATAGTGAGTTAATAGGATCTTTTTTTACATATATTGGTGTTTCTGAGAATTAAAACCATATTTCTAATAGCGTATTGTTTTCTGATGCAAATAAACTGAGTTAAAGTAAAGAGCTCTTTCACTCATTACACATGCTGCCGTTGCAAATAACGTGTTTGTGCTTAAGGGACAAACTTAGCTTCATATAGAACCCCTCGAAAAACAGTGTACAGTGAAATGAATACTATAACAATACCTAAGCCCTCTTAATAAACCAAAATAATATTAAAAGCATTGAACTCAACTGTTTAGCCAGTCAAAGTACAAGCTGATTTAACAATGCAGATGTGATCAGAACATCTGGAATCTGTCTGAAAGTTTTTGATCTCATATTACGAGACAGTTTCAGCACAACATGCACCTGAGCACAATCTGAGACAATTGAACACACAACAGAGACTCAATAGAAAAAGGTAAATATGCTGTGCAGATGTTTATTTCGACGAACCAATCAGTGTGTCCGATGTCGCCTAGTTATTTATTCTGACAAAACGCTATAGAAGAGACTGAGACTACACATTGAAATACACAAAATGTAAGTACAAACTATATACTTCCAAGGCTTTATTCAAATATTGTGTTATTACAATGAAATCAGTTCCTTCTTAGGATCCACTATCAATTCAACTCTAACCAGTGTGACCTTATTGCTGCTCTATATTATGAGTCTGAATACAGAGAAGGGTTGTCCATACATTTACAACCCAACTTAAGAAATGGGACATTTACAAATAAAATCAATAAATTGAATGAATGGATTTGAAATCTTTCAGTTGTTCTCTCCTTCCTCTGCTTCTCCATCATTCTCAGACCCAGACTTCACCTCCTCAGTGAGGGAATTATCCCTCAGTCCTGACATTGGGACCAGCTTCCCCTCTGAATCCACTCCCATCGGCTGGATAATGTTATCTCTGCAAAACAAATGAGGGGTAAAAAAAAAGATATGGACAATGAATCTGTATTTAGACTTAAGACTGTTGATTAGAGCTTCTTTATCTTTGTCGCTTCACTGACCTGGACAGCTTGTTGAAGAGCATGATGAGCCTCTTGGCCTCCTCCTCCTTCTCCTCCTCCGTCATGCCCTCCATGGGGTCCGGCTGCTCCGCCTCCACCCGCCCTGTCACCGGGTTGATGCGATTTTTGACCTGCCGGTACTCCTCAGTGTCCGAGTCGGAGTCGCTGGAGTACCGGGCGTTAGAGCAGAAGGCCCTGGGCCCCTGACCGCCCAGCAGGCCCCTGGTGGCCAGCAGGCCCGCCGCGTTACCGTAGCCTGTGTACTTGACAAAGCGGCTCACTGGAGGAAGATGTGAAGGTGACGATCAAAAGTTTATGTTGAGGAAAATCATTTATTTATTTAACATTCTCTTGGTATGTTAGCTATGACAATTGCCTTTGGCTTCTCCGCAATTAATATGAATTACAAATAAGACAATAGCAAGAAACATAGGGAGAGCTTGAAATCAAAGACAGCTCAATGGGATAATGTGTGCTCTAACCATTTTCCTTGCAGAGGACAAAGATGAGGTCAGCAGCGCAGTGTTTGAGGTCTGTATCCAGGTGAGTCATGAGCCGGATCAGACGGCTCTTCACTGTGGAGCCTTCCTCTGGTCTGTGGGACGTGTCTCTCAGAGGAGGCAGGATCTAATGACGGGGATTAATAATCATTTCAGTTGTCTTTAAAAAATACTAGTTTAAAATATTATCCAAATATCGTGAGAGGCACAAAGCTTTCTCTGAAGTATCGTGTTTTTTTGGGGGGGGGTGTTACATGTTTCCTGATGTAATGGCGTGTTTGTCTGTGGGCCCTGCAGCTCTCTGTCAGCAGATTGAGAATTGGCGTCAGCTTCTCTTTCATCTTATCACCCTGAGAAGCAAACATACAAGGAAGACGCGTTCCTCAGGTTACTTCAGTGTCAGAGAAGAGTCGCTCTTTTAAACTTTCAACTTTTTAAGGCAAAAACTCTTAATTGTGGCTTGGCCACTAAGCATTCAACCCTCTTCTCTGCCCATCACTTTCTCCCTCACCGACTCCAGGCGTCTCTCCATGAACATCACCATGGTGTGGACACAGTCCATGTTGACCCCCTGGCACTGCGTGGAGTCGGGCTCCGGAGGCACCGTCAGCAGCACATCGAGACACTGGAGAGGCAGCGCTGACAATAGGTTGACCGTGTGACTGTGGGATTGAGTCAAGATTAAGGTAAAGTATGATGGATTGTTATTGTTAAGTAGTAGAAATACAAATATATACGACAAATAAAGCTGTGATTAGATTTAAACGTTGCACATTTCTTTACATATGAATATGGAGTGAGACATGAATGCAAAAAAAAATGACCCACCAACATTAGAGGAATGAACCCTGATACAGAAATAATCAAATGCTAATAAAAGTTCAACGGAGAGACAGAATAATAAAACATGCATGACATTATATAAAGAAACACAACTGTAACACCAGCAACTTTAAATGGATGTGCATCGTCGTTATTAATAATGATCGATGTTGGTTCACGCTCACCCCTGCAGTTCATCAGTGTCATCCGAAAGCAAACACTTCCTCATCAGGCAGAGACGCAGCATCGCCACCAGGTGTCGGTAAAGAGCTGCGTCATCCTGAGGGAGGAGAAAACACACACACACACACACACACACGGTACAGATCATTCGTCTCTATATCAGATACATTATTATTACACCTGATGGCTGACAAGTTTAGCATGGACTCATAGTGACTGACCTCACTTGGCTCCTGCCTGTGGGTGCTGTAGGTGATGTTGAAGAGGATTTTGAGGATCTCTATGACATGCTGAGAGGCTTCCAGTGAGATGGGTGGTGCTGCTGGGTCCAGCACACACTCATACTGGTCCTTCCACTGAACCCCCAGACAGCTCTCCAGAGCTGCTGTGAAGATGGACACACCTCCCTCCTGGAAGGGAAACACAGTGAGAGTGAGACAGGAAGGGAGTTAAGATGTGTAGAACATGAATCTGTTAGAATAAAGAGAAGATGACACAATAAACAAATAGAGATATTGTTTAGTGTATCGCTACATGATCTACCACACATTATAACTAGCATGATATGTACCACATATTTAAGAAAGTCACTTTGTAGTCAGTGAGGTCATGTTACCTGTTGAAGCTGAGTGCTGAGCTCTCGTCGCAGTGCAGTGATGAGGAACATGAGGCGAAGTTCATAGAACTGAACGCTGGACAGAGGTGAGCCACTCACACTGGAGGATAGACGCTCTGTGAGGCCACACATGAGCCTGGTGGAGGAAATAACAAGAGGGTATAGCTGTCTGGAAATAGGCTGACTTGTACAGAAGCCAACTAAAGGTTGTGACAAATGAGAAGAATAGTGTCACTGAGAACCAGAAATGCTAGTTCCACAGCCAACGGCTGTGTTTATCAGTGTTTTGTAATGTTGTGTGTGCATGTTTATGTCTGCGCCCCGCGAGGAAGCCCCACCTGAGACCGCTGAACCTCTCCTGCGCCCAGGTGCTGTTGTAGACCACGTTACACAACACCTTCAAGGCCTCTTTTCGCTGTGCCTCGTCTCCTGACGCGCCTCCCTCCTCCTCTTCTTCCTCCCCCTCCATCTTGCTCTTCCTGCGGTCCCTCCTGCCTCTCTCCAGCACCTTGTGATGCATGCTGCCCCTGTGCATTTCGTCGATGCTGGTCCTGTGGCTGCCAGAGCAGCCGATGCTGTCCAGATCTCCGCTGCCGGCGATGCTGGTGTCACTCGTGGCGTCCTCATCAAAGCACTCGGCGTGTCGGTCACCGGCTTCGGCGTCACCCTCGTCCTCGTCAGTGCGACCACGCAGCACTTTGGCTTCAACCAGAGAAGCAATGATGTTATCGTAGAAATCAGAGTCTGGGTCACTGGATTCGTCACTTGCGTCGCTTGTGGTGAGCCCGGCTAGTTTGGCCAGCGTCAGGAGAGCGCCGTCGGTCACCAAGGGGCCCAGGACCTTTTTGTCCCTGGAGAGGATTCTCAGGGTGCGTAGAGATACTCTCAACAGACGACATTTAACTCCTGTACTAATGAACCTCACCAGGACAAGAGCTAAATTCTGAGGACAGGAACAGAAAAATAGACCTTTAGTGTTCAACAACATTAAACAAACACTGAGAGCAGAAAGTGACAGTGTCAGGCACCTGTCTGAGGACGAGGCCTCGACCCTCCTGGTCGTCCTGGTCGCAGTCAGAGTCAGAATCAGCGTATTCCCTCACTTTATTTTGCCTGAACTGATACAGCAGGGCAAAGAACAAATACGCTTGAACACAGTTCATGAATTAGTTTAGGTTGCTCTCGTGTGCAAACAAAATCAATACACTGTACCTCCTCCAGTTTTCTTTGCTTTAGGAGGTGGACAGTCCGATTCCAGCGAGAAACGCAGCAGGAGAGAGAGAGACAATGATATCAGTACATCATGTGCGTGAGGGGCCATATTACACACAGTGTTATATGTAACTATTAGGAGTTCAAACCATTAGTTCCCGGGAAAAAGTTTCTACTTAAGAGTGTTTCACAAAGGTGCTGAGAGAACTAAGACTAAGACATGGTTGACCCTGTTGACATCATGTTTCTGAAATAATTCATTCACTATGTCCACAAAAAAGAGAACTGGATGAATCAGATTTATATAAAATGAAATTAAACATGTATTTTAATTTAATTAAATTATAATAATTGTATTATAATAGTTATAATATATTATACAATTATCATTATGAACATTTTAATAAATCAACTCCAAAATAAATTAGATTAAATTCCATATACAATTTAAATAAAACAATTTAATTTGAATGAAAAGTGGAATTAAATACATTTGAAAATAGAATATTGATTTACATCAATTTATTAAATTTAACTGAAGATATTGTTGAACCCGCTGTTCAACGGCTGCAAATGAAAGAGTTGAAAGTGTTGACGAGATTAACAGTTATTCATTCGCTCCGCCTGGGCTCAATCTGCCTGAGCGTGCAAGGAAAGAGGATCAGGAATAACTGATACAGCACAATTACTAATCACAGACAGACTGTGGAGTGGGGGTGGGGAGGAAGTGGAGGAGGTGGAGGAGGAGTAAGGGTGAGGATGGGGTTGAGCAAAGGTGAGGTTTATTAAGAAACACAGGCGGGACAGGGATGGGTCTCAGTAAACGGGCGCGGCAGCATGAACTAATGTACCTTCCTTCGGTCCCTCTCCTCTGAATCAAAGAAGAAGCACTGGGCATACTGCAAGAGAGAAAAGATGACACGATAACGGTCTCAGCCGCGGTGTTTCATCCTGACACACCGACGTGTGAGCTCCTGTGTGGCGTTACCTCTTTGTTGAACTCCTGCAGCTGTATCTGAACACCGTTCTCATCCCCCTGCTTGATGCACTGGATAATCCCCTCCAGGTCCACGTCCATGCTTCCTGCGTATGCACACAAACACACACACACACACACACACACACACAAACACACAGGGAGGGGAATAATCATTCAGGCCATAAAGGAAATTAAAGTTACACAACAATAAGGATGAACACACGGTGAAAAAATACACATCATGTACAGTGTGTATTCACCTAGAATATGGAAATAAAAGCCAATAAATATGAAATTAAAAAGCTGAAATCAATTTCATTAAAATAGTCATCCTGCCATATAATCTTTACAGCAAACACTTCTGTTGGATCACTGATAAATGCTGCATGGCTAACGAAAGCTGTATCTGTATCTTTTACATGACAAATGTCCATATTGACATGTATTACATACATACATTAAAAAAAGATTGCAAACAGATTACAAGAGTTTACACATGTTTACACATGTTTACACATTGCGTTCGTCTATACTTACCTTGTGCAAATCCCTTGATCAGCCAGGTGATATAAGATAAGTATATTATAAGATAATATACCGTAGGTGAGCCAAAATCACCTGATGTCTGCCAACCCAAAGCGCTGTCACCACTCGGACTTTACTTCAGCTCGCTTTACAGTGTTTCTCCGTCCCCGTATGGCTCAGCATACAATGCTTTGCCTTTGAATTTGCTCAATTCAATTGCTTTCCTGCTCCCTCATGCACTCAGCATATCTCTGGATCACTCTCTCTCCGTCTCTCTCTCTTTAATCCAAGAGAGATGCCGGGCCGTGGCGTGGTTATGGTTATAATCCACTAATGGACTCTAAGCTTACATCTCCCAGTGTTGACCCTCTAACCTACAGGTTTTCCAGACTTGTGCTGCACATCTCTGTGTGTGTGTGTGTGTGCCCAGCTTTAACACACTCTTTCAATCAAATCTCTTAATAGCATGGGAATTACTGGAACAACCATTAAGATTTTGGTTTTTATCACGCCTCTCTAGCTGTTGCATAACCACACGGTAGCTTTTGAAGGTTACCTTGAAAAAGAAAACATTGCTGAGAAATGCAGCCGCAGAGGCAAGTAAGATATCGTCAATATTTCTCAGCTGAGAGCTTATACAGCTTAAAATGTATCGGTTTTTACTAACCAAAATCATTCCATCGTGTAAATAAAAACGGTACAGTGAGGTGCATGTTGTGCGTGCAGAACTATAATGCTGTTTTTGTCTCGTACCACAAGATGGGGTTATTTTCATGGTTAACCCTTCTGTTATGTTCGTTTCTTAGGTACAGCCATGATGTTCGCGGGTCAATATGACCCGGTGCATGTTTAATCATCCAAAAGTTGTCAGAAACCAAAAAATCCTAATAAATATAGTTTGTACCTCATCACCAACACCCTTACTAACAATTCAATCAGTATTTAGTGGAATGAAGTTATTCACCCCTCCATAGATCATAGTTCAATGAGGGTAACTCACTCGTTTTAATGAAAAATACATGTTAAAACAATTTTTTAGGTACATTGGAAAAGCCTAGATGTAAATTGCATTAGTCTACCATAACATGTATTTTTCTCTAAATTATTTTTACATTTTGAAACATTATTTTTTTCATGGGGTGATGTAGATAAATGGAGATGAGACACCTCTGCTGTTCAGGGTCATATTGACCCGGTCACTCAAAATCAAGCCAAATGAGTCATGAGGATTTGTATTGAAATTAAACTGTACTCATGTTTACTTATAGTGTTAAGGAACAGACATTTACAAAAATTAACAAGATATGAACACAGTGAACGAGGTGTATGTGTGTGTCTGTGTGTGTGTGTGTGTGTGTGTGTGTGTGTGTGTGTGTCTACACAGCACACGAGTGACATGTCATCACGGTGTGCTTTGTGCTGATACATGTTGCCACTGTCTTTATAATATTTTCGGTATACGTGTATTGGGTGAGGATGAACACTGTATTTCACAATTTTTTGACACAAATGTCTCGCTTGGAGGAACAGGTATATCAGTTTCCTCATCTGATGGTTCATAATCAGTAACATTGTAATCTGAATTGACCTCAAGATGGTCTTCATGTTCGGACACATCCTCCTCTATTTCACTGTTGTGATCAAGGATGTGCTCCAGAGCCTACAGGCCTGTCATCCTTTTGTTTCTGTTGCTCATGTTGTCCTCCAGTAAGCTACTGTGTTGCATGTATCTGCAGAGTGTAATGTTGGTAGGACTCCCAAGCAACCCTTTCGTATGTTTCTCCCCTCTCCTGCTAAGTGTGGGCGGAGTTTTCCCGCGAGAAAAAAAAAGGTTCTCGCCAAAATAGTATCTTTCTCGCACAAGTGCGGTAGTGAGACCGCACGTGTGTGTGTGTGTGTGTGTGTGTGTGTATGTGTGTGTGTGAAATGGGGTGAAACATGTTGGGAGGAGTAAGAGATACTTTGTCTCACATTTTCAAAGAAAGAAATGGTCTAAACTTGACCCTTCTGACCCCTTATAGCCTCCACTTTCACTGCCGGGTCAAATTGACCCGAACATCATCTCTGTTATATAAACCTGCAGGGGGGGGGTTGCACATACATGATATTTTTTATTTAATTTTTTTCACGTTGATTACCCTAATTAAGGCAAGCAGAAGAAGTTTCATACAGAAAAAGTACTTTAAAATATTTTTTCTAGATTGCCGAGGTCATCAATCTCCTGCACGATAGGTGTGTATTTGAAAGTGTTTCCATTGAAAGTGAACTTTAAAACGTTACTCTTCTCACAAACTATAGATGGCACCAATCTCCATGAGATCAGCCGTGACAGAGATCAATCTGCAAGTAAGGGATGACAGCAAAGAATATTGCTCAAATTCACATTCTATTCGTCTAAATGAAGAAACCTAACTTTCACCTGTCGGTGTAGTGTAAAGAGGAAATACAAGTTCACACACTTGTTGCAAAGTGTCTTGAGGGCCCTGAGAGATGAACTCCGTGAGAAGATGATATGCGAGTGACAGGCCTTCCTGGCAGGATGCTCACTCTTGTGCCCAGTGGGTAGAGGAAACAGGGCCGGGAGGTCTGAGGTAGCCGGCTGGTGGCTGCAGGCTTACAACAACAGGATGCACGCTACGTCAGCGAGAGCGGGAGAAAAGTCAGAGGAGTCCTGACAAAGCGCTCTCACGGAAGTAGACGCATATTCCTTCAAGATGAATTAGATGCTTGAGATGCAGGACATCAACAAGGCAGAGCTACAAGAGACCAATGACCCTCGGTCACCACTTCAGCCAGTGGAAGAAAACAATCATCAGTGACGTGTGCAAGCCGGAAGTATCTGCTTTAATCATGTTGACACAGACCAACATCATGACTCGCCGTCATAGCGGCTGTGACACAATATACTGTATGTAGCCAAAACTCAACTGACGTCTGTAAGCTTTAAGGGTCAATACACATCTGTTTTGGTCAGTATGGATCTCCATGTTTTATATGTTTGTATGTCATAAACTTATGGATTTTAAATAGAGGAGGTTAAAGTTAAGTTTTACCAACTTGGTAAATGAAAAATATTTGCATCTTCATAGATTCTGGATTTTTCAATGAGGAAGGAAGAGTAGATGTCATTTTTGTATTATATTTTTTGACAAAAAAACCCCCCCATCAGACACAAATTGTCATGCAAAGCTGATTTTTATATTTCTTAAACATGTCTAAAGGGGATCTTTAATTAATCGACCAATGTGGTAATTACACGTATTCTTCATTCCTAATTTATTCTAAATTTCATTGCAGGGAGCAGAAAAAGATCCTGATTCTCCCCAAGGGGGATGAAAAAAAAATATTACAACTTCCTGTAATTTATTAAGTTAATTTACCTAAGCCCATGGTGATGTCATCATATTAAAGTAGGGGAGCTTTATCGTTCTTGCTTGAAGAAGAGATTCAACAATGAATCAATTATCAAAATATTTGCAAATACATTTCCTGTTAATTGACTTATCTAGTACTTCACTCATTGTTTTCGCCCTTATTAGTCACTAAGTTTACATTCTATTATAGTATGCATTCATTTTGGTTTAAAATATTTAAAATATGCTCATGTTTTTGTCAGAAATCCCCATTTTGCTCAAAGCTAGGCAGCAGTAAATGTACAGGCACTAGTTCACCAAGCGACTTTGCTTTCTTTTGGCATGCTATCAATGCCATCATGCAAGTTGTAACCTCATAGGAAATTCGGTGTAAACCGTTTCTTTATTGTTTGTGAAATCACAAGACTGGTTCATGATTTCACTGCTAATCCGTGTGTGCTCATGCACGCACTGATGACTCAGTGCACTATACTCTGACAACACACACACAACCTGCCCAGATGGCTGTCACAGGAAAGACTCACAATAGACTCGAGAGGGGAAGTTGTGATTCCCAGAGAGGGAGAGAGGGAGAGAGGGAGAGAGGGAGAGAGGCTGGGAGAGTGGAGCTTGAAAAAAAATGAGACACATGGCTCCCCACAGATTAACTGTATTATTAAAAGTTAAAGAATATTGGTTCATTTCCTAGAGAGATGTCAGAATGGCCATGTGCCAAACCTGAAAAGATCATTATTTCTGAATGATGTGACCATTTATCATTGTCCAACAAACCCTTAACTCATTCATTGTATCAGATAATCTGTAAAATATGACTTTTTTAAAATGTATTTTTGTTTATCTTTGAGGAAAGGTGTACCATCAAGAAGTTGTTTTTGAAACACTCTGTGTGTGTGTGTGTGTGTGGGGGGAGGGGGGGATGTGAGTGAAGGACATTGCAGGAATAAACACGGGGACGGCAAAAGTGACTCAAGGGAAAAAGGCACAGGAAAATAGAGGCGATAAAGAAAAGCCTGGAGGAGAATTGGGGTTATTTTGGGCTGTGTGGGCTTCCTGCAGGTGATGGAAATGAAAATACGATTTCTGGAACAATTGCTCAGCAGCAAGTGGAGTGAAGGAGGAGAGGACTGGAGGAGGATGTGGATGGGGGGGGGGGGGGGGGGGGCAAAGAACATTAAGAATCAATGTAAACATCATGGGTACAAGGTCACCTATAAGTGCAATGTTGAGCTTGGACGCTGTTGTTTAAAGGTTGTTTATGTTCGTATCACGGGTCTTATAAATAAAGAATAAAACCGCCACCATAACTGATTAATCACAAGTGTGGGAGTTGGTCTGACACTAAAATGACTGCGTTGCAGACACACCCCCTTACTCCACCCTCACACTATAAAGGACCAGAAGGCGAGAGGGGAGACAGACTTGGGCATCCAACAATCAGCAAGAGATTTCGAATGGTCTCCTCAAAAAGCCCCAGCAGGTTTTGGGATTTTCTTGGCAGTAAGTTTCATGCTTTGTGTTATTTTGAACAGGTCTCTAATTCATAATTTCTTTTCCCCAAATCTTCTGTCAGTATTATTATGCCTTACATTGTGGTCAGGACAGGATGTTTTCCTCAGCATCACTCATCACTCATTTTCTGCCACAGGCCCGTGCGGTATGGAGATAGCCGTTCTGCTGCTGTTAATTGTGCCTTTGAGTGCTGCCACACCACTTAGACCAACTCACAGGTCAGTGAAAAGCATCAGTAAATATACAGCTACTAATAGGAGGGAAGTACTGACAGTATATGATGATGTGTCCAGCACTGCCTGCTAATCTATAAAAACAAATATCAAAGCATTTCTGTCTTTACAAAAGGAAAGTAGAAACAAATATGGAAAACCTGGGCTACATAATAGTTTATTGATACATTACAGTATTGAAAACCTGTTGTTTTGTTCATGACAATACCTTTTTCTGATGGACCCACAGGTCAGACGCAGACGTCGTCGTCCCAGGGGACACTGTCCAGGCTTCAGGGGTGAAAAGGACAGAGGACACGCAGGAGCAGCAGCAGCAGCAGCAGCAGCAGCAGCAGCAGCATGCTCAATCACTGAAGATCATCCCTTTTCATTCAGAAGACAAACATCTAGACCTGGAGGCACTGAGACACAGGTACAAAAGAGCACATGCATTCACAATGTAGCTTAAGTGGCCGTTACCAATAGACTACAGGAGTACCAGGACAAGGAAGAGTTGAAAACACTAGCTTTCTTATATGATATCACATATTAATGTCTGTTGTAGGTTACTGATGCAGGATTAATGCAGAATACATATTGTAGGAACTGCATTTCAGTATTTCAGTTCTTCTAATCATGGCTGTTTATTTGAAAACTGGACATTATTTTGTAAATGTAACGCGATGTTTTTAAAAGCCAGAACTTTGATTTTGTACCCCTCTTTTACTTCATCGTCATTCACAGAGTGAAGCTACGTCTGCGGCGTGCACCCCAGCGTGGATGCCAGCTCGGGACATGCCAGCTCCACAACCTGGCCAACGCGTTATACCAGATCAGCAAAAAAAATGGAACAGATGAGTCAAAGAATGTCGATGACCCTCACGGATTCGGCAGATAGGGCCAAGAGGAATGACGGCGCCTATAAGGACTAAGGAAATGGAGAGTTCTCACCATTTCTCCATCTATTTACACCAAATATCATGTTCTGAATGACTGGTACTAATTATGGATTTGTGCTCATCAACCACATACAATGTGTGCTGCGTTAATACTGTGTGAAATGCTTAATGAAATCAGTTTTTTAAACACAAATTCCTCAATATTTAAATGCATCGTACAATAAATATTTAATACAAACAACTATGTGGAGTTACAGTTTATGCATACCTGTAATAACCTGAAGGGGACTCTTAGAGACGGGTGCTTGGGCACCTCCCATGGGTTAAAGCTATGGGGCTTTTTAGGAGAAAGTACACGGGTCCCTAACATTTTTCTTAGGAAATGCCTAACAGGGATTAATTATTATTTAATTATTATTAATTATTAATTAGTATTATTTCATTTTAATTTCACCTGAAGGACCATATAATTGTAAATATATTATATAATGCAAAAAGTATCAGGTTTACACTGTCCTTGATGGTGTGGGTCTGATTGTCGCACCATGCCCCACATGCCATGTTGTAAATCCAGACCTGACTTTGAGATATTTTTAGGCATTGTTGACAGCAGCAAATTGCCCAATGTGCAAGCCTTCAGTTTCCCCTGTCTGCTACAGTGGTGTCCAAATATGTGTCATCAGTAGGCCTAAAGCCAAGAGCGTTTTCTTTACAGCTTCATCACATCTGATGCCACTCGCCTAAAGATTGGGATCTTAGTGAAATGAATATATGTTGTAAAAGGATTAGAATCAGCAGCTCACACCCCAGGTATGACATATCTGTGGTTTGGACTGGCCCCTCCCATTTTATACATTTCGAGGACTGCAAAGTGCCGTTTAACACCACACCCTCACCTGTGTGGTGTGTCTGACTGGCACCTGGTTTGCTGAGACACGATTGGAAATCACTCTGCAATCCTGTAAAATAAGCCTACTCTGTGGAAGAAATGGTCCAAAACAAACCCTGAAGTGTTTTTTTGCACTCCACGATCTCTCGGTCGAAGAGAAAGTGAAAAAAAAACCAAACAAACATGAGAGACACAGGAGAAGAATCGGACGGAAACAAAATGGGTAAATCATCGGAGAAGGACCAGGTGGGTAGGCGTTCAATTAAATCTGCTCCTGTTGTGGTGGAGTTTTTTGGCAAAGGCAGTTTAATACAAGATGAATGTAATAAGGGGAAGTTGTGATACAAGTTGTTCCTCGAGGTTCGAGTCACGATGGCGAGCGATGCACACACGTCCGTCTGCTTCGGACCGCCGCACGTACCAACTGGTGGTTCAGTAACGTGAGACTCGCCGCTACGGTCGGCTCCACTGTAGCGTTACAGCTGTCTGAGTAAACAGACCCGCATTGTGTAGCACTTGTAGTCCAGCTAGTGCAACTGCTCACGTCTGTTAGTTACTTGTCAAGTTAAGCTAGCTTACTTAGTAGCGAACAAATGCACATTCGACTGTCGCACAATTAACGCTAACGACAATAACGGCTAATTTGCCGGTTAAGTGTCATCGACTGTGCTTCAGTGAGCCACATGCTAACTTAACGTTGCTTTAAATTAACTTTAAACCAAAGTTAACTGTGACTGTAAAAACAAAAGACGAGAGCCCGCCCACTATTGTACCGTATGCATTGCCCAGCGTACCCAGCGTCTTCACGTTAACTACATGTAAACTAACCTAGCTGCCTGCTAGCGCTCCATAACTTTGACAGGTTTATGCTTGAAGTAAAATCCGTAACAAACAGTTCTCACTGGCTCAACGGAGCCATCGTGTTAGTTGTTACACGAGTGACTTTTTACGTGTCAAAATGCCCCGCGAGACAGATGTCGTCACGTTATGTAATATATGTTTACATGACAGTGGGTTCAAGGTGAATTTATTTAGGCTAAATGAAAATAATACATTTATAGTGTTGTAAAGAGAGTCCAGTCCAGTTTAAAGTTGTGAAAAGGAGTCCAGTGTAGCTCCCTAGTTTGTAGGTTTGCGCCACAGAATCAGTCTCTCTCTCTCACACTCACACACTCACACACACACACACACACACACACACACACAAACACACACACACACACACACACAGAAACAACAGCACCATGTCAGAAGTCACAGCCAGGTGTTCAGGCACAGCTTATCTTCCCCTCTGAGCCAACGTTTCTCACTTTAAACCGTTTCCTACACCCTGAAAGCCTCATGACTTCCAAGCTCAGAAGGGTAGGGGTGTCTTTAAACTTTAAATTGAAACAGCCTGTGTATAATTTGTCTGTATTAACCTGTTTAAAAATGTCTCGCAGAGTTGGATCCCCAAAATCATCAAGAAGAGAGTGTGCACCACCTTCGTAGATGATTCTTTCAGGTACTGTGAACTCTGTGGAGCACATTCCTCTGTGATGGCGGTGTATATTTACTGCGGCGACGGATGATCATGTTTTTACATGTGTTATCCTCTCACCTCTCTCTCTCCCTCTCTCTCAGCAATGGCGCACTGTGTCAGTGCGGGGGTGAAAGAGATGCCCATGGCTCTGTGGCTCTCGGGGACTATTTCAGCACAGCGATTGTCAACCACTGGGACAGCGCCCAGCACTCCTCCGAGTACCCAACTGATGCCTTTGGAGAGTTGCAGTTCGCGGGAGCCAGCAAAAGGCACAGCTATGTGCGTGGTCGTCCTGTTCTCTGAATGGCTCATTGCATGCGCTTTATCTCTACATCCTTAGTTTATATATATAATGGTTTAAATGCACCAAGAGCTGCTGTAAACAAACACAATGCACTGACATATATGTGCACTGATCAAAACTAACACAGTCACAGGTTATTCTCAGATGAAATGCGTTTGATCCTTCAGTCAATCAAATGTCCATTGTGTTTCTCTCGTGGTTCTTAGTTCCTGCGTCTGTCATGGGACACACCCCCGTCTATGGTCTACACCCTGATGACAGCCCACTGGGGTCTTCCGTCGCCTAACTTGGTGGTTTCTATAGTGGGTGGGGAAGGCAGGACAAAGGTGAAGACTTGGGTACGGGAGGTCCTGAGGCAGGGCCTGGTGAAAGCCTCACAAAGCACAGGTAAACATATTATGTAAGGAAACTGTGCTTAGCTGAACCACCACTTCAAACACTGCCATGAAGGTGGGCCATAGGTCACATGCCAGTTAGAAGTATGCACGCTTTGCATTATCACTCTAATGTCCATATGCAGAGATATTTGGTGTTGAGGGACGTTATCCGAGCAAACGTCAGCACATTTAGATATAAAAATAAATTGCTTTGTAAATTGCCCCCAAAAATAAATGTATTCTTACCAGTAGGCACTACCTCTATGATCCACTAGAAGGCGCTCTGTACCCCACCAGTGGTTGAGAATAACTGGATTATTTTCACTTGATTTCCACCTGCAGTCAAATTCTTCTAAAAATTCCAAGTAACTAACCAATAACGTGGAATAATGAGTCAGTGATTTCTTGGAAGACATAGAACCAATTCATGTTTTTGTTTTTTTTAAAGGAAAAATACAGCTGTTCCAAAATGTAGTCCCATTAAACTACATGACTCCCTGGGGTCCGATCCTAATTTGGGACTACAATGGCCATTTCCTCTTAACTGCCGTGCCAAGTGCAGGTGGAACACGGCGATACTGATCTCCGGTCACCTGAGGTCACTTTAACCAGCTGTTCTCTCGGAGAATGATCAGATCATAAGACATGCTGTTCATAGACACTGTAGCTTAAATATAGACATGTGAAATCACATCGACATGTTTATAAAATCAAGCTCATGCAAGCTAATTTACATCCCATTACAATAGTTTAGTGGATTATGGCTTATTCATTAACCTGATAGTGCAGACGTCATTAAGCCTAATTTTCAGGCATACATTTCCTGCTTTGAACTGCAAAACTGTCATGACATTTCCCCGTCTCTCTTTTCCCTGTAACCAGGAGCGTGGATCCTGACGGCAGGCTTGCGGGAAGGCGTTGGCAGGTGTGTTGGAGAGGCGGTGAGGGATCATGCGACTGCAGCCTCGTCGGTGTCCCTCAACAAGGTGGTGGCGCTGGGTATCGCTCCCTGGGGCCTGGTGCACAACCGAGAGCAGCTGGTCAACCCTCAGGTTGTACAGACACTCAAATACTGTGTACCAAAAAATGTGTTGTTGACTAGTATCATGCAGCATTCTACACACTAGGAGTATCTGGGGATCCCCCAAAAAATAACCTGCTATATCGTATCCCTGTATTGTTCCTCTTGCAGGGCAGCTTTCCCGCTAAGTACTACGTCCAGAACATGTCCCGGGACTCCTGCTGCCTGGACAACAACTACCAGGCCTTCCTGCTGGTGGACGATGGGAGTGTGGGACGCAGAGGAGGGACGGGGTTCAGGGCCAAACTGGAGGACTACATCTCCCACCAGCGCACAGGCATCTGGGGTGAGAGAGGGGCTAGGACATAATGTTCTGTGTGTGTAGTGTAGGAATAGAGGAACTGTTTGTTATTGCAGAATATATGATGCTTATGACTAAAGTAAGTAGTTTTTTTAGGAAACTGAGATATATCTAAACAGTACAAAGCTCTTACAACCATGAACTGTGATTTCTAGCTATTTGGCCCTCTTGGGGTAATCCTACATTAATGCATGTGACGACAGGACAATCCACAGGTTGAAAGCTATTGCGTGCCCCTGCAAGTATTTGAGATCCAGCTATTCAACGTGTAAAATCAAGCAGAGATTTGTCCAAAATGTAACCGGGTGCTGTTTCTGTCGTCTTGCAATCTCTTAAACAATATGCAGACGGTTTGTAATTAGTCTGCAAACATAATAAGAATATCTCCATTAACGTCGGTGCAAACAAAAGAATTCCCCAATGCTCTGTAGCAATTAACTGTAAGAATGTCTGTGTGTTTGTAGGCAGCGGCAGCATTGACATCCCTGTCCTTTGTATGCTGATATCAGGGGAAGCAAGCATGCTGGAGGTACAGACGCTGCTTTTTATGTTGGTTGATTGCCACAAAGAAGCTATTGGGTCAGTTTTAACAGTCAAATGTACTGTAAAGCAAATAAATCTCTCTCTCTTTTCCTAATTTCTATCAGAGAGTGGATCTCTCTCTTAAAAACTCCATGCCCTGGCTGGTGCTGGCCGGCTCGGGAGGCCTGGCTGACTTCTTGAGCGACGTCTTGGACAACCTGTCGTCAGCCACGGTTGTCCAGTCGTCCGGCGAGGGAGACGGCGAGGCGGGTCCCAGCGTGGATCTGAAAGACAAAGTTGCAGAACGGTTTAAAAAGCACTTCCCCTCAGAAGCAGAGTCGGACAAACTGGTTGAACGGGTAAGTGCTGCGGACGGAGACGTGTGCTGCTTTTGACACGCAGAACAGGAAGAAGCCGTTTATTGAGCCCCTACGGGGGTTTAGATTGCCGTGACGTTTCACTTTGACGTTCATGGTCTCAGTTTTCAAATTTCCTTTTTTTGAATACAATAAAGTCAAGATTCTATTCTCCCGGTATATTTCATAACACAATGGGAGGATTGCCAATACACTTTCTGTGCAGTCTTCCTTTCTTCTCCCTTATCCCTCAGGGCATGCTTACATGTTTAGCCTCGCTGCTGCTGCCGAGGTTCTACAGCAAAATGATCAGTATGTTGCTCATGTCATCTGACGCGTTACAGTTGTGGCATGTAATGAGCCTCTGCTGGGCCTGTAGACTTCTAGCTACTCCCTGTCTCAGTTTGTCCCACATTCCTGAAACGACTGACTTTTTTTTGTTGTTGTTCTTGCTGCTTTTTACAATCAAATCCCCCACAAGCAGCGGTTTGGAAGTCAGTTTCAGTCTTCGTGTGACACAGTAGGATTGTTTTTGTAACACAGTAGACCGTACAAGGACTGGCTGCATTGTGTGTAGCCAATCTGCTCCAGATCTCCTGAGGACCTCTATTGTCAAAATCACTCTTTTACTCTAGAAATTGGACTTTCTAGAAAACTCCCAGAATGCAATGTACAAAGCAGTGAGCATCTTTGCTGGCTCTTTATTGTGAATGATGGTGACATCGATACATGTCCGCCTCTCTACACTCCCAACACACCCTCCTCACAGCTGCAGCTCCCAACATGATTTGTGTGAGTTTGATGCTTATTGTTTGGTTATTGACTCATTCGTCAGTGTCCTTATCGTAACGTAATCAGTGTGATTTGCCATCTATTGCACTTGGACGTGATTGAAAACAGACTCGTAATCTTCTTTTCTACTTGCTGGTTAATTATTTCTGTTGGTGCTTAACTTCAAATGGCCCGATACAATCTCTGAATGCCAGACATCCTGCGCGGGGAGGCAGTCCGCTTAACGATATCATGGATTGGACCATCTTTCTTCATCATTATCTGTCTGCTTGTTAGTCTCTTTCTCAGTATCACCAAGAATTGAGGTCATATATTCCAAAAAAAAAGTTCTGTTTTTCTTTCTTTTGTCTCCAGGCTCTGAGCATCTACCAGAACAGAGACTTCATTACAATCTACCATGGAGAGCAGGAGGGCCCAAATGACTTTGACACAGTCCTGCTCAAAACATTGGTTGGAGGTACATACAACTAATTTGAATTATGGAAATTGCTGTTTTATGTGGCAACACGTCTTGATTATGATGTATGTGTGTGATTCTGTGTTTTTTTTAGCTAGTAAGCATCGTGCGTCAGTTGAGGGCAGCCCTTACAATGAAGAGCTGAAGCTGGCGGTCACATGGAACAGGGTTGACATTGCCAAGAGTGAACTTTTCAATGGAGACATCCTTTGGAGGGTGAGGGGGAAAATACTACCACTCTAAAATAGACGCCTTATGTGTAGTACCGCTTTTAGCGCTGTTGTGCAATGACATTGGTTTGAAATAAGTGAAAATGTCTTAAAATGAAGTATTGACCTTGTGTTGAAACCTTCAATCAAATAGGACGAGGACTTAGAAGACTCCATGACAGACGCCCTGATCAACGACAAGCCTCAGTTTGTGCGTCTTTTCACCGAGAATGGCTTCAACATTCTGGAATACCTGACCTACGGCAGGCTGGAAAGCCTTTACCGCTCAGTGGCTGATGGGACGGTGCTTTACTATCTACTTCAGCGCCGCCTCGTGGAGCGGCTAGGAACTGCGGCCTCTGCGCCGGCATCGAACCTGCAGGACTCGGCTTACAAAGTGGCAACAGAGAACATGCAGAGTGGCCCAGTGACAGAGATTAGCCTTTTCGAGGTTTGATTTTTCCAGAGAGACTCTGTTCTAGTTTTTCCCAAGTACAATAGAAAAACAGTGTCAAGAAAACTTGTGTTGACACGTACACTTTTGTTTGTTTGTTACTCTACCCCCTTGTTTTCCACAGGTTGCAAGGGTCCTGGAGCTGTTAATGGGTGACATCTGCCAGCCGTTTTACTATGATGTCTTGGGCTTAGAGCAGATCTCATCCAAGAGGAGAGCACTTAGGGTACTTTCTTAACATGTAGACGTACTGTACACGAAAGCTAATAAAGCCACCTGTCACTGTGGCTTTCTCACAGTCGCTCTGATACTCCCTCCCCTGCTTCTTTTCATCCATCCCAGCATGCCAGTAAGCTGCTGCGGGGTGAACGCCTTTATCAGGAAAGGCGCTGCCTCTACCCCTGGGCCTCGCTCTTCATCTGGTCCGTCCTCCAGAACCGCAACGAGATGGCCACTTTCTTCTGGGAGATGGTAAAAAAAAGAGAGAAAAAAAAAGCCCAAATTTTGTTCTGTAGCTCATTACAATCCTCTGAGCTGTTGGAGCAACCAGGCTCAGAACTGTGTCTGCAGTAGCACGTATACTTCTTTAAACCAACTAACATGTACATAAACACCCTCTTCATTGCAAAATACTCTATCAGTACCCGTATGAAAGAGTTTGTCTGCCCTGACTTCTTTTGCTGTCTCTCCAAAGTCGGGGGAGACGGTGCTCAGTGCTCTGAGCGGCTGTAAGATTCTGAGGGAACTGTCCAAGCTGGAGGTTGAGGCGGAGACCAAACTGTCCATGAAAGAGCTGGCCCAGAAGTTTGAGAACCTGGCACATGGTGAGACCATGAACATTGAACACACCATCAACTCATTTAATTAATTTAACTAATTTAAACAATAGCTGATTAATGCACTTGTCTTTCCCTCATCTCAGACATGTTCAGCTCTTGCTATCGGAGCAATGAGAGTCGCTCTTTCACCCTACTGATTAGGAAATCTCCAGTTTGGGGTGGTACCACCTGCCTCCAGATGGGCATGGGCGCCGACGCACGGCTATTCTTCAGCCATGACGGAGTACAGGTGTGTTGCAACAAGTCACTGACTTTGTTTGACAGTTCAACCAGTTCTCTTTATGCTTAGTCCCTTTCAAATTTAGTTTAAAACTGTAACCTGAGCTGGCTTTCCCAGATATCAAGGCTAAAACACAATTTATTTTTTTATAAATCATTTTATAAATAAAACTCTTCCTATATATTGAAATATATGCTCGGCCAATCAATGCGTAACATTTGATGTGCAGCTTAAATGTCCATAAAGGCATTTCAGCACTATATTAATATAATTAAGGAACGATGATATAAAACTACACATTCAACACATCCCACTTTCACATCGAGCAAAATGAATGAATAGCAGTTTGGGTGAAATTGGTCTTATTTTATCTTCTCCTCCAGTCTCTGTTGTCCCAGATCTGGTGGGGTGACATGAAGAGGAACACGGATGTGTGGAGGCTCCTGCTCACCTTCTTCTGCCCCGTCCTCTGCTACACCAACATCATCGCCTTCAGGTAAAATCCGCATTAGTATTATTTTGTTTTGGATGCAGAGTTCAGGACTGATACTTTACAACATACCCGACCTCACAGGAAACAAGACGACCAGCATCAAGGGGAGGAGGAGAAGCCGAACGAGGACGGACACGGCAAGGACAGCGACAGCCTCTATGGCACCACCGTCTTCTCTTTCTCGGACATCAAGCACATGTAAAACCAATACCATTTTTTAAAATCTTTGGGTTTTTTTTCAATTGGCAGTGTTCTGCCTTTTTCGACATATCTGGTAGCACAGTTTTGAATGGAACACTGTTTTATTGATTATTTTATTAAATGAATTTGTAGTGTTTTGTGTTCATTATTAAAATGTGTGACTGTTTTTTTTACCAGTGACGCTGATACACAAGAAGCAACCTCTCCCAGGTCAGCAACCATTAAAGGTGAGCCCTCTTTAAACACAGCGCCTCTAAAAAGAAAAAAACCCAGGAATTATGCATATCATCAGCCGCATGTATGACTATAAGAAGCTCACTAAACCATGTCCAATAACCTTCCTCACAGGCATACCCCACTCTCGCAGACCGCCAAAGCGTCCGTTCATAGTGTCAAGATGGCGTCGGTTCTGGTTTGCACCCGTCACCGCATTTTTGGGCAACGTCCTGATGTACTTCCTGTTCCTCCTGCTGTTTGCCTACGTGCTGTTGGTGGACTTCCTGCCCCCGCCGCCCGCTGGTCCGGCCATCACTGAGTATGTGCTGTACTTCTGGGTATTCACCATCGTGTGTGAGGAGATCCGGGAGGTGAGTGCAGAGAGACATACTTCTTCAAAAGGTTACGCTTAGTGCATCTACTTCACACTAAACATAAAATAATTTCATGTAAAATGTTTTCACCCACTGAAAGAGCTTTTCAGTGTTCTGTTTCATTTATTGAACTGACGATTGATGTTTTCTTCCCTCAGACGTTCTTCCTGGGGACGAGGACTTGGCGTCAGAGGGTCAGAGTCTACATTCAGGATGTGTGGAACAAGTGTGACCTCATTGCCATGGTGCTGTTCATTTTGGGAGTAATCTGCAGGTACAGACAACAACTGCGCCGTATAGACGGCATGTACTGCTACAGGATTATGCCAAAACCTTTCACATTTTCAGATCACTGTTGAGGGAGGTCTTCATATTGCAGAATCTCAATGTGTGCGATTCCAAACAACATGATCAGAAATCGCCATCACATATTCAAATTCCTGCTGAGAACCTGCAGTCATTTTCACATGTTGGCCACCGGGTGGTGCCATTATAACTGTGTACCTGCTTCACTCTGTGTTTCAGGATGTTCACATGGTCTTATGGATTTGGCCGGGATCTCCTGTGTGTGGACTACATGGTCTTCACCCTCCGTCTCATCCACATCTTTGCCATTCACAAGCAGCTGGGGCCGAAAATCATCATTGTTGGCAAGATGGTGAGAAACCTTTCCATAAGTTGACGTCGAATCGATGTCATAGCAAGATGTTTGCATTATAATGACGGAAAGAAATTTCTCCTTTTCAGATGAAGGACGTCTTCTTCTTCCTTTTCTTCCTGATGGTGTGGCTCATGGCGTACGGAGTAGCCAATCAGGCTTTGCTTTACTCCTATGACCCGAGCTTAGATCGCATCTTCCGCCGGGTTTTCTACAGGCCGTACTTGCACATCTTTGGACAGATCCCCGTGGAGGAGATGGATGGTAGATGTGTTAGTTTGTTTGTGTGTCATGCATGAAAATAATACGCACAGTTTGAAACCAGTCGAAGAGTAATGTATGAACTGGATGTTTTCCCACATCCTTTGCAGCACAGTAATAAGAATTCACTGTTATTTTAAACTTAAAGCAGATCTATATAATAATATATAAAAACAGGACATATTTTAATCTACTCTTTATTTTGTGTCTATGCCAGTGGGGAAGCAGTGGGACATGCCCTGCACACACAACGAGACATTGATTCAGAGCGGCGCGGAGCCGTGCAGGACTATGTCTAGTAACTGGCTGGTGGTAATTCTGCTGATTGTTTATCTGCTCGTCACCAATATCCTGCTCATCAACCTGCTCATCGCCATGTTTAGGTACAGACCAATGAGATCAGTGTCCGTCAATCTGTTTCTAGCTAGCTTTACCGACACGCTATAAGTTCTCTACACTACAGTTCCCCACAGCACTCGTTACTCTGCTCTCTTTGTGTCCACCCAGCTACACCTTCAACGAAGTGCAGGACAAGAGCGACATCTACTGGAAGTTCCAGCGCTACACCCTGATCGTTCAGTACCACTCGCGTCCTTCCCTGGCTCCTCCTTTCATCATCCTCTCTCACATCAATCTCTTTATCAAAAGGGTCATCCGCAGAGTGCCCTCCATCAAGATCCACCACTTTGGTCAGTTTAGTTTTGGTGATGCTTCAACTCAGCCGTGGTGGTTTCCGCTCGGTCCAGGAAACACCTTGGCTGAGTAGAATGATGACAATGATGAAACACTTTTGCCTTTTCTATCAGTGTTGCAGTTAAAAGGGAAAGCAGCCAACAGGCTAATGACGTGGGAAACCATTCAGAAGGAGGACTTCTTGACTGCCCAGAACACGATCCAGAAAAGCAGTGACTCAGAGAGGCTCAAACGGATGTCTGTCAAGTGAGAACACCTTCCCACACCAACACCGTAGCGGTTCAGCTATTTATCTTTTGTCTCCACCATACTGAGGTTAATATCTTCTTTTTTATCTAAAGAGTGGACGGTGTGCTTAAACATATGACTGAAAGCAGAGACTTTGACCACAGGCTGAGGGCTCTGGAGAACGAGGTAAAATGAAAGCACTGAAAGCATTTCACTGAGTTCATCACTCTGTACTGTTTGTGTAGTTCTCATGACTTGTCAACCTCTCCTGTATAACCGTCACCCATCTAGATATAGCAGGGCCGGGTGATTGCACCATCACAACTAGACTACTATGATCTAATATAGATATCATAATCTGTATTTATGTCTGGAAAATCACACATTTGTTTATCGAATAGTTTGCCATTTTGGGAAATACGCTTTCTTTCAGGCTAGCTGTTTCCCCCTGTTACCAGTCTTTATGCTAAGCTAAGCTAACTGACTGCTTGTGGTAGCCTCATATTTTACTCTTTTGATCTTCTTTCTCAGATGGAGTACTGCTCAAATGCTCTCAGCTGGATTGTTGATACTTTGGCACAAGGCAGCACGTTCAAGCCTCCTCGTCCTCCTCCTACGTCAAGAGGTACAAATGAGAAAACATACACGTATCTTCACAGAAACAAGAAATATGTTGGTCTGAATGTCACAGGTCGTATTCAGTATGTAGTGTATTTTTCCCTTGAGTCACTTGTCCCCTCACTTTCCGTATTCTGCCTCTTCCTCACAGATTCGTTCCTCTCTTCTTCCACTTCCACCTGATCCAGCCGTGGGGATGCGTTCACTTGCTCAGGGTCGGTTTAAGACGATATTCAAGTGCTTTTACTTTGGCTGCTCCCTTGCTACACACCCACCATTCTTACTGTTCATCACTGGACTCAGTTAGCAAATACTTTTATTTGTTCTGCACTGAAAAAGAAAGTGTAGCAGCCATCCCTTCTTGTTACAGTATTGTTTAAATGCCAAAGCTGATATTTTAAATGTGCATAATCGATCATATTTAAATGCCAAAGTCAAGTGTGTATTTATAATGTAGCATGATGTGTTTTATGGATTCTATCGATCATGTCTTCATCCTGTAGTTTTAAGCGGACTGCTGGAATTCTGTTTTTAAGGTTTTTATATCGATTTTTACTGCTATATTAAAACTGATTTTGACAGAGGTTACATTCACTGCACATTACTGTTTTCATACTTTTGTGTTCTGTTACTTTCTGTAAGTGTTAAACCATTTATTTGTTACTTTATTCTGTTCAATAAATTGTATATGCAGTATTAATGTATTCATTATTTTACTGTTAATGGAATAACGCGAGGAAACGCTTTACAAGTCCATTTACCATTTAGCTCAACATTATGGGACGTGCACGACATTCACTCTCCTGCCGAGAGTTAGATTGATATCCCCCTCATGAGCCAGCAGACGCTGAGCTTAGCTTAGCACAAAGACTGGAAACAAGGGGCAACAGCTAGCCTGACTCGGGATGCATGTTCATTAGTGTTAGTTACAGGTGCAGGAGAGTGGTATCGATCTTCTAATCTAACTCTGCAAGTGTTCACAAAAATAATAACTATTATTTTAGTAAGACACCAAAGGGTAAAGTGGGGTGGCTTTAGGAGATGAAATGTTGGTTAAAGCAAGCTTGCTTCAAAGACACTTCGTAAAACGGCACTGCACTGAACTATATAGCATTAAATTATGTGCATTTAACGAGAGAATCGCTGAGGGAAAGTGTGACTCAAACAAATGAGCGAAATAGTTGGATATGCTGCGGAGAGAAGAGGATACGGACAGTGTGAAAGGTGTACCATGGTGCTGAGTTTCAGTGTGCCAGAGCCCTATTGAAGGTCACATAGTGGAGCAGGGCTATTGAAGGAGCCTTTACTGTAAATAGCCGGCTGGGCCACCTGTCAATCGCACCAGCGGCTTACACTGCGGGAGGCGGTGTCATCACTTTCTGCATGACTGCTGCATGTGCAAATATGCTCCCATGTAAGTGATCATGTGTGTCTCACTCAAGTCTCATCAAGAGTCATTTTGATTTAAACTCGCCTCATTCAACACAATGGCATTGGCACAGACTCAAACTCTCAGACCTGTTTCTCAACTGGCTTCGTCATGAATACCCAGTATTAAAACTCTGAACTGCATATATATATAAAGCTCCTTTGGAATGTCAAGTTGCTGCACATGTGCAGATTGCTGTCATCTCTATTTCCTTCTATTTACATCTATTCCATACATCATCCTGACATGTTCTCCACTGCTTTGCGACCGGCAAGCAAATATCTCCTTCACTGTTGAGACAGTGTCTGAGAGGTGTTGGTTTAACCCTGTGGTAATTTTATAAGCCACCATTAAAGCGTGTATTACTACTAATGTAGATAATAATTTGTATTCGATTTCCCTCCAGAGAGGACTTCATTCGAATGGATCTGCTTTCATATGTACGTGTGTGTGTGCACATGCAGTCCTGACTTTCAGCCTCGTTTAAAATGAGATTAAATGAAATAAAGGGAGTGTATTGGTGCATATGATTACACCTCCCACAATTTGATTGGGCTGAGAATAAACGGCAGAAGTCAAAGTTGTTGAGTGTGAATACCATCTGTTACGCTTTATGTGTCTCATTTAGAACTGTAGAATTGTCTATTTTTTATTATTATTATATGTCTTTATTCTTTATTGGCTCGTTTCTGTTATGGGGAATTTAGAGATGTGTGCTGGAATTACATTACAATTATTGTAATAAAGGTAATGAATAACAGACATACAAGTGTGAACAGTAACGCACATGGAAGAGGTTTGTCCTTTTGGATTTCTGCCAGAAAGGGTTTATTTGAACCCAACCGGTTTCTCCTAAACCTAAGTAGGCTTGTTGTCCAAACCTATAAGGAGCTAACTTCTTCTATGTGCGTACCCATACATACTCTCCTGAATTAGTTAATCAGTTTTACAACAAAGGTTATATCAAATTAAAACTTCATCAGCTTTAATAGGAATTATTTAATGTCAGCAATTAAACCCTCCTTCTCATTTCCATATGTTCTTTGACCTCTCTTTTCCCTTCCCCCTGTCTGACATAAGCACACACCCACCTCTCTAATACACTGGGTTAAGGGCATCAGGAGCATTCTTCCCGGACATGTGCCCCTGTCACTCACAGCCACACAACTACACCACACACCCAGTTTTGTTTGCACTGTGTCCTCTGCGTTCCCAACACAAGGCTGGCACTCTGCTCTGTTAGTCTTGTGATCGTGGCCCTCCTCTCCCCGTCTCTCTGAAGCTCGGAGCAAAGAGCTGAACAATATCTCTGAATCACCTGCAGCGCTGCTACGTTTTCCGCGGATTTAACTGTTTTTACGTGTGTTAAAAACCCATTGATTGTTTTTGTTTTTTGCCGGAAGAAACAGGGTGGAGATAATCACCCGGTTGTGGATTTGTAGTTCAGAAGAGTGTCCTCAACTGTGTCTTCCAACATGGCACCTGTGAAAGGCTGGGTAGTGGGGCTCCTGCTGGTCCTCCTGTGCCCATCGCAGGGCCCGCTCTCTGGAGCAGTGAGTGCCCAGGACGTGGCCGCAGCAGACGAAGGCCTCCATGCCAGAAATGTTGCGGAGGTTGTGGCTGAAGAAGGCGAAACCACTGAGGTTGATGATGGCGCAGGTGAGGAAGAAGAACATGTAGCAGAGGATGATGAGGAAGATGATGAAGAGGCAGATGATGAGGCAGAAACTGATGAACAGGAGGAGGAGGAAGAAGATGAGGAGGAAGAGGAGGCTGCCGAGGAGGAGGAAGAGGAAGTGGAGGAGGAGGAAGACGAGGAGGAAGAGGCTGCCGAGGAGGAGGAGGAAGAAGAGGCTGCCGAGGAGGAGGAGGAGGAGGAGGGGGAAGAAGAGGAAGAGGCTGATGAGGAGGAGGAAGAAGAAGAGGCTGCCGATGAGGAAGAGGAGGTAGAAGCTGAAGAAGATGAAGACGAGGAAGAGGGCGAGGAGGCTGCGGATGAGGAAGACGAGGAGGATGCTGAAGAAGAGGAAGACGAGGAAGAGGGCGAGGAGGCGGCAGATGAGGAAGACGAGGATGATGCTGAAGAAGTGGAAGACGATGAAGAGGGGGAGGAGGCCGCAGATGAGGAAGACGAGGACGATGCTGAAGAAGAGGCAGACGATGAGGAGGGGGAGGAGGCTGCAGATGAGGAAGACGAGGATGATGCTGAGGAAGAGGAGGCCGACGAGGCAGCAGCAGAGGAGGAAGAGGAGGCGTCCGATGATGAGGATGACGACGAAACTGAAGGAGTTGAGTTAGCTGAGCAAGAGGAGGCCGATGATGCTGATGAAGAGGAGGAGGAAGAAGATGAGGAGGAAGAAGAGGATGCAACTGCAGCAGAGGAAGATGACGGTATTCCCACTTATTTAATATATTGGGTTTATTAAAATACTTGCAACCAGTCAGTACAAAGTAAACCACATAGTTTCCTAACTCTTCTGTCATAAGGCGAGCGGCAGCCACCGTAGGAACACTGTCACGCATATCAATCCTAAAATAGAGCAGCTTATCGGTGAGGTAGCCGGCACCAAGCAGTATCTAAACCCTTCATGCCTTTTGTTGAACCAGTGTGGCCATTTTGAGACCTCAAAACAGGTACTGATAAAGTGAAAGATAAGCGATATTCAAAAGAAGTGCTTATTTGTCTGAGGAGGTTTTAGTGTTCATGCTGCTGTTTATTCGTCACTGTGCAAACACAGTGTCATATGGAAGCTTGCGTGTGTTGGGGATAGTTTGCTCATTGACCTTACGTCTTACTTTTGTTGTTAGTACTCATCTGTGCAGCATTTTGCCTTCTCTCTCTAAAGGCTAACTGCTCTGAAACGTTGACAGGCGACTCAAATAAACATTGCTGTATAAGCATATTAGCACTGACTGTAACACAACCTGACACTAATCATATGATCTCATGATCTCTGGAAAAAGGAAGGTTCATTTTTTTTACATTTATAAACATAACACGAGCAACAATGTTAATAAGGATCCCTTAGATGTGTTATTTAAGGAATTGTGCCGGAGATACACACCAAGCAGGACATTTTGCAATGTAACAAGAGAGTCTACAGCCATGTGACGCTAACATGCTTACAGTACTTGCATGCTGATGTTTAGCAGGTATAATGTTTGTATTATATTGCGTATTAACATGCTAACATTTGCTAATTAGCACTAAACACATAGTACAGGTGTGGCTTATTGGTACGTCACTAGTTTTGCTGGTATTTGATCAGGACAAACTGACATTTTGACCTGGTGATGATGGTAGATGAGAAGTCAAAGTTATTACAGTTCATTCTCTGGGGGATCATGAATGTCTTTACTAAATTTAACAGCAATGCATCCAGTGGTTGACGAGATATTTCTCTCTCAATCACAAACGTTGGCCTCGTCAAGGCGCTAGAGGATAAGTAAGGGGATTACCAAAGTCAGTAGGATTCATCCTCTGAGGACCATGAATGTCTAAATGCATATTGTTGTTGAGATTTTTCAGTCTGGACCAAAGTGATGGACAAAATACTCAGTGGGGACACTTTCTAAACTACGTATACACAGCGATACCAATTGGGTATGGTTTAAAAAATGACGATACCAGTACAGTAAAGTGATACAGATACCAAAAGAGTACTTCATTTACTAACTTTGTTTTCTATTTGATACCCATCATCTGATTGCATGTATTCAGTTGCGTATAATGCCACAAAACCACCGCAGTTATTTTTGATCTGACGCCACAGGCCTGATGGACCAAACCACGATTTCAAACATTTTTGTGGCTCTCTTGGCTCGCTGAACTGCCAACCTTGCCAAATGCTGGTGTGGCAGCGGTCCAATCACACGTCACATTTGATCAAAGATTGATTGCCGTGTTTGGCTTTGAGCAAAACCATACGGATAGTATTTTTCTCTATATCTGGGTACAAAAAGGATCAAATGCAGGTAGCGGTTGACTGAAAAAGCTTTGATACTTCTTGGTACTGGCTTATTTCGGTTGTCTCTGGCGATACGATATATCAACAGTGAACTAATGTGGATCAGGCTGCTTTATCGCTGTAGCTCTAGAGGCCTAATTTATGATTGACTCTGTTGACTTTAGATGAGCTTGAAGATGACGACGCAGCAGATAACACAAGTGAAGTGGAGCCCGCCACTGACCTGCTGCAATTCCGCGATGGCTCTTTGTGTAGTGTTTGCTCCATCTGTGAGGTAAAATCATGTAGTACAAGAATGTAAAGTTGCAATGAATAGTCTAAGTTTAAAAAGTTTAAAAATAACTGTACATAATGTGTGTCCCCCCCTCCCCCTGCTTCTTTTAGCACTGCTCTAATAACTGTGACAAATGCCCTTGTGAAGAGGGAGATGAGTCGGACCACTGTGAGCACTGCCAAGTAAGCATCTGCATAAACTTTGTCTATATAATACACATTAAAGACAATGCTTCAGTGGGACAAGAGCCTCCTCATTTGAACCCTTTTGTCTTCCAGGAATGCTCATCCTGCTACATTTGCCCAATACTGTGCAACACAATTTGCACACCAGGTAAATACTTGTACTCGTACTGTGCGTGCACCTTGTTTATTTACATATTCAGTCAACTTTGGCCTTTTTAAAATATTGTATGTATTGCTTTTTTTTCAGGTGGCCTTGTTGATGAGCTAACTGGGATCCTCTTTCAGTAAGACTTCTCCCGACACAATATTTAATTAAATGCTTCTACTGTACATTTATCTACTGATTCAACAGCAGCAAGGCACATACAGTATTTTGAAATGCTATGTAGGTCAGTGTTGAGTGTCCCCATGGTGTTCGGTCTTTGTTTTGCAGGAGTGTTTCCTCTCTACTCTGAGCAACCCGGAGATTGTGCCCTTTACCGCCACCCTGTGGCTACACGAAGTACTGCGCACAGGATTTGGCGCTGTCCGGCTGTTCATACCGCTCCAGCAACATGTGGACTCCCGAGCTCGTCATGAATCTAACAGCTGACAGGAATACAAAAAGCACATTTAGGTTTTAACTCATGTTTAGATTTTTAACATGCCTTTAAATAAGAGCAAAAAAGTCTGTTTTACTTTTCCTTTATTTATTTAATGATCTGCCTATTGCACATTTTCAATGCAAAAAGGGTGATAATAACTGGCTAAAGCGATTATATCATTTGTTAAGATTCTTTTTTTTGGAGGAGCATTTTTGTAAAACACTTTAGTTGATTCAAAATGCTAATTGGTCTATCTCAGTGGCAGTAATCTGTATGAATGCACTAGAGAGATGAAAATGAAGTCTACTGCCACGCTCCTAACTTGCCCACTCGGCCCACTGATTTTTTTTTTTTACAGCAAAATTAACACAAAATAACTTATACAATGTTACAAATTCCCATCTGATAATAAAATGTTCCTCATCTGTAAAACTTGGTTGAATGTAGCGGACATACACCACAAGGACAGGTTATCTCTCTCATGAATTTGCTTCCAATTACCTGCTTTAGCTATGTTTACTTTTAGTTTTCTATTTCACATTGTTTACTGACTTCTAAAGTATTACTAGATTTGATATTGTGCACATGCTCATGACTGGGGCTAATTGAAACAGCAGTTGAAAAACGTCAATAACTTGGGTAAATATGCCCATAAAACAAGAGTTTTAACTCACAGCTGTGCTTTTATATATATATATATATATATATATATATATATATATATATATATTACCTTATGGGATATATATGTTGTAAATTCGGAATGATTCATAATAATATAATAATATAAATTGGGTTCAGACTTTTAGTCCAGAGTATGAATACATTTTAGAATAGTTTACTGAAGTAAGCTACATGTATTGCTGTTTCTTAAATAAATCATTTCTGTTCACCCTTCCCCTTTTATTTATTCTTTAAATCTTGTCTTTTTCCCCATCCCTGGTCACACTAATCTTATATTTGTAGCCATCAGTGATTTTCCACAAGAAGTCAGACAAATCAAACTGATTTCTGAAGTGCCACTTAAAAGATAAGTGACCGCCACACCTAATTGAATGTCCTGAAGTCAATTGCCCAGCCAATCACAAGATGATTAGTTAACGAGCAACGTGTTTCTCTCCAGACAGTACAGGGAACCTCCTGGAATCTTCAACTCACGGGTGCAAGGTTTCCTGCCACGAGGTTTTATGGTAAACCTCTGTCTTGTGTCAAGGAAAAACAAAGTTCTTATTTAGTTGTCAGTGACTTGGCAAGAAAAAGGAGGAAATCAACACAGACAGAGTCAGAACTTTGTGTTTTGACCTTTTGATTGCGTCATATTGACACAGGTTACTGACTTTAGTGCAACCTTGATGCTACTCGTGTTTAACCTTTCATTCGTTCGTGTATTCATTCATACATACATTCATTTATACACTCTAGATTCTTCTTCACTCATACTGTCTCTCCATTGGGTCAACTCACCTAACATAAACCTGCCTCACAGCTTGTCCTTGTTGTTTTGGAAAAGGTGTGTTGTGTTTGAGAAGTCAAACACAGACAGGGCTTGGGTAAATGAAGTGTGATGTGGTGAAGGGCAGGAAACCTGTTGTGTGGGTTAATTTACAGAGTTGTGTACGTGTGTGTGTGTGTGTGTGTGTGTGTGTGTAAACACTGGCACAATTACAATAAACACTGACCTGTACAAAGACAGTTTTCTCTCTGTCAAGAATGATGGAGTGATATTGAAGTGTCAATGTTTTCATGTTAAACTAAATTCTTTCATAACACACATTGTCATTATCAATTTATATGAATTGTTCTGACATTTTGGGAAATACAAATATTACATTTCTGGCAGAGAGAGCTCCAAGGATTGATTTGTATAAATCTTTTTTTTTATAGCTGCAGTTAACCATACCAAAGTGTGTGTGTGTGTGTGTGTGTGTGTGTGTGTGTGTGTGTGTGTTTATGTGGATGTAACACTTTCCCGCACAGTTTCTGTTTCTTGTTTGATGTTTCAACCTGGACTTCTTTTGCCTTCAAGATTTCCCAAGTTGAGCAGTTGAAATGTAATCATATGTGTGATGAAACAAATGGCACTGACCCAGCAAATTGTGTAATAACTCACATTACTGCAGTTTATGGTCAACATTCCTACAAAGGCTTGCACAGGCTGCTTGAAGCCTGACATAATCCAATGTGTAAAGACCAAGTCTTATTTAGCTATACGGTATCAGTTTGCAGGGTCACCTGAGAATTAAAAGCTTAGTCCAGCTTTGTCCTATGTTTTCAAAGGGATGGAGTAAATTTCAGTATATCCTTTTATCCGAATTGTGCTTTTGTTCATTTGCGTTCCATTGTTGGTGACGACCATAAAAACGGAGGTGTCAAATACCACATACCTAATTTCACAGGTTTCAAATGAATGATTTTAAGTTTCATCATAAGGTTAAAAAAACAAAAAAGTGCATTTAAACTAAGGCTCTTCTTTTAAAAATAAATACAAAATAATCATAAAATATGCTGCCATACCTTTACATTGAGACAGTATTGTGTATGGAAACCTGGGTGCTGTGTCCAGGAGCACGACTCATTTAACTAACTTTACTTTGCTGAGTAAACCCTTATGTGTTACCAGATCATTGGCTTGCTCTAAACATTTGTATTTAGATTGCAATGTCTGGAAAAGAGACCCGCAGTCATGTTGCGTGTCTCCCCCATCCTGGTGTGGTGTTGTATACGCAATGGGCCCCCCTCCCATTGTGTGTCCCTCCTCCTCCTTATGACCGACTTGATGGATACTCGGGACACTTTTTCACCTTGTCCTCACTGAACTTGTTTGGACTCATGGACACATATTTCAATTTTGACACCTCATTCTAACTATTTTTTTTTCAATCCGTATAGGACTCCAGGCCAGTAAGGTAGGATGTTTGTCAGACTTCTAACGCATGAGTTGCCAAAGGGCATTGCTTTATCTATAAAGGTTTTTGATCTTCAATATACAACGTAGCGTACGGTGGGGCTCGCTTAATCATCACAGAGGCTGGTATAGAGGTGTTTTCTCTGTCTGATAAGGTTACTTCAGACATTGAGGAAAAGACTTCATGAAACCTTGATTGATAACCGGTTTCCTTTTCCTCCTAAAGATGCATCTTTCCTTACTTCTGCTGTTTCTGAGTTTGGGGGCATTGGTAAAATGTGGTGAGTAAAATGCATACATTTTCACTAAATGGAAACATTTATAATTGGTGAGCTTCATCAATTTCTGTATATCATGTGTAATGTTTGAGGATTATTATTATATTAATTTATTTAGGATATGAGGGAGCTATTGTTGGAATTTTGAGCTGAACTAGAACAGCATACGTTCAGCAACCTAAAATGCATTCAGTATATTAAATCAACAAAAGTTTTGGAAAAAACGCATTGACTAAAGTTGTCCACCACACCGCATGGTCTAACACGGGCCTCTTGATCTTGGTACCTATTGCAGTGGTGGAAAAAGTACTCGGATACTTTACTTAGGAAAAGTACACAAGTGTTGAAATTGCTCCACAAACGCTTTGCTTTGAAAATCCTCCTTAAAGTTCCTGAATTTAAGAAGCATATTCCTGCAATAGAGCAAGCTGCACTTTCAGGACCAAAGTGCTAGGCCCGCATGCTTAAGACCCTATTTTTTGCAAAGCCTTGAGCGTAAGGCGTAAGTGTAGTTCTTGTTAATACTTATTATTTTACCATTTTAATCATGTTTAAATATTTTAATAAAATCACTGTGCTAACTGCCCGTTTACCTAAAAAGAAAGTCCTAGGAATGTGGTCCTGAAACTGCCGCCTCCTCGATTGCAGGAAGATTATTCAGAAGTCTATTGACTCCACACTGCTCTCTACATGGTGACAGCCTAGCCAGTGGCTAATGCTAACAGTGCAAACTACGGCAGCAGATAATGTTTATCTGGGGGGGGGGGGGGGGGTCTGGAGGATGGGCGCTACACATCCTCAACCAGGATACCGCCGTATGAGCGCAGTGCAGAGCAGCTTTCATGGGCTAGCAAAGTGCACGCCCGGCGGGCCAAGCTAAGTAAATAAAGAAAAGCCTGGATTAACTATACACACACAGAAAGAGAGAGAGACTTTGTCCTCTGCCTGGGGAGACATTTTTCCACTATATCATTACATTGCAAATTCAGAATCAGAATATCATAGTTTAAATAATAACTACATACATTTGTTAATAATGACATTTCTTACCAATTTTTTTATAAATCTGCATTTCACTGTTGAAAATGGCTCAAAATCTGCCCTAATCTTGCAATGCCAATCTGCGATTGAGTCTACATCATGAAATAAAACAATGTTAAAGCACTCCACTTGGACCCTCCTGCTCGCCTCTCCCCACACTGTCTATCGTTTTCACTGTTTTAGTATTCCCTGTGTAGCAATAGAATCCCAGCACATGTTCTCTCCTTACTGTGGACTGGAAATTAAGCTATCAGCACATTAGAAAACCAGGTAAATCCGCATTCCTCCCGGCAAAGTATAGTCTCCCAGCGGCGGCGAGTGAGGTGCAAGGACCACGGGGCGTCATTATTGTCTCATTTGTGGTCTGATACATCTTAAATCCATCAAAGTCAGTGAACCATATCATTATTTTCCAATGTCCAGTGGTTCCATGTTTGTCAAATGGAAGTGGGTGTGGTTTCAGCTCTCAGCTCCTTGCCCACTTTTTTAAAATGTTTCTAGATTACACAGAGGGTGGAGTTAGGCTCATACCTGGGGGTGAAGTTACACCTAAAGTAACAGTAACTGAATGGCTTTGTGCCACATTAGTTGATGTTTAATAACAACACATGAGCAGCATTTGGCTCCTGTAGCTGGTGAAGGTGTAGCTCGTTTCAACTAGATGCAGATGCGGTCGTTTAGTTTAGTGGTTCCCAACCGAGGAGTCGTAGGCCCTCAGAGGATCGCTAGATGGAACTGAGGGTTCATGACATGATTAATGGAATAGAAAAGAAAAAAAATACTATTTCTTCCAGGTTTCGACTTTACTAATTGTTTTTTGTGTAATATTGGATAATTTTACCTATTTCGCCAAATATTTCCCTACCCTTTAGTGACCCAGTATTTGCCTTATAGGAGGCTAAAAGTTGGCATGGAGGTCAAGAGTGTGGTGTGAAGGTTTGTGTTCATGACTAATGGCAAAAAGGGGACAGTTGGACTGACCAACAGTAAACAGGCGCATAACTTCTAAACAAATTCCCGTACCATGACCAAACTCGTGAACCGTTTGTACTAGACTCTGGTGGGACGCCCCACGGGTAGCAGCAGAAAGTGACATTGACGTTAAGTCATGGAGGACAAGTGTTTGAGAAGTCGTGTGAGAATGCGTTCACCTGTGGACGCATGTACATACATGTAATTTGCACTTGTTTGTGTAAAATCATAATGTAGAAAGTTTCATACATTTTACTTGGGTAACCACCACTTTTATTAGGTCCCAGGCCCAATATTTCTCAGGCAGGGAAGTATTTCATTACATAATGCTGATGAAGCCATCCTTTGATGCTTTTGTATCAGCTGGCTCCTGCAGTGTTCACAGTACATTGTCTACATTTCTGTTTCAGCCGCTGGAAATAAATGGTGCTATCATGGCTGTGGTAAGTACAGACAGATGTGACTGTACAATTTGGATCAAACCATTATCAGTCTACAATAGTTTAATAACTTTCACAGAGCACAGCCCGAAACACTGGGCAGACATCACCGGTGCTTCCTGTGGAGGAAAAAGACAGTCTCCTATTGATATAGTCACCGGCGATGTTAAGACAGACCATCACCTGCTTAACTTTACCTTTGTGAACTTCTCCTCTCAACACGTCATCAAGTCCATCACAAACAACGGTCATACAGGTACACAAGCTGATACTGAGTACACAACATTGTTCTTTTTTGCATAGAACACTATATGCAGTATTGGACAGAGGGATAGAAAGGCACTCAAATCAAATGTGTTAAACTTCTGTACAAACAGACTGTAACTACATAAACACTCTTTTCCATCTTTAGTGAAATGCATATTGGAGGCGAATGCAGTTGAAGTGAGTGGAGGTGGACTTAATGGAACATATTCTACACTTCAGTTTCACTTCCACTGGGGCAGCACAGAACATCATCCAGGTTCAGAGCACATGGTTGATGGGCACAGATATCCCATGGAGGTACAGTATGGGTTGGCATTCACCTAAGACAACATGCCTCTCCTCTTTATAGACTGCATTGTTTCATTTTGTCTTATCAATCCATGTGCTCTTTCGTAGATGCACATAGTCAGTCTGAAGAAAGGCCTCTCTGCGGACAACGCCACGGAGGATTCAGAGGGAATTGCTGCTCTTGGGTTTTTCATAAATGTATGTCCAGTATTTCAAATCATTACAAAGAAAACTATTGATTGCTAACCATTCACTGAAAACAAGGCCTTGAAAGCGTCATTAAAATATTAACATTTTTGCAGAATTTCAGCTTGCTCATTGGAAAGAGGTTGCAATTATGAAATGTGGCCGGATTATTACATCTTAAGATCACAGGTCGTTGCAGTGGTTCTCTGATGGCTGCATCTGAACACGAAGAACCCACTGACGACTGGACTGCTCCAGATAAAAATAAAAAAAAATGCATGCACGTTGAAGGAGTTAATTCCTACATTGTCAAGATAATGTTTCAAGTGTAATTGATGTCCTCTCCCTAAAGGCAACAGACGATGGAGATATGTCAGGACCATGGGGAGAGCTCACATCTTACCTGACAAACGTCACAGGTAGGTGTTTGTTCCTCTAATATTATTGCAGCAGATCGCAGTGATTGGTCCGATAGAAACCTAAGACCAGTTTGTACATCCTCGATTCCTTTCCTCGCCTCCACAGTTGTCCTGAACACTGTTTATGATCTTGTATATTTACTTTTAATTCAATTCACAACGTGGCATAATGTGACAAGAAGGACATCGTGCATTTTTATTTAACACAGCTTATATGTTATAGGCTTAATGTATTTTATTGTGTGAGGCACTACAAATGTTTTTATGAAAAGTACTACGTAAATAAAGTGTAATATGATTCAGTGATGTATATATACACAAATACAAGTGTTTACATGACAAGAAAGAGAGCAAATAAGGGTTGAATGCAAGAAGGGTAGAAACAGTGAAGGGTAGAAAGTTTGATCCTCTTAAATAACTAACCAGTTAATCCAAAAGGACAGTTTCATTAGTAGAGGCTTGGTTTGAGAATATTCCGGTTGTATGTAATGCCGGAAAAAAAATCCGCAAAGGATACACCGGTGTTTACTAGCGTGTAGCTCTTTGAGATGCATTTTAGTAATTGAGATGCCCTTCAAGTTGGAGCCCTGAGATCGACTTCCGGGCCTACCACTCCAGGAATCGGCATCGGTCGCTGTTACGTTACTCTACAGAGGAAAGGACGTCTTAAGACAGAGTTAAAGGTGCAGCATGGGCTAATTGTTGACCCTCCCTCTCGCCATCATCACTGATTGTAGGCCTGCACATCAACACAATGTCCATTCAGTATAAGCAGAGTGCGCATGGCCGAGCAGAGTGGAGAGAGAACGACAGTGAGAGAATCAAAAGGGTGACCTGACTTATTGAGCTTTTCTCTCAACAATCACGCAAATAAGCGTCACACCTTAATGCTTAAAGTATTTGCTCAGACATCAGATCCTGCCAGTGTTGGCATCCTATCAAAACCTGAGTCTGGATCAGAGCCAACATATTTGAGTGATAGTATGGTGCCGTGATAAATTAGTTTCGCACCTGTGCTTTGATATCTTTGATGGATGAGTCATGTTTCCTCAGGGGAAATCATGCTACTGGCATGAAACTGCAGTAGGAGAGGTTGATGTAAAGAGTATGTCGTATGGTGAGACTACTCCTGACGATGACTAATGCGCATTCTTTATAACATCACGTTCATGGCATCAAATTAATGACAGCCTTTTTTTTGTGTCTTACATCTTTTCACAGACACAGAGGTTGATATGAACAATACCATTTCTATCGATGACCTGATTGGAAATGTAGACCTCACGAAGTTCTATCGGTACTTGGGCTCCCTGACCACCCCGAACTGCAATGAAGCCGTTGTGTGGACAATCTTTCAAGAGCCAATAAACATCAACAAAAAACTGGTGAGCTAACCATAGTTAATCATACACCTCAGCACAGAGAGGACTGCACGGGCCCTTCAAACATTTAAAGTATTTGGACTTGCAGTGTTACAGCAGCAAAGTCGTATAACACACTAAGGGAAGGGTAAGCCAAGTATTATAGAAATAAAAGATGAATAAAGCATATAATCTATTGTTACAGTAACAACAACACTGTTTCTATGCACACATGCACATTAGTTGTGGAGAGATGCCAGAATGGTGGGGCTACAACATAGTCAGGTGCTCCAAGCAGTTAGGGGTTCATTGCCTTGCTCAAGGGCAACTTGACAATGCCCAGGAGGTGAACTTCTTCGGTCCACACTTTATAATGTGGTGGACTCAAACCACCATCCTCTGGTTCCCAACCCCCCTATGGACAGAACTACTGCTGCCCCCCAATTTATGAGCAGATGGCCGTGTGAACCCTGGAGAGAATGTTACCTGAATCTGCAGCTATCGTTTAGCTGTCTGCCTGGTACATCACTGTTTTGGTTCACTGTTATTGATAGCAGGGGCCGCAGCAAGCAGCTGTTTTTTTGTGAAAAAGCGACTGCACACTACCTGCACAGCACCAAACATCAGATAGACAAAGAAAGCAACTAGCTGGTGAACATAGTGGAGCATTTAGCAGCTAAAGAGAGGGAGAGATATTTCCCTCTGAAGACTTGGTTTTGACCGAAAACGGAACGAGAAGAGAGTGAAGATTGGACTTACATCCACCAGGTGGCCAGACGCAGAGGCAGAGGAAGTGCAGTGAACCTAAATGGCACTTAAAGCGAGCAGTAAACAAAGTCATTGGATTGACAGAATGATCTGTCTTGAGTGGCCGTGGAATATTGCCAGCTGTTCCTGGCAGCCTTGTTTGGTCTCTTCCCTGACAACAACAATGTATTCATTTCTATGAATGCATTGTTCATGCTGTTCCCGATGAACTGGTTAAACAAAATTGCGAGGACCTATTGCAAGGGGAATTACACCAAAGCTGTGACACGTGTGACCACTGTTCGCCATCTGGCGAACATCACCAGAGAAAAATGATGGCGGGACATACTGTTACATGCTGGTGTGCTGTTTTGATCATCGTGTTTTTCTGTTGAATCTAACAAAAGATGAGATGGTGGGTTAGTACAGATAGTTGAGTCATGTGTTGTATGTTGCAGAGTGACAAATTATCATTCTCTTCATCTTATCTACCTGACAGCCGTCAGCAGTTGGAAGACAGACCGGCGCACCTGTCTCTACATGTGAGCTGTGCGTCAGGTGGTTCAGCAGGTGCATGACTCTGACCTCTACTTTAAACATACCAGTTTGTAAAACACTTGCAACGGGTAGACAGTGAGCCAAAATGACTGATTTTAAGTTGATTTCTGCAGTGAAACTTCATTTAATTACTTGCGTCTAAGTCAATCAACCGTCCATTTTTTTGTCTAAAGCCTTTTGTGCCTCCGGGGAAAACTCAGCCTTATTTCTGCCAATAACTTCACTGTTAAACAATGAACATTCCTTTTGTTTTGTTCGTAGGTGCAGCGGTTTCCCATGAAGACAGGACTCACCGATGTGTATCGGCCTAAACAACCTCTGAATGGACGTGACGTGTTCGCCTCCCCTGCAACTCCTTTACCCCCCAGTGAGTTGTAAAATCACACTCGCATATAGACCAGTAATGTTCATGACTGAGTTGACCTATCAACTATGACTTCTATTCTTCAGGTCATTCATGGTGCTATGAGGAGGAACCCTGTGGTATGTACAAATCTGACGACAGTTTCAAAGTGATAGTGCTGTTACAGGATTTGGTTTTACACTTTTATTTTTTCCTCTCTGCCATCAGAGTACAAGCCGTCTCATTGGCACATTCTGCCTCACTCGAAATGTGGCGGTGAGCGGCAGTCACCCATCAACATTGAGACACGTGACACCGTGTCGGACGAGCACCTCGACACCTTCAACTTTACAAAGTTTGACGACAAACATGCCATCATGCGCATCACTAACACAGGCCACTCGGGTTTGTTCTTTCATATTATGGGGCTGTTTCCGACTCAAAGGTAGACTTATAAATCTGTTCATACACATAGATCAGCTTGTCAATGATTTTCAAGAATCATTGAATCAAGAATCCCTAAACAAGCAGAATAGTTGTTGCTTGTCTTATGTATGTCACAGTAAAGTGAATATCTTTGGGGTTTTAGACTTGGTTGGTCCAAACAAGCAATTTGAAGGCATTACTTTGGGGTCTGGAACATTTTGAGAGGCTATTTTTTTGGGGGGGACAGTTTATTAGATAAATCAATAATGAAAATAATGTTCAACTTTCAGTGAAGTGTGTGTTGAAAGAGGACACGGTGGAGGTCTCGGGGGGCGGTTTGGGATATGTCTACTCCACCCTTCAGTTCCACTTCCATTGGGGCTCAGATAAGTCTGATGGCTCAGAGCACAAAGTGGATTCAAAGAGATACCCAATGGAGGTAATTGCAAGCATTGAACTACTCTGTTGTTGCAGTGAAGGCGTGGTTTTCTAATAGATTTAGTTTTTGCCTGTGTAACACTACATGTCATTATTGTGTCATTGTCCAGATGCACATAGTGAACAAGAGGAAGGATTTGACTCTGGAAAAGGCACTAGAGACTCCTAATGGTTTGGCAGTGCTGGGATTCCTTATTGAGGTAATATTTAGTGCATTAGACTAGTTATGTAATGAGTCAGTAGTTGTGAGTCAAAGCATTACTACACACACTCAACACTTGTTTGTAATTTGTTACTTTTCCAGTATGTACACACTATACTAAAAGTATTCTTGGAAAATTCATGCCAAAAAATATGAAAGCGGCAAAAATATGGCCCGAGAAGACGCCTGCTGTAGGGAGATATGCCACAGAAAAGGTTATGAGTACTTATGAGCCACTTGTTTATATGTCTGTGTGTCTGTCCGTTGACAGATGTTGTCACTGCGATAGCATCACAACCGTGCAAGATACGATCAAAAAACTTTACAGGTATGTAGCTGAGATCAAAATAAAGGCTGAGTTTGAAGATGAATGTGGCCCGAGCCAGAGACACAGAGACATAAACGACTGGAGACAAGATCTCCATTGCTTCTGTGGTACTTCCTGCTACTGTGGGTGTCTCCAGCCCTACATTTTGCCATGATGACTCGCACACACAGTCACAAGGTAAAAACAATACCACGTCACTATTGCTGCTGGTAAAAATCAGATCCTTCAAGTGCTGTCGTCGGGACATGACATGTAAACGTTTTCCATCAACACAATATGGCATTTGACACTTGGCAAACATGAGCCAAAGCAAAATAGATTATACAACAAGAGAAGGGTGCCAAAATAATTGGGCGCTCACTCATCAGGTGAAACCATTTACTGAGAGACAAGAATGTCACTGTCTCTCATCCATTGCTAAGTGTTTCATGCGTATACATGCACAGTTATGTCATGTCTGACACTAAATGACAAGAAATGCTGTGGAATGATTTGTCATAATCACTCACTTCTTTGTACTGTTTAATTTTCAGGCGAAGAATGCCCAGAGCAGCACTTCAGAACATCGTGAGGCAAGTGGTGTAGATTTCTTGAAGCAGCAGATTGTGTTACTCCTACATTCAAAATGTCCCTCATCATTTACCGTGTTTGTCTCTGTAGACACATCCCACATCTGATATGGAGGCCTGGAAAAAACTGAGCAGCTATATTTCAGCTATTCATAACATCAGTGAGTGAATACCTGCTTTGTTTGCATGCATTTCAAAACAATGTGGCAGTACATCTTGTGCATTTTGGCTCCCATGCAGGCTCAGAAGCTAACGTCACAGATGAGATCTCCATTGATGACTTGCTTGGCGATGTTAACCGAGCTCAATACTACCGCTACAACGGCTCCTTAACCACCCCTTCATGTAACGAAGCGGTGGTATGGACAGTCTTTAAAGAGTCTGTCAAGGTGGACAAAAACCTGGTACGTCCTTCTCAACATCATGGTGCTGAAGATTTATATGTGGTGTGCCACAATAAGAATGATATATTAAGTGAGTTTATGTATAATCAACAAACAAAGTAATGAACACCATAATGATTGTCAAAATAGTTAGCATATTATCCTGCATTGGTACATTGGTATTTAAACTTTAAACAGTTTCAGTTACTAATCAAAACAGAAAACAATGATACGACGCCCTGACGAATAAATTGAATGACAAAGTCATGAAAAATTGTAATGATATGACAAACGTTTACCTGTGGGGTGTGAAGGAACCCCAGTTGGTAGGATGAGTGTTAAACAAGTTCTTCAGGTTTGAGTGATCTTATAATTAGTAATTGGTCCTGGTGTCCAACCATTGGTTCTCCAGTTCTCCACTGTCATTGACAGTAATGATGGCAGCTAATCCATCCACAATTAATTGCTGCACCCTGTTTTTGGATAATGTACTTCACTTGTGCCACACCCTTGATACCATTGACACTATATGATCTAATGCTTTGCTAGTTGAAGCTCACGGCGTTGACGACTTTTTAAAAAGATGGTTAAAAAAAAAACTAAAACTGCACAAAGAAATTAAAAGAAATTTCCAGATCTGTGTGTTGCAATTGACTTTTGCCTGGGAAATAACAAACTTTCAAGTATACAAAAATATTTGACATTACATTGTCTGAAGGACAAACTACAAAGTATTCTATACTCAAAGCTTCTTTTGTTCATCCTGTCAAGACACATTGTTTGTGCATGGCTGCTTTCACTTTTGTAACAGGTTATACTGCGCGAACAGGGTAACTAGTGCAGGAATGTTATTTTAAATGAAAGAGGCGGCCTTTTACAACAAGTCAAAAGCATACTTTTTTTTTTCCCACCAGATGATGATGTTCCCGACTCATGCAGGATATCACAACGTGTATCGGCCTACACAGTCTCTTCATAACAGGAAAATCTACTCCACCAAATCAGCATCCAGTGCCCCTGCTGCCATCATACGGCTGCTACTGCTGGCATGTCTCTGTGCCTTTTCATACGACTTGCACTTGTGAGATGATTAGCTAATCGGAACTGCTGCGAAGACGTATATACTGCGCTAATTATCGGTCTTGCACAGTTCCTTATCATCCCAATATTTGTGAACAAATTACTTGGAAAATCATGTTTCATTGGTGATTTTCATTGATGTAGTATGCAATCTTATTATCAAGATCACATCTTTTGGTTTGTATCAAAGTGGGTAGGTACTACTTGATTTAATTGTATCCTGATTTGCTTTGCTCTATCAAAACATGCAGGAGAATTTAAACCTTCAATCAACTATATCTCATGGTAATTCAAGACTATTGTCTATTATGCTATATCAATAATTACAGTTGTTGACCACTGCACAGATGATGAAAAATGAAAAATAATTTGTTATTCCAGTGAGTGTACTTGTGCTTTTATGAGTGGGGAAATAAATAATCGTATTGATACTGTTTGAGGGTAAAATGCTTCCTCAAATTATTTCCCTTATTTATACGCAGCATGATGTGACTCAAGAACAAATGTCCTGAATGTAAATTGAGCAGCTAAAGGGCTGTTGTGCTGTGCTACAGCAAATACAAGAGATCATAAAAGCACTGCCATCACTAAAATGTATGAGCATTATGGGTGTAACGGTTCAATACGATACAGTGGTGCCACGGTTCGGTACGGCACGGTTCAATACAACAAAAAAGCAGAAACGCCATCATAAATAATAATAATAATGTCTTTTTATTGTCATATACACAAATGTTGACCTCTGCATTTAACCCATCCCTAGCTTAAGGGAGCAGTGTGCTGCTGAGAAGCACCTGGGGAGCAGTTAGGGGTTCAGTGTCTTGCTCAGGGACACATGACACGCCCCAGCCAAGGATTGAAATGTCAACCTTGCGGTTACCGGACAACCCTCTTAATTAACCCGGTGTGCCACGGCCGCCCCAAGTCCTTTTATTACTTTGATATATAACAATTGCCGTGGGAGCAGCTACCTAAACGCTGCAGGGGGAGTTTGTAGCACGTGAGATGTTGTTGGTTTTCTTGCTAAGCTAGTTTACCATAGCGTGCCTCCCAGAGTAGAATGTTGTTCTCCTGTGGTGGGAGTGTCAGACATCAGGTTGTCTGTTATGTCGGGTGGTTTGCCTTGTTGAGCGCGTTATATATCCCACAGTTTAAGCTTCTGCATTTTCCAAATGCATTAGTATTATTCAAACATATTGTTCGGTTCGTATACTCAATAAAAACTCAATAAATGTGAACGTTGCTTCACGTCCACTGGACGTGTAAAAGTAGGAATCTGTCAGCTTGTTTTCATGTTTTTCTGCCTTCATGTGGTCTAAAATAGATGAATTTCAGCTCAAATCAGTTTTATACTGTACTGAAGATGGACACTACTTTTGATAGCTCACCTGTGTCGTGAGTAAACTTGCAGACTGAGCATGAATTGAAAAAAAACAGGAAAACATGTGACAGAAGTACGTGGCTGATATCAGACAGAAATATAAACTCATTACACTCGTGAAGTGGTTAGTTGATTCAAAGGTTTGGACCCGGGCAACGTGGCTGTGACACTGTTCCACTGAGCCACATACCTGCGTTCTATAGTTCAACCAGACACTCCAGTTCAACTACTTCCTGTTAATGACCCACTTTAAGGACGCAGCTCATCTAAATACCTTTCTGATAGATTTACGAACTGATAGAACAGGCAACCTCATCTCAAACCCATTTTTCTCCACTTATAGCTCACAATGCGGGAACAGTAACACAGATTGCAGCAGATATTTCACAAGGCAAAAGTCAAATCAACATCAAGCCAAAATTAGTTTCATTTTCAGGAAGTTTCTGGCTAAAAAACAATAGGCGAACCAAAACATTGGAACAGACTAAACATGTTAAAGATGACTTTACTTGTCCAAAAATGTAATTTATCACATGGGTTTTTAACAGAGGTAGATCATATTTCCATTACCAACTCAGGGTTTGTTTCCTCACACACCCTGGATGTAACATCTAATCAATGTAACATAATGTAGTGTAATGACTCACTGAAACTTATTTAATCGTAGTTCGTTGGGTTGACGAGTTACAATGGCCCTGGCGTGGCTTTCTCTTTCCAGAGCAGTGATTATGAGTAATTATTGTGAGCCTACGTAGCCATCGGTGACATAATGGGTGTGTTTACAAGGACTGGTTGTAGATTTATTGGTCTCATTCGTTAAAGTTACTCCGTGTAACTTGTCTCAGTGTAATACTGATGCATCTATATGATCTACATAAATAAACAACATCATTAGCAAGAAGATTGGCTATTTCCATATAGTTATTCTCAATGCTCGTCATTGTGCACCGGGTCGGATTCCACGTAAAAATCAGATGAAATCATGCAGGTTCTCGAGAAACTCCTTCTGCTCAAACTCCAGCAGGGTCTTCGGAAGCAACTAGTCTGCCCCCCTTTGTCTAGCGTTCCAGCATTTTCTCCTTCTCTTCCTTTGTAACCTGTTTTTCTTTTTTCTGACTCTGCTAAGTAAAGACTTGGTTTTTTGGAACATCTAATCCTGAGTCCTGGTCGTCCATCTGGGTCCATTTTCACTGTGACCCAGCAGTAAGAGGCAATGACTCTGACAACCCCTTTTTATCCAACATGAAATATAGTCATTTTTTAGGCAGTTGCATGCCAATAATAAGGAATTCACAAACTGCAGCTTAGTGACATATTGTTATCGTCCATACTTATCCTTCATCGCACTTATAAGAAACACTGCTTATGTTGTATTTTCTACCCTTGATGTCCCATCATATCTCTTTTTCCTTTTCCTTCAAAACTATCAGACACATAGCTGTGTTTTCAACTGAAAGTCATCTGTTTTTAATTGAGCACACTGCTAGCAGCCTAACTTCCAGTAAAAAATGGTAATTACTGGCAATTCAATTCTCTTTTTCTTTAAAAACCTAGACAAGTTACCATACTCAGTTGATGATTTAAAGAACAATATATGCCCCTTGTCTTCAGAATGGACTCCTTAAAATCAGAGTTGCCAGAGAGCCTTTATAAAAATATATTAGGGCTAGTACGGTAACCTTGCATATGAAGCCAACTAACCTGTTTTTAAGATCTTTATGAAACATGGATGACGTCAAGGATTATTTATCTGGCCCAGATCTCTCTCTCTCTCTCTCTCTCTCTCTCTCTCTCTCTCTCTCTCTCTCTCTCTCTCTCTCTCTCTCTCTGTCACATTCTTTGAACACCCATTCAGCCAACATAATATCCTTCCTTTGAAATGTTGTAAAAGGTCACACTGCTTCCATTGTTACTACTGAGAGTTCAAACCTCCTCAAGAGGTTGCTTGCCGAATTAAGCATTTTAAATTGTTTGAACAAATGACAGATGCTGTGTTTTGATGAGGACAGTCTCCTCAGAAGAGTACCATGGACATTTTTATGTTTGGCCCTTTTTTGTTGACATTTTCATCACAAGGAAACATAGTTTTCCACACCAGGTCTGACAGACATGCAAAAGAACATACTGCAAGCTCAGACACTAATTCTTTTTTAAGTTCCCATTATTTTCAGATAATAAACAGGTAAACAAGCTTTTTCAAATACTTTAATAGCTGACATTGAATGAAATACTTGTTTTTAATTATTAAAGTTGATAAGTGATTCTTACACGCTTGTGGCCACATTGTTTCGCTAAAACATAGAATGTACATCACATTCCCACATTTTTCTTTTGTGGAAAAATGCTCAATTGAGAGTTTCAAACCCATAAATACCTCCTGGGGCCCGGTATGCAGGTGAACCAGTCGAAGACAATTGTTTAGATCACCAACCGGATTCCAACAGGGCGAGGAAGAAGAAGATATGGAATCTGAAAAAGTATAGACAAAGCCAGAGCACCAGGAACATGTCACTGTTGCAAACAAAAATTCTGTGTTCTGTGCTTTCTATGTTCTGTGCTTCTTGGTTTGACCAAACACGTCTGTCGGAAACAATCACAAACAAAAAGTTCCAGGAACTATAAAGCAGCGGGACAATACCCGGGAACTAAACCAGGAATTAAAGGTGTTGTCACCATGACGTTTGTTGTTATACTTCATTACTAAAACATTGTATTTATATATAGTTCTTTATTCACATTTTATGAACTTTAACAACATATAGTGCTCATTCCAGATGGGTATGCTGCAAAAAGCAGTTAACTGCTAATGAATGCATTATGAAGTATGTATTAATACTAACAAAGCAACACAAAAAAAGTTTAACAATTACATAATAGGTAAGTTAGCTGAACTCAAAAAATATGTACTGTAATATTGTAATGAACAATTATGAGAATATATAAACTGTTAATTATTATATAACTGCTTAAAAATGTTTTAAAATCTAACAAACAGGTTTATGGTGATATTAATTAAACTTAAGTTGTCTTATTAACACATAATTATGTTAATACGCTTATAAGGACGTATAAACGCCTTCTATTAACCAACAAGTAGGCTATTACAAGTACAAAGTATAACTGAAAGGTTATTATTTCTTTATATTTTTTTTAGCATTTTACCATAAACATTGTGTTTATATATCACAGCAATACTAGCAAATGTATACTTCCCGTTATTAGTCCTAAATACAGGAATAAATCTCCTACTTATCAGACCCCGGGGAATTCTCTCAGGGAGGTACATCCTCATACACAGACATAGCTCTGACATGTAGAGGCGGTGTCAGAGCAACTTTACTGAGTGAATAAAAAGGAGGATGAGACTCAGCTGTTAGCAGACCGAGAAGAGTTACAGGTGCATCAAAGGTAAGACTCGCTGCTGCTCAGTTGTGTCCAATTGTCTAAAGAGACTTTTTCTTTTTGCACAATTGGTGGTCTCCGTTGTCATCTTTACACAAGGCAGTAGCATTTTCAATTCCTGCAGTAGTTTATGATCATTTTAATTATTTTAAGTTAAATTGCGTGCATAATTGGCGAATTAGTATTTGGCTTGTTGCGCCCATTTGAAACGGACTAAATTAATTTTATTCTCTCATCTAAATATTTGCATGGCGAAAGATGCTTTTTCTTGCCGATGAATTAATGTGTGTGCTTATTTGTTTTTTGTTGTTATCTTAGATGAATTGGCTTGGAGCTGTCCTCACTGTGTGCGTCCTCGTGCCCAGCGCCCGCTGTGCCTCGGACGCAATCGGTATATGAATTTATTTTAATTTTCATCTTGAATCAATATTGGATAAACTGTTTGTCTCTTTGTAGATTGTTTGTCAGAGTAACTAACCCCCCCCCCCCCCCCTCCTCCTCTAGCCTGGTGTTATCATCTGCCAACCTGCAGTAAGTGATCTCCCTTTATCGCAAACTGGCCGCACTTATTAACATCTTAACCGCTGCTTCTCTTCAGCTACTAAACGCATTGTTCCTATTTGTAGGTGATTCTACCTGGCCAACCATTGCTACCAAGTATTGCAATGGAAGCCGACAGTCGCCCATTGACATCGTCTCAGGGTCTGCCCAAACTAACTCCAGTCTGACTGAATTCACGTTTGTAAACTACGACATCAGCTCTGCATTGAAAACCATCACCAACACTGGAAAGACAGGTGAGCGGTCGAGTGGGTGTGGACGGAAACCAGTTGTCTTAAATGCTATTAATTGAATTTGGTTATGTAAGAGGAAGTGTTAAGCTTTTAAAGAATTTGCCCGGAGGGTTAGGGTTTTCAGAAGTAACAATACAGCCTTATTGTGAGTCACGTGTCACAAGCAAAGGTGTAGCCAGGATTGTATACACAGAAATTATCATGCTGAAATGTTTGGTGTCATCTATTTATCCTTCAAGTTGCCCAACAGCAACTTCTTGCCAATTAACCCCTTTTTTCTAAAGTTTCTTGATTTAATAGTCCGTTCTGTTTTTTCACCACGTTTCAGTCAAAGTCAACTTCAACAGCGATATCAAGATTTCAGGAGGAGGTCTGTCCGGGGAATATGACAGCCTACAGTTCCACTTGCACTGGGGTAGTGGAAGCGCTGTCCCTGGCTCCGAGCACACTGTGGATGGCAAGCGCTATCCCATGGAGGTATAGCGCACAGTTCTTTTTTCATGTTCAGCCATAAGTTAGTTTTGCCACTGAATTTATATTCAATTATTTCTTCTTGACTTAACTCCCCCAGCTTCACATCGTAAACAGCAAGTCATCCTTTAATGGGAACACTACTCTAGCTGTTCAAGATGGCGAAGGACTTGCTGCTCTCGGTTTCCTCATTGAGGTGAGAAAACATGTTTTTCAGTTTTTTGTAATGCCAATATACTTAAGTTATGTCTCAAACCTCATTGCTCTATATATCCGCCATTTCTTTAACTTAAGTTTTGCAAAAAAGTGAAATTCTACTTTTTTTATACAATTTGTTGCATCCTGTTTCTGTTCCATGCAGCTGTTTGACTGCAGTCTTTAAGATGATCTCTTTAGTTAAATTTGTCACACAGCTGTTTATTTGTTTATTTATGCCACAAACACCATGAAACATTTGTTTCTTCATGGGGGGGGGGGGGGGGGGGGGGGAACAATTGTGCCTGATTTAATGTGCACACTTTTCAGGTAATGGAAGGTGATGCCACTGGCCAACCTGCCAGCTGGAAAACATTGACCTCCTACCTTGCCAACATCAGAAATAGTGGTAAGGAGATTGTTGCTTTTGTAGCGGCAAATTTGATCTAATGTTTTTGGATAAAATACTACAGTGCCTGCAGTGATCGTGTTTCTGCCCTCAGGTGAGACGGTTTCAGTTGCACCTGGAATAACACTGGATGATCTCCTACCCGGGGTGAATCGCACCAATTATTACCGCTACCTTGGCTCCTTGACCACCCCGACCTGCAACGAGGCTGTGGTTTGGACTGTGTTCAAGGACACGGTCAAAGTCAGCAAAGATTTGGTGAGTTGTTTTGTTTCTGGTGTCTTTAAGTACAATGGCATGGCCGATCCCCACAAATGCTCTAAAGGTGCTTCATGTACGTAACTGGCTGAATATCTTGTTTCCAGATTGACCTCTTCAGCACAATGGTCTACGTCACCAACAGCACATCACCTCTTATTGTCAATAACTTCAGAAGCATCCAGCCAGCACTAAAGGTCACGCAGAGTAGCTCTACCTCCAAAACCTGCTCTCTGGGGCTGATGGCTTTGAGCATTCTTCTGGGAAGGCTTTAGAGAGCCGTTAAAGGCTATGGTTTGTCAGCAATTTATGGTGTTGCTGGTGAACTGGTTTGCATCAACGATGCACCCTTTTCACCTCATGAAGTCTCCGACGGGCCAACGCTACAGTCAGGTGTCTGAGAAAAGGGTGCATTTGCACTAAGTTTACAGAGTAGATGTGGTAATGCTTGTTTAGAAATGCAGCAATGTAATCTGTGTGTATTTAGTTGCATTCAAATCTGCCAATGTGTATCGGTCTAGATAGTTAAAACTCAAGTCCGTACCAAGAATATATCATTTTTAAGTGGAGTTTTGTACTTTAATATTCCTTTGTATTGGAAACCTATTTGCCTTCATGTTTTCTTCATTAGGGCAGATGAAATGTAGGCACGTTGCCAAGCTTAGCTTATGAAACCGCCTCTGTCATTTGGTGCAATAAAATATTCACATGTCACTCAATTAAATGATCACCATTATTTATGACTATAATTTGTATACATCACACAGTTGTCTTTCACTTCAAAGGTCAGACTTACATTCTTTGCCACTTTGCTTCCTTAGAAATTGCTTTAGCTAATAGTTTTGCTTTTAACTACCTGAGCCACTTACACGTGAACAACTCCCACTTCAACAATAGAATAAATAACTCTGAGCAAACTAACTTCCTTGAATAACTTCAATGTGCTTAGAACAAAAGATTCAATGTTTGACGCGATGTAAGTATTCCGTGTTGAAATTGAAAGATGAAAGCCTTTGATGTACGTATGTATGCACAATTTTCCATACCAGCGTAAAGTTCGAAGAAAAGTAACTAAACAAAACATGAAATTACAATAATAAATGCTAAAAATCAAGTTCTCGCTTGTGTATCGCTTTACTTTCAGGTTTGTTTGCCAGACTGTAAAATCAGAACTGCTTTTCACTCCTATCCAGCCATCTAAAGGCAAATATAAAATGTGAAACAATGAGTAACAATAATCATTGTGGTTTTCCTCCACTATATAGCCGACCAGCTTAACTGTCTGACTTGATGGCACTGAGAAATGTATTTCAGAGAGGTGTTCCTAATGGAGATACCAATCAGCGGTCTAGGACATTCCACACAGGACCGTCACTGGAGAATGTTCATATATGGCAGTGCACAGCAACAACTCAGCCTTTGAAGGAGCTAAGGTCGAGGGATGATTAACAAAGACACATCACAAAGTAATATCAAGAACTCTGACATTTTAATCATGGTACTGGCTCATAGTCACTCAAACATGGACCCGTTGTCGAGTTCTTGCATGCAGACCTGCAGCAACAGTGCAACATACACACCATACCTTTATAGTAACTACAATATGGCCTACATTCAATCAAAATCACTAAACCCTACTATCTTTAAAGGCACAGTTCACCATAAAGATGTCTGCCTTCTCTAAGGCCAATATCTCCAAAACTAGGCAATTTGCACTAAATAACCTCAATTGATATATAGCACTACAGGTTATAGATTTTTAAAAAAGTGTTATGGGGTGAACTGTCCCTTTAAGCATAAAATGATTTACTGCATTACATCTGCAGAGCTCTGATCCACCTCAAAAGGACCCCAGTGACTAAATTAAATAATCAAATACAAGAATAAAATGTTTTTGTTACATGATAGTAATCGAATCAGTGTAAAATAAGTCAAATGTGAACAACATGAAGCTTGAATCTGTATAAATTACTATTACTGCGCAGTCTTTTTAGACATGAACCCTTGCCTGCTTAGTTTGCCCCCGAAGACTGAATACACTCTGCTTTGAACTCTAACCAAGTAAACGATTGATTGCATTCAACTGCTCTATGAGCCGACATCTCTGTTTGCAGAACTGTTGCAATAATACCGTCATGCACAATAACATCAGTTTGATTGTCAACAAAAAAGACGATTTTTCTTCCTGATTGCCTGAAAATCATTAACATGTACAATATCAAACTAAAAAAATACATAAAAACGGGGCAACAATAAACAACACACTATGAGTTTAATTAACCATATTTCTGATTGTACTGTACATATGTATATGCTCAAACATACTCGAAAAAAAATAGCTCTGATAGAGAAATTGACTATTGCACTTATGTTTGAGTGGCCAGTTTACTGTCCAAGCATGAGGTGGTTTTGTAAGACCTCATTATGAGGGTCGGGAGTGCTGGACTGCCGTGTCGAATTTCCATTCATTCTCCTATACAGGCTCCATGTAATCCAACACTTACTCATGAAACAGGAGGGGGATATTCTATAGCAGGACAGAGGGAGGACGCAAAATGTACTGTTTTCACGCGTCAGCAATATGTTCTGATAAGGCAAAGTATTTACAGTAACACAGGCCTCAAATGCTAAAGCTAAGGCAGATATTTAAAAAATGTCTGACACTAGTAGAGTGTCTGCAGCCACCTGGTTTCAAACTAAGGTACTTATTTTCTAATGAAGTCATGAATTACCAATATGACAGTGATCAGTAGGATCCAGCTGCTTCTTAGAAATGAAGATGATCCCTTCAAGTCACAGTTGCACCCCTTTGGGATTCGAGGAGTGGAGGTTGCAGGAGGAGTTGGACATCTGAGCCAGTCTACTGCGATCGATTTAGGAGTGACGACTTCTTGGTTCATTCCTCCGTTCTTCAGCACCCAGTAATGGTTGTCCTTGAAGAAGTAGGCATCTCCTAAAGTGCAGCAGCAGCGGTGTGACACTTATTCCTTTTTGTTCGCATTACACATTGAAAGAAATATCAGCCTGCATCTACATCAGCAGTACTAGTCTTCCACACTGCACAGACATTAAAAAAATATTAAAATTCAAAGACTACAAATATCCAATAGTCATTTAAATTTGGACTTTGATCAGTTCTTTTAAATTGCTTTAGTACTTCATACCTTCCATACAAAAATGCAATCCCCCTAAAAAAACCTCTTGGTTTTGTTTATTTATCTAGCACTTGAGGCAGAAACCCATCACATATGCATGCCTCTGAACACAATGTTACCTGCTCCCCAGCTGATGATGTCATCCATGTGGGTGGGCACTCCTCCCCAGAGGCTGTTGTTCCGCGGGTAGCCCGGCTCCGGCTGCCGGGTCACACGTTTGCTTTTACGGCTCTCGTCAAACCTCCAAAACTTCCCACCGCTGAACAGGTAGGTCTTGCCGTTGTGGGCCCAGATGAAGGCTGCCTCCACTCTGTCCACCAGCACCCCGCTCTCTGTCCTCATGCCCCAATCGGAGATGGGCCGAGGGTAGCCACTCATGGCGTCCGTGTCCTTGAAGACCCAGTAGAGAGATCCTGAACAGACAAAGGAAAGAAATCAGAATTTGTTTGTGCAAATTAGAGTCAGAAAGACGTTTGTAATGCTTAAATGGTTTGTCATTCAAGGGCCGTTGGTATATATGGTCTTTAGGATTTTGACATTTTTAGTTTAATGAAGCTCTTGTTCGACACGGAACATGCAAACATTTCTCTCTTGCTCAAAACCACCACCTCAAAATAACATCATACAAAGACGTGAGACGAATCAACCACGTTCACACCTTCTACCATGACTCAGTAGTGCCTCTTATCAAAAATAGATTCAACAAGACCACAGGATGTTGCTTCTCACCAATAAAGAAGATGATGCTGCTGTCACTCTTTCTCTCGTACACTGCATCGACCTTATTCGTTCCCGGCGGGAGGCCGTTCCAGAAGTTTTTGATCAGAGCCGGATTGAGGGACACCAAAGACCCGTCTCGCTTAGTTCTCCAGAAGTGTGCACCTTTCCAAGAAAAGAGATAGAACATGACATGTACACGCAGACACACTATGATAAAGGGGTTCACCAAGTTTATCGATAAAACTAAAACACCAGCTAATTCTGAATTTATTTTTGTAAGATGAACAATGTAGACAGGATTTTGGAAAATACTTTTATTTTATGAAATATCTATTTTGTAAGTTTTGGATGGTTTCTTCTCACCTTTAAAAAAGAAGACCTCTCCCCTGATATTTGCCACTGCATCAAAGCCTCCCTGACAGCGCTCGTCGAATGAGGGTTCAGAACTGGGACAGAAAAAGTTTAGTCAAATTAGATTTTGTAGGATGTAGTTTGATACAAAAATCACTAGAGGGTGCAACACGACCAAACACTGTCACAGAGAGAATCGATCAGGAGACTTTTATCATCCGCTGGTCTTAAATTACTCATCATCCTTCATGAGTAAACAGAGTGGTTTGTAAATAGTTTGTAAATGCAAATGATAAGTGCTTATTGTCTGGATGGATGCAAAGGGATTGTTTCCTCTGGCTCTACTCACGGCTGTGTTGGTCTTGGAGGACGTGGACTGGGCAGGCGTGGGAAGTCAGGATCACCACCTCCTGGTGGTCCGTCGTTCTTTACACCTACAACAGAATGGTGACAGCAGGCAAAGTTGAAGAGGCGGTGAACGCTGATGACAGCGCTGCAAAAATTGTCAAAGCAACCTACATTCTTCTCAGTAGCCAGGGGAAGTTTGACACACAGGATGCTTTCTTTTTAAGACACGGAAGGAAACTATTGAAATCCGGTTTGTGTGTGTGCTTGATAGTAGAAACTATTGTCACATTAACAACACTTAACCATTAGCTAGTTCAGGGCCACTTCCTGCATTTTTGTAGGAAATCACAAGGCCATAGCCTACCTACCACAAACCACCAATGGTCCTATTTATCTGGACAGTGAGGATTTCACGCAACAATAGATCAAGGAATAGGAAAATAACGAACAGGATGAAAGGCCAGAGTGAAACTCAGATATTCATGGTGCCCAAAGGACGAAGCAGACTGACCTTGTTGACCCCCTGACTACCTACATAACTAATGACATCCGCCTTAGCCGCTCTTTGTGTTTAGTGCTAATTTAGCATTCTAACAGGCTAAACTAAGATGGAGAATATGCTAAACAAACGTGATGATGTTAGCATTTAGCTCAAATCATTGTTGCCAAAGTACAGCTTCACAGAGCCGCTAGCACGACTATAGACTCTTATTCTTGTTTCTCCACATTTTATTAACTTGCAAACCTACTTTTGACTGCTTCCTTTTTTCATATATGTTCCTTGTGGGTTCAATTTAATGTCAGTACTTGTATAAGCCAAAATAAAAGCATATAATGAAGCAACATCCTGTACAATTTCCGGAATAAACCCTAAGCTAAGAGTTAATGCGTTTGTCTTTATATTAAGATTTCATATCTGACAAATACACATACAGACATGGAAAACACTACATATCAACACATACTGTAGGTTCAGTAAATATCACAGATACTGATACTCTGTACTCCAGATTGTGGTCAACTGGTTACTGACCATAAAGCTGCTGGATGGCGTGCTTGTCGTCCAGGGCCAGCCGGTAGCTTGGGATGTCTCCTACAGAACCCTGGTAGTAGGGCCTCATGATGGACGGATCGGACGAGGAATGGGACAGGCCCAGCGAGTGCCCGAACTCGTGCACTGCAACTGTGAACAAGTCTGTGCTGCCGCTGTCACCTGAGGATGTGTGAAGAATCTGTGTTACTGGATCACATTAACAACCGTGATTTGGGAGCTCTTTGGCTATTTTATTTTCCTTTCTCATTACTATGGATCACTTTTTCATTATCGTCGCCCAGATTGTCAGACACATCTTGAGAACGGTCGTCATAAATCCATCCATCATGATTTCAATCAGTAAATACCTCCATAGCTCCAGATCTCATCATCATCAAAGTGCGTGTCACCCGCCACTTCTTCCCTGCCAGGGAAGAAGGCGTGGGCCAGGGTGCCACCCTGCCCGTCAAACGGGTACCCGTCGTCGTGAAGCGAGCGGGCAAAAGTCACTCTGATGTCCCCTCCAGTTGCCGCCCCCCTGATGTCACTCGGCAGCCGCCGGAAACTCAAGGGGGCCTCGTCGCTCCAGGCTTTGAAGGCGTGAGTCAGGATCGTGTCCACCGTACTGCTAGACAGGTCGGGTGAGAGGGAGGGCGAAGGGTAGCTGTGGACACTGCAGACAAGAATGGATTATATATATTGTAACAAAGTTGTAGACAGTTTTAATTAACCTCTAAATCTGTTCACGATGCATTGTCTGTGAGACTTTTGTTACTAACAGCACACTTCCCCAAAAAACCTAACTTCCTCTATTTAGGTATCCTTAAACATAACATAGTTGGCTTTAAAACATAACATACTTTGTTATAATTAAAATCTTGTTTGGCATTCAAAATGACGGCTGTAACGTTTTAATAAATGTAACAAACACCTAACTCACTTGTGGATGACACACAAAGCTCTGTGATTCATACAGGGATGACATGAAGCCACAATGCAACATGACAGGAAACATACCTCCATGTGAGGTCTGTCTTATGCCACTTAAGGCCTGACAGGGCGTATCTCTTCCTCCTTCTCCTCCTCCTCAGCATGTCCTCATTTCCAACGACATCAGGGAGAGAGCATCGAGGCGTAGACATGAGTTTGAGGGTTTCATTGTCTGGAAGAGAAGTTGATCACGCATGCTGAAACTAAAAGGCAGATTACACCCCAGATATGTGAAGTCTCATGTACACATAATATATTGTCCTGGTAGATCCATGTTTAGAGGTTGTTACCGAGAACCCCGGTTTCCTGGACCCCGCCAAATCTCTGCATGAGACGAATGGCTTTCTCAATCCCCTCTTTGGTCTGCAGTTTACTTGTGCGCGGGTCGGGAGGAGGAAGGTAGCCATACCTGCTCAGCCAATCCTGCACAGAAAACAAGGAAACCACAACAAATTTGGTCATCTGTGTTTTTTTTCTAAAATCATAACCACAGCAGCACAGGATGTTAGGTCATAAAGATATAACACATTCATTTCCTTTGGTGGTAAATAACCTCTCAAGTAAAGCGCCATTAAAGCACGCCTAATCAACAATAACACTAAAATCCATGTCTTAACACTTTAAGATTGTGTGTCAGCCTTTCTTAATAATACTATATCATCTGTTGAGTGAGGTACTTGATGGGATAAAGGCTGCGTGCATTTGACAATTGGCACACCGCAAAAACGAATCTGGTGTGAAATGTTTAACGCTCATCGTGTATCTCGATCAACACAAGTCAAATCTGTTTCTCAAAAGAGATTTTGAAACCCGCCCTTCCTCCTGCACGGCCTCCACCCTTCTGCTGTGCTAGCAGTTGAAAGGAAAGGGTAGTGGCTCATTCGTCAACAGTTGTCTTTCGGTGGGTTTCACACTGCAAAAAAAAATGTCCACCACGAGTAGTTTAATTTTCTCCTCAGTATTTTATTTCCACCAAAAATAGTTTTCAGCTAATTCTGGTGTTTTTTTGTTTTTTTAAACTGATACTATTTTTGAAAAAGTCTGGTCCCCTTTTTACAAGCAGTATGATTTCACCTGAAAGACTGTTTGATTCCTCTCAGATTGTCATGCCTCTGCAGCCCAAAACAACAGCAGCATCACACAGAATGTGGACCAAACATGATGACTTTCATGGTGGCAGAAGTAAAACTTAACTTTTTTCTTACACACGACTCATACATGCAAAGTTGCACAACAATAAGAAGCTTGTCGTTTTTGAGGAAGTGTTTGAACTGGACAAAGGAAGCTCGCAGATTTCTAAATCGTGTTGCCTTTCAAGATTTAAACACTTAATAATCACTGAAGATGTCCCTTGTCTTTTATATTTCAAACCTACTTTTACCTAAAAATACGTGTAACATTGTCTAAATACACCACAAAATATCAATATGATGCCTTTTCTTTATGTTTTTATAAACCTCAGGAGTCACAAGGAGGATGCCTCCTGTGCATGTCTCTCTGCCATACATCATGACACCCTGATTCTCATATTAATCATATAAAAATATGTGTATGCCCCACACATACACACAATTATACAATAACACATGCAGGAAAGTATCCAAAAGGATTTTTCTCAAAAGCCTGCTGATGGTTTGAAATGTTACTGACTTGATGTATAAATATGTGTTACTAAATTGAATAGAGTAGTATATAAAATGCTTCTTTGACCCATAATTAAAAATATAAAGTGATATAAATCAACAAAGTCGACTAATCACACCTAGAATTAGACTGTATGGCATATATGTAGAAAGTAAAACAAATCTAAAATATAAATATAACGCTGAATCACGAAACAAGCTACATAATTCATCAATAATCGAAGGGCAGCCACACACACATTGAAGAGTTTTAGTACAGTTAAACGTTCTTTTCCTCTCTCTGATAAATACAATGAACTCACCACCGCTCTGTACTGCTCGATCAGCGCCGATGTGCTTCCCGTTAAGGTCAAAAGCATCAACAGCATACGACCCAACTCCATTCCACTCCCTGCAAAAGATAACATAGACGCCTCATTGTTACCACAACACTTATCATTAGGAGAAAAAAAGAGACATTTCTCGTTTCTAATTGCACCAGCTCCCTCCAAACCATCCCAAACAAAGCTCACCGTTGTTTCTGCGTTGGTGCTTCAGTCTCTCTTGGGACTAGGCTGGGCTGATCGATCATCGGCTGCTGTCTCTGGCTCTGCCCTCCCTCACTCAACAGCAGAGCGAGTCTTTGGCGCTTTCAATATCCGCCCATAACAGCGCGCATCACATCTCTCTGATCGGAAGAGGGAGCACATGGTGCGAGTCGCTATACAGGTACAGGTGAGAAGATGAACTTACATTATGAAGTTTTCTTCCATCTGGTTTCCGTTTTTTCAATCTCGAAATTAATTCAATTTAAGACTGAATGTGGTTCGACATACAAATATGCTATAGGCTACCATTTATAAAGGATGGCTGTAATCAAGTATTTATTTCTGCTGTTATTATTTCTGTTATTATAAATGTTATACCGTTTGTATTGGTTACCCATGAAGTCTGAATATACTAATCACCTGTTGTTAAATTAATACATAAATACGTTTTTAATAAGGTTTTAAATGGTTTACCTTGCTGTGGTCAATCAGATGGTCATTTGATGAAACACAACTTTATTTAGGGATAAGCACCACGTCTGTCCCATTCTGCCTCTATGTCCTCCTGCCACATTCCCACTTCCTGCAAACCCGTTCGTTGCCATTCTCCTCCTGTCCACCAGATGCCCTCAGACTTTTCCACCTGATTCCTAATCCACCTGCTCCCCTGTTTCCACTTTCCCTCCTCAGCCCTGCAGTATGTAACTGCTCAAATTCCTTTATCAGATTGTCAGAGTGTCCATGGGCGTCTTGCCTTCTATAGTGTCTGTGATACCTGAAACGTTTTTAGATCTTTTGATGGTTTGAAATGTGTTACCTGCCTGCTTTGAACTGCAGTCTGATTTTTAGAACTTTGGATTTCCTGCCTTCCTCTTTTGATGTGTTTGCCTGTTTGGACTGCTTTCCCGGTTGTGACCCTTGCCTCCCTCATGATTCCTGTGCCTGCCTGTAAGCATATACATTCACTTTGGCATTACATCACTGAATTGATCGTGCCTGCCTGCGTTGTCTGTGTTTGGATACAATCCTCCATCTCCAGAGTCGTTACAATGTGAGCACAGTACAAACTGCAATGCTAACTCCCACACAAGTTGACAAGAAATGAAATTACCAAACAAACTGACACGCAGTGAACCTGGGGCTTTTGGGGCCTCTGGGGCCTGGGGTGACTTGCCCACTTTGCTGCGTTGGTAATTCCACCTATTGCCTGATATTATGACTTTTGCTGTCACCCCACACACACCTTATTTTAGCTCGTTGTTGCCTCCATGTTTCAGCTCGATGGCCTCGCCCACCTCTGGTGCAACACGTTGTTGGGTTGCCGACATTCAAATTACTCAACAACACTCTGTAATCTTACCGACTTTTTGAGTGTAAAGCCTTTTATAAATCATGTTCATCAGGTTTGTTTTTGTCTGATAATTATTGATAAAAAATCTTTACTTTGTATTTTTTTTTTTTGCCCTCCTAAATGATTTTAGCTAGTTTTGTTTTTATGAATTGCACTAAAGTACAATGTACTTTTGATATGTTTTCATAGTGTTAATTTACAGAAGCTTAAAAATGAAATATTAAAATTGAATTAATTAAAATCCAGAAAACACATTGAAAATAACATTCTGATTCTATTATATATTGATATCGGCAATCCTGAACATATATATATATATATATATATGTATATATATATATTAATCATCAAGCAGAAAAAAGTGAGTCAACAATATTAGTTGAATATCTTTTTCTACTATTTTGTCAATGTTATTCAAAACAAAGTACTTATAATACATAAGGGGAACTTGATGACGCTGCATTAAGCTGGAGTGCGCCAACATCTGGGATCTCATCTTGGAATCCCATTATGTTCACGAGTGTGTATTCATTCTCTCTGCAGAGCATCTGGTATTATCTTTCCCTCTTCCTCCTCTCCCGTCTTTAATATCTGTCCATCCTCCAGGGGCCATGTAAGTGAGTCATGCCATTAGCACAAAATGCTGCCCTGCTAATGGTTGGCCAGTTTCCGCCACGTCCACTTCATGACCTACGCTGCATTTAAGCGTTGCCCCTTTTGAAGGAGTGTGGATTTTGTTGTAAATGTTGGATAATCTCTCTCCCCCACACTGACCCTCAGATGCTGAGCATCTCCAATCCAAGCCCAAAAGAATAACATTGAAAGTCTACATCATATGTACAACATTTTTTCTAATTTCTATCCTAAAGAAACACCTGCATCACCTAATATTTGGCCACCTGGGAGCAGCAAAAACAAGTTGTATAAAAAACACTGACATGTCATCACCTTATACGTCGATATGGCAAACCCGTTGGCAAACAGTGGCTTATTTATTACTCCAGCACATAAGGAGAAACATTCACTTTTTTTTTTTTACTCCAATGCTTCACTATATTCACCAGATAATCGTTAACTTTGTCTATTGTTTAGTGCTGGGCAGGGAGTGTACAGTGAGAGTTGAGAGCTCATTCGTAGAAAAGAGCGGCCTGTAAAAGCTCATGAAAACAACAAGTCAACCAAAATGTGGCCTTCCTTCTGATTGTCCAACCCGGCTTCACTTCCAATTTATCAAATCCCGACGGCGTCTGATACAGACGCACCGCGCAAACCCACTAGACGCTGAAATAGCGAGATAGTCCACACAGCACAGATGGGAGCGGAGGTGGATTGTTCAAACAAAGGCGGGACTGTTTGAATTAGTTATTTACGTCTACGAGAAATGTCAAATGTGTAATCGGATGTTCAGCCTGTGTAAACATTTCTTGAACGGCAATTCTGAAGGATGCAAAACGAAGTACAGTGTAAACACTTCATAGACAATAACGTTGTATCGTGTTTGAGTTAAGAGCTGAAGAAACAAAAGGTATGCCTACGAAATGCTGAGTAGAAGTGAGAGGCACTGCATAGTTTGGTGATACTCCTGTGTGGGTTCATCACTGAGAGCGACCCTTTTTAAATACAAGCGGCGTTGTGATCCGTTGCAAGTAAATAAATATTGATTCACAGCAGCAAATGTTCTTTTAAAGTACTCATTACAGGTGTTGATGATTATCTTTTAAGAAGTTTAACAACAATTCAATTGACACTAAATACTATTTTCACATATTGGATTTATTTGCCCAAAAATGTAATAAATGATTGTATTTGGGTAATGGTGACAACATAAGAATACTTTTTTTCAAACCTCATCTCTCTAAATTATTAACGTTTAAAACTTGAACCACACATCAGAAATAAAGGCCCCTGAATACATATTCATTACACACCGTTTTATTTTCATTAAAGGGATCCAAGGCCTTCACAAAAGGGTTGACTCTTGGTAGCTATACAGTACTAACACAACACACAACGACAACAGAAACAACACAGAGGACTTGTGTGAACGAGTGAAAAGACAAATAAATAAGAGTTGAAAGACATTTCATATGAGATTAAACTGAGATGCATCAACAAAACCAATAATCAGAGGAAAGTGAGCAGAGGTTAAAACCCTGCAAAGTACAGTAACGCTTTTGTACAACACTCGATTCATTTCTGCAAGTAACTGATTGTCTATAGCGGCTTATTTTTGGTCATGCACAGTTGATGTCATTGCAATTGTATCGACAGTGTTGCATTAATTTCACAGTTTTTTCTTCTTTCTTTTTTTTTCTTTTTTGGAATCTCCTCTACCTCCCAGCTTTGATTGTCAGTCTCTGAAGTGTTTGAAGGCAGCCTCTTTGTTTGCTGTGTCATGATTCTTGATTGTCTCTGGCTGATTGATATGGTTCATTAGTGAGGTACAAAAAAAGGTCTCTGCCAATCAAAAGTATGGTTCACTGCTGAATCTAAAATGGCATTGCTTCTGTTTTAAGATCGATCGGATAAAAAGTCTTCATATATATATATACTGCATATATAAAACAAAGAGAAAATGTAATTGTTTACTGTAGTTTTTGGTAAAAGTCATCTAGGAAACTTGTAAATGAGTCATATATTTATATTCAGCCTAGTATCGGACGATATCTGATAGCAATATTGACATGGTGTGTCCCTAATGATATCGTTTTTTCTGTGCTTTGAGGATGATTCGAGTCCACAACGTGTTACATTCTTCCCTCCAATAACATCTATTATTCCAGTTATCTTCATCATACACAGATGTCTGTACAAAAATATGCAGTATCAGTCTTAGTGTAATGTTGCTGGCAGGGTAGGCAGGATTTACTTTTTTATTTTAAGTTTTTAAGTTTTAGTAAAAGTGATTGCCGTTAGCAAGTTGAAAATCTTTACGGTAGCCTCACACAGCTTATGCCTATGGAACAAGCTTGCTATCACAACATCACTGAGCTGCTCAAGTAACAAGAAACTGTGGTTACACTTCACAATACAGACATCTGCTGGCATTTACTTAGTACCACTGAATCACACATTAATTTCTGTGTGGTAGAATTATAATCACAATCCTGCCATTTGCTCAGCACGTATGAGGAAAAAAAACCTACTTTTTCTACTTTTGATATTTGAAAATCCAAGTTCATGAAGCTGTCTTTTTATTCTTTTTTTTTATGAACTCGGCAGACATTTAAGTTGATGCACTGAGAGCTTGTAGTAACGTCAGGTCGGATACAATTAGTTTAAACATGTAACAAAATAATCTAAGCTCAAAAGTACTCTTACGGGCTTTTCAGAGCTTTCAACCACATCTCAGTGTAGTTAGAGGACAGACACGTTTTCAGTTGTTGTTTTTTTTATCCAGAGTACATTTACTTTTTCCCTGTTTTTTGGGGGGGAAAGTAAAAGCCAAAATGTAAATATTAAAATATGGTCCAATGCTAATTCTCAACTATCTGGTAACAAAATGGACCGTCACATGTTGCATCTCCACAGACAATGTAACCTAAACCCTCATTTAAGCCTGATCCTAATCCTGACACTATTTTAATCCTAAACACACCTCAAACTGATCCTATTTCTAATCCTGACTTCAGCCCTATGATTAACACACTATCCAAGCAAAAAAGTGCAACTTGATAATACTAAGCAAATACCAGTATGACCAGAGTACTGTCAAGTGCAACCAAAGCTGCTCTTGTCTGAATTTGTAAACATTTAATGCATTTCAGGGTCTGCAACTCGTTGAGGCCCTCTCTATAGCTCAGTCCTGTGCTTCCTTAAAACCCGTGTCACCCCATATTGTTTTCTTGACACTTTTTTGTTACGTGCCCCTTTTTCTTTTTTTTTCTTCTTTTGTTGGCAGCCATTGTCTGTTCACTGTAATCTGGCCCAGTACTGACCCAGGTTATGACTCATGCTCTGCTGCTCAGCTCCTGGAACCTGGACCGGCACTGAAACGCCGGGCGATATGAGCCCTGGATGTGAGAGAGGGTTAGAAGAAGAACGGACGCAGTTACTCAGTCTGTGGAGTTTCAGTCCAGCAAGCACTCAGAGACACCCCGCAGGCGTAACGTAAAGTCTCCGCCCCTGTTGAATAAAACCGTATCTACCACGGAAATACTCACCGGTGTTGGAGTTGGCCGAGGACGGAGTCTGCAGATGAGGGGAGGAGTACGCCGATGAGTCAAAGCTGCGCGGGGTAGAGGGGGATGGAGGTAACATGCAGGAGTAGGAGGCCGCCGACTGGGAAGGAATAGACTGAGAGTGGAGGAGAAAGATTTGGGTTAGATAAATATTAAAACAAACTATACTCTATAAAAAAAAGCTTATTTTAAAGTTGTGCGTATGTATATATATTTGTATATTGCTGTTTATTACAATATCTACTGTAATAGCGGTTTAAAGTGACAGCAGTTTCAGGTTGACCACATAGAGGTGCTAGAGTGGTGTTGTAGGGTAGGAGGAGAGCACTGCAGCAGGCCACATTCCTTTGCATGACATTATGCTAAATTATTTCACTTATTTTCTTATTTTTATGTTTCTTGTCCTGCGTTTTGTTCCTCCACTGATAATTGTTGTTTTATTATTATTATGTGTGGCTACTACAACTACTACAACCCAATGGGTATTTGAATAAAGGATTACTAAACAAGAAACAAGAGACAAATTGAAAATATTATTTAATGCACAGATGTAAATGAGAATTTGTAGATTTTGTTCTGGCACCCAAACATTACATCTCATAGACATTCATGTAAAATAAGAAAGAAAAATATGTGTATTCATTTTCATGCTGCTGTTTGGCAGCTTTTGCAGGAAACCATCTAGTTAAAAAATGTAAATGTTGTTACTGATGATCCTGAAACAAAGGCTTGGCCTGCAAAGATCCTTTGGCCCTTTGATGATTTGTGTTCATCACACGTGAAGCTTTAACAATAAAACTTTTATTGTTGGGAAATCTGCTTGATAAACTTTGATGAATTAACAGAATGATGTAGTCACAGGAAGCCTTTCAGTTGTTATTCTGATGGAGTAATGAGTGAGCCTATTCATGAATTAATATCCTATTTAAACCTAATCAGAACCTCTTTAATATCATATTTAAATTCCCTTATAATTCACACATTTCTAGATTTACTTCTTTCTATCTCGTTTAGGCTTTTTGTGTTTTATTTAGGTTACCTTGTGGTATTATTATTAATATTATTGTTGTATTATCATTTTTTAAATTAAAAATAAATAATGACATTTAGATAACAACAATATTAAGGGTTTTGATAAGAAGAATAAATCATGTTGGTTTTATTAATATTAGTAGGTTTCGGAGCAGTAGTATTTATACCTGCAGTAGTCTTGATTTATTTTTGTATATGTTTTATACCCTGGACGTATAGGAGTTAATAAACGGGCTCCGCTCTGTGACGATGACCTGCTTTAGTTAAGTTTGGAAGGTGCTGATGAATGATGAATGATGAAATGTCCAACCTGGACTCCAGATGAGAAAACTGACAGGGAGCTGTAGCTGGGCAGGGACGACTCAGCCTGACTCAACATGGACCCTGGAGAGAGACACGCAGAGCGAGATGGTAAGCACACACACACACACACACACACACACACACACACACACACACACACACATGCAGTTACACACACGGGAAGGGAACATCTCGCAGGGGAAATATAGATGCATGTGCTTTAATGGAGAAACTAATGGTTTGCCAGCTTGCAAATGTCCCTCTGAGCAAATGCAAATGCTTAATTGATGTGCTGTACGAATGAGCCAACGAACACTCGTATAGAGTCTTGCAGTGCAGCGTGTTTACCTGAACTGCTGCCGTGCTGCTGCTGATGGTAGATAGATGTGTTGAAGGAAGTGGTCAGAGGGGCTTGGCTCTGTGAACAGGAAGTCACACCCCCTGACCTCCTTTGATTGCGCAGCTTCTCCTCCCTCCTCCACTTGGCTCTTCGGTTTGAAAACCACACCTGTCAATCAAAGAGTTCTGTCAGGCTTCTTTATCATGACAATCATGTTGTTACAGGTTGATCATCAGGGGTATACAAATCACATCCTAGTTCTCTTACCTGTATCCGGGCCTCTGGTAAGTCAATCTTGTTTGCCAATCTCTCCCTCGCAAAGACATCTGGGTAATGTGTCCTTTCAAACTCTGTGGAAGATATTAACTAATGTCAAACACACAGTGTGAGTCTTAATAGAGGATGAAGCAGCTCGCCTAATAACCCTTGCTGCATGTTGTTAACATGTTTTATATTCATCTGTTCATGTGAGAAGAAAGCACAAGAGTGGAATCAAACAGAAATTAATTTGAATCACCTATTATTTTGACAGATATCCATCTGCATATCGAGTAATTACTGCTTAAGGATCATCAATTATCTTGTCATGGAATACACAAATCCAGGAAGCTGAGATGTATCCTTACAACCATACTTGAAATATTTATCTGTTGCACTTTGTATAAATGATTTATCATTATGGAACACGCAGAAAGTTCATATCAAGTTGAGAAGCTGCCTTAGCACTTTATTTCAAAGTAGGCTAAAATTAAACTGAAAAAAAATCCTTATACATTTCAATTTTGTCATCATTTAATATCTAAATTCTGAATATCTATATTAGGCACTGTGTCTCACGTAACAGCAGAAACATTTTTATTAAAATGATCAGTATTCCTATCTGGTGTTCTGACTTACAGCATATAACGGTCACAGAGGCTTGAGGTACGCAAAGTCCTGACTCAGCCGTGAGTTTGTATCAATGAGACTTTCTGCATCTGAGTATCATTTCTCATTGTGGCAGTTAATTTAAAGTTGACAAAGTGCTGACATTTTTTTGTTGTGGACAAGTCCAAACGAGAATATGCCTCACCCTCCAACTGACAGACTGAGTCATCCTAATGAACTCTGAAGTTTCAGGTCTGGTAATGGAGAAATCCTTATAGATCTGAGTTGTCTACAATTATGATGCTGAACATTAGTTTAGCATGTCAATAAAATGTCAGCAGAGAAACCAAAACAAATACACCTGTTAAGACACACACACACAACATATATATATATATATATATATTGTTGAACATATAGTATTGACAGGTTTCCAGCATTGTAAATAACCAAAGATTTAAGTTCCCACACATGGTTTATAAATCCATATATATCAACGACAGCTCTATAAATTAAGTCTGTCTCACAAATTGTTATAATTGGCTTGGTTATAATTGGCGTCTGTGTCAACACATGATTGTTATTGTGCCTTGGCCGTGCACTGAGGTCAGGGTACCTCATTAATGTCATTTGTAGTGAGTGACCACAGTGATACATTTCCACTCGGCTGCACAGTGGACATTGCGTCCTTATTTAGCTCAAGGGCCTGCTGCAGCCATATCCAGTCAAGGGTGGCTTTCTGATCCGTCTCTGTGGATATCGGCCTACGAGGGCCGGATCTCACTGCATAATACAAACATAGTAATTATGCATTATCAGAACTCTGCTGTGCACGCTGCCGGAGGCTTTTTGGAACAGATCAGGAATATTTGTGAAGATTATAGATGATTTGCATCTAAAAGTGATCACGAGAGGCAAAGTTTGCTCTCCCATGCAGGGATAGATCCCACCCAAAAAATCCCACTGCTAAAAATGTTCTTCATAATTTCTCATATTTATTTTCCCCTGTCATTACCCAAAAAGCTGTAAACATGGTGTAAAGACTATAGTCCAATAGCAAAGGTGTTGGCAGGGGGGAAAAGCAGCAGGATAAGCTGCGTCATGACACACTCTGGTGTGGCTCGTGCCCACGGAGGGCGGCGATTGGCTGGAAAGCAAAGACAGAGCTGTGCGTGCTTGCATGGCCTGACCTTTCTCCAGAGCCTCGATCTGCTCCTGTGTGAAGCTGGTCCTGTTCCTCTGCAGCTTCCTCTTGAGCTGCAGCCTCAGCTGAGACTCCTCGCCCTCGTCCCTCTCCACGGGGACTCCTCCCCCTCTGCCCGTGCCCCCTCCCACCGCCTCCCCCCCCATGCTGCCCTCCGTGTCCAGCAGACAGCCCTCAGACACTGGCAGAGAGGAAGGTGACAAAAGAGATGTGGGAGTGTCAAGAAAATTCCTACATTGGATTTTAGATTAACAGAATGTGCCGATGCATGCGTTGAACTGACAGAAACTTAGTGAGACAGCCACAAGTGACTGCTGCTTTTAATGTGGCTGAATATTGGTGACATTTAACTGATGACCTGTGAGCATTGACATATGTTGAAAATATCCCCTCACCTGTGCTGTGTTGCGTCTGAACGCTGGTGGGGTCATGGTACCAGTTGTTAGGCCCACTCCAGTTTGAGCCGCTCTGCAGGTTCAGCATGGTTAACTTCTCATACATGCTACGAGTATCCAAACCACCATGAAGAGAAATGAAAGCAGTCCTGTCCTGTGTGTGTCCGCCCCTGTTTACTGTCACCTTTGGCTACTCTCTCCCTCCTTCGATCCTCCAATCCTTCCTCCTGGAGGGGGGTTAGGGGAAGGAACGAAGAGGAGAAGAAGAAGGAGGGGTTCATATCGCATGAGTTCACACATGGTCGGCATTGTGGCGAATTAGCCTCATGATGACAGACAGAAATGGAGTTAGTTACATGCTAGCTGTCGTACCGTGTGTGTGTTATACATTGGTATGCTAGTATACCATGGGGAGCAAAGGTACATTAGAACCCACTCTGAAAGCCATGACATTTATTATGCTACTTGCTTTTAGCTCTATCTCTGCTGGTAAGCACGAGCTCGCGTGCACCCATGTATGCATGAAAAGACAATGCATTTACATGTAGCCACAAACTGGCATCGCACACACACAAGCGGCTTCATGAACAAGACATTCGAACCCAAACCATGTTAAACTTTCAGTTTAAGACATTAAGGGCTCAAGTATGTCCATAAGCAGCATTATCTGCCAACATAAATATAAGTCTAAGTCTGAGGAGAATAAAAGCTTTTCTCTGCTCGTCCTCGTATCTTGCATTCTCCATTTATTTTAGAAACTTCCTCTTTGGAGAGGAATGCAAAGATCAATACTGGGCCAAATCTCACAAACTATTGCATTAGCACGATGTCAAAGGTCAAACTTCATTCATTTTGGCGAAGCATATTATATTAAACTCCAGAAATTATTCTAGGACGGCAAAGTAACTTGAGGTCCATCTCTAAGCCTCTGCCAAAGTCCACATTAAAGACGGGATCTCAGCACAGCATGATACCACATAGAAGCCCTGAAAAGACGGAATTTTTTGCAAACTTACCAAGTGTCCAGGTGAAATGATGCAGTGGGTCCTGTGTGTTACTTTCCTCCTCTGTGGACCTTTATTCCCCTGGTCCCCCTATGTCCCTTGTTCTCCAGCTTTGTTGACAATAACTGTGTGTATGTGTGTAAAGCAGAGAGTATAGAGAGATGGAGAGAGTTAGACAGGGTGAGAGAGAGTGAAAGAGGAAGAGGGGGGGCTCTGGAGAGAAATGCGTCTGCGGGCACTCTTGTCCTCCAAGCGATGGAGAGAGAGAGAGAGAGAGAGTAAGAGAGAGAGAGAGAGAGGGAGAGAGAGAGGGAGCCACCGAGGGGTGACAAAGTGAGTCAACATCAGTGTCAAGTTTGAACTTAATGCCAGCAAGAGGAGGAGGGGAGGCCGAGAGAGTGGAGCATAAAGCACAGATAATAGAGAGATAGTGGATGATAAATAGAGGATGGAATTCAATTTTAACCATACATTGCACTTAAAAACAGAGTATAATCGGCAGTCAAGTGTGTTAGTTTTTCACACAAACACACGTGCAACCAGTCAACTTATATTATTAGATTAAACTCAAAGTTCACACCAGCAAGGACTCATTTTCATTGGTCCTCATTTGGATGTTTTAAAACTTTGATAAAGCTTTGACATGTCCACATGCATCTGCTATCATATCATCGTAAAATAAAACATTCAGCAACTGCACAGAAGCAGATATTTTTAGCTAAGTAAAAAAGATAAATTATTACAATTATTAAAAAACGGATACTATTATTATTATTATATAGATTTTAGTATCTGTTTAATACACTGAAGATTTATAGTTGTAATGTTTTCCAATCTATTTGAAACACTGATAAACTACAAAGGAAAGGATCATGGTACAGTCTGTATCATTAATAAAACAGAAAATGTAGTTACCACACAGTTATTAGATAAATATGAGTAATACTTTCATTGAATTATTTCTTCACATTTTTCATTTGATGTAGCATCTACCAATGTAATAAAGATGTGAACGTCTCCAAAGATAACATTAAACCCTATTGAATGCCCAGATGTGTTCAATAAAGATTAGTAATGAATTTGTTCATTAATGTAGCAAAACCTAAATATTTTCATAATATAAATATTTTCATAATGTAATATTTATATATATATATATATATATATATATATGTGTGTGTTAATATACGGCATCAGTTAAAGATGCAGTTTGTCTTTGTTTTCATTATTGAATAATCTGCCAGTTTCTTTCTTCATTGTTCCATAAAACTGCAGAAAATGTAGAATTTTCTTTATTGCCATTTTAAGCTATATGCCTTCTTCTGGCAATCGGGCCAAAACCCAAAGATATCCAAAATTGTATTTACGATGATGTAAGAAAAATCAGCACATTCTCGTAGTTCACAAGCTGCAGATGTTTGGCCTTTTTTGTTTGAAAAAATATTGAAACGAATCAATGATTGACAGAGTTGGTGCTCGATCATCTAGTTGATTATTTGACTAAATGCATTTTGAGCTCGATGTTGAGCTCAGCCTCTTTTCTTGATCAGCTATTAAGCTCATAAGGATTGAGTTACTTAATCCCAGCACCAGTGTTTTAGGCCTACAATGCAGTAAAGAGGCTGTAAGTAGGTAAAGTTACCACAGGTCATTTTTTAACACAAGGGCTAAAATATGCACGTAGTTTAGGTTTCCCAGAGCACCTAGGTACTGTTCCCTCACAACAGAGGTATTGTTCTACTGCCATAAAACACGGAGCTTAAAGCTATGGGACAATAAACAAAGCCATTGTCTGGCCCCAGAGCGGGTTAAAGGAGCACCATACAGAAACCCTTGGCGATAGGCACACAAGGTCTGTGTGAGCCGTAAGTAATGACGCAGGTATGACGGTATGTATGGCAGAGTCAAAGAGCGAGAGCGGAGTAGAACCGGGGTTTAAATTTATCTCTTTGCAGCGGAGGGGAGAGAAGAAGAGAGAGATGGAAGATGGAAGCAGGGAGGCAGAGGAGAGAGATAGAGAGAGTGAAGAGGAAGTATGTGACTTTGGGGTGGGTGTTGGGGCTTGGGGATGGGGAGGGTGCCAGCTTGTTTTATTTCCGGTTGACAAGACTTTGCGCTCCCTTTCTCTCTGTCGCTCCCTCTCTCTTTCATACTAAGCTATTCTTTCTCCGCTGCCCCCATTGCTCCCCCCCCCACCCCCCTTTCTCTGTTACTTTCCTCCAAGATGTGCCTTGGAGAAAGGAAAGGACTTGACAAGTTCAAAGGTAAAAAAAGGAGCAAGAACAGTGTTGGAGGAAGCATTAACATCCTTTAGTTAAGTAAAAGTACCAATACCACACTATACAAATACGCCATTACAAGAAAAAAGTCCTAAATTCAACATTTTAATTGGGTAAAAGTACAAATGTGTTTTCAGCTAAATGTTCTCTCCATTATGCAGAATGATATTATAATATATATTATTGCGTTATCATTATTTCATTTAGTTTTTGCCTTCATGATAGGAAGGCTGAAGACAGGAAAGAGGGAGAATGAGAGAGAGAGTACGACATGCAACAAAGTGCCGCGGGTCGGATTTGAACCCAGGATGCTATTCTAGGTGAGCCATAGGCGCTATTATCACTGATACATAAACATATAAGCAGCATTGTAATGTTCATAGCTGGTCCAGGTGGAGCTCAGTGAAGCTCCTCTGTCCAAGGTTGGATGGATAAATCTATTTACGATGCTTTACAGGTTACAAGATCATGTGTAAAATTATAATCTGCATATTAACTATATCTGTCAAATACATATGTGGAGTAAAAAATACAATATTTGCCTCAATAATAGAAGAAGGCTATTAAGAAGCAAAAAATGTATGTCCGTGTACAAGTACATAAAAATTGTACCTATGAAAATATACTTGAACGTGAAAATGGAAACTAAATGAATGAAAGTTGAGTAACAAAACTGCTTAGTTAATTCAAAACTAAACCCCCCCAAAAAATGGCATTAACCCGACACACCCTTATCCTCCCACCCCCCTTGTTTCCTATCTGGCTACCCTATTTGTTTTTCCTTTATTCAGAAATCATTGTTGCATCTTATTGTGTTCCCGTCGTTGGAATGTGGCTTAACCTATGTGATCCCTATGTGCTGAGTGCAATAACGTGTGTGTGTGTGTGTGTGTGTGTGTGTGTGTGTGTGTGTGTGTGTGTGTGTGTGTGTGTGTGAGTGTCTGTGTGTGCTTGCGTGTGTGTGAGGCGGCGCGTGCTTCACTGCAAAGATTCATGTAGCTCCCGGACATGCATTTTTTTTTTTAGTGCATCTTGTTAGTTCATTCCTGTCACCTCTCTCTCCCTCTCTCTCCCTCTCTCTCGCCATCCCTTGCTTTTTTCAGCGCTGAAGGGGGGATGGGGAAGGGGTGGTGGACGAGCCTGGGAGGGGAGGAGAGGGGGAGGCGATGGCGGTGGAGGCAGTCACCATGGTTACAATGCCACGACAAATATTCATCAAGTCGTTAAAATAAAAACAAACTGGAGTGCATTATAATTGCTCTTACTGACTGGATCCTATAATGTGTTCATATATTATGAGTGAGATGAGCAGACTGGATGGGGCTCACACACAAAAAGACGCTGTTAGGGATTTATTTTTAAAGTGACTATGAGCTGACACATATGAGACACACACATTTCAAGTCTCAGTGTATAACTTTATTTTTCCATTACCTGTTTATGGACTTCCCTATGAGTACTTTGGTGAGTCTCTTTTCTTTTCTCTTTGTCCCTCCATCTCTCTCTCTCTCTCTCTTCCTCTACTGTTGTGTAGCCTGAGGCGATACTGTGATGTGTCCTCCCTCTGTCCCTCCCTCCCTCTCCCTCTCTCTCTGTCCCTGTCACCTTCAATTGCTCTGTGAAACTAGACACACTGCCTGGGGCAGGAAGGCAGGGAGGGAGGGAGGGGAGAGAGGAAAAGGGAAAAAGAGAAACAGACCGACAGCTTTATAGACAGACAGAAGAAATAAACATTTGGTGTCGTGAAAAATAAAAAAAATAAATAGGGTAACCACAGCCCAGATGTGTGGCACGGTCAATCAAATGAGTTATGTTAATGTTCATAATCCAGCCAAAAACATACACTCTAAAGGATTAGCACTGGAATCAGAAGAACATACAATAAATTACATACACACATCCACCCAATTTAAGACAGTGTTTGACCTTTGACCTCGTGGTTTATATGCTGTGGCTTTATCCTATATGGATGCTCCAGCTCCGACAACCACGTTGCTTTTCCTTGAACAGATACTAAACTAACAAGTTAATACTTTCCACCTGGAGCCAGGAACCTTTAGCATTCCTTATCACTACGAACACAGGGTACAGTGTGTCTAAGGCATGGTTTTATGATTTAACATTGGTGGTTGTTTTTAACCAGAAATTGCTCACAAATATTGAGTGTATTGGCAGTCAAGTGTGTCTGTTCCTAACACAAAAGCTAGAAACCTGAGAAATTACATTATTAGATTAAACTGAATGTTCACATTTAATCATCATTTATATTTAACAGAGAGTTGATCTTTAAATCTCTGATGGAGCTTTGACATGTCCATGTCCATCTGCAAATGTGTAGGATAGGAAACATAAGAATATGCAATATATAGGGAACAATAATTGATAACATTAGGCATAACAACACATTATATAGATATATCTGCTTGAGTCATTGATATGATGAACATGTCAAATATCAAAGACATTTTACACATCATGATATGAATACCCAAATAAATATAACCATGCCATGTTATGCATGTTATACAGTTATGGACTATGAACTATTAAAAACTGCATCACTTACCATTGTCTGGGATTGAGACCTGTACAAACTGTTGCAGGCCTATAAAATACGAAAATGCGCATTTTTATCGGACGAAAAGTTCGTTTTTATTCAGCAAGAAAACAACACAAGATGTAATTTACCTGTGACCAAACCAGGAGGAGAATCTGATTCGTCAGCAGTTGCGTTCCATAGATTTCATTGGCTCAGGTGAATCAGGAGGGCGGGACAATAGTTTTGATTGGGTGTAGTTGCATGCACAGTTATCTGTTCAAGGCGTTCACCTGAAATTTACTTGGGACTTCATTCGGGAAGCCTGGATCCGAAGAAGGATACTGTCGACGGTTAAACGCAAGGAGATGTAACTTTTTTTTATTTGTTCATTTCCTGTACTGCTCCAGTTGCAGTCACGAGAGAGGAAGAAGACGTCGAAAGGTGGATTTAAACGGGGTTTTTTCGTGACTTCAGAGATAACATTAATTGTTGGCTCTGATTCAGTAGTGTCTGATAGAACCGAAATTGGGGCGCGAAAACAAAATGTCGCCGAGAGTAGAGTTTTATGCCATTTGTTGGTGCGTAACAGGTGAGTGTTAACCCTTAGCCCCCCTTACCTGTCCCCCCGACCGTGACTCCTGTTTCTTTGTCTACAATCTGCACTATAAACTACTTCATTTAAAACAGATTTGTTTTTGTGTCGTATTGTAATACAATAATCCGCTACATCGGCCTGAGTGTTCAGAAATGCAATCTGTGTTTACATTTAGGTTTCTTGGCTTCTTACGCCCAAGAATGTGGCCGACCATCGATAGTGACGAACAGAATTGTGGGAGGGGAGGACGCCACAGATGGCGCTTGGCCGTGGCAGGTGGATATACAGGTATGTCCCACTGAAAACTCCCACTAGTATCAGCTCTGCCGGTGGGAAGTTACATGTGTGGGTAAGTCTAGGTCTTGTTTATCCGCTGACCTGCTGAGAGAGGGATTTGCTTGTGATGCTGAGGTGACTCACTCTTTTTCTTCTCCCCCCCCCCCATCGGCCTCCAGACAGGCAGTCACATCTGTGGAGGCTCCATCATCACAGAGGACTGGGTCCTATCAGCCGCTCATTGTTTCCCCAAGTAAGGCAACATCTCCTCACACAAAAACCTGCAGGTGAACTCTGCAGCTGAGCATCAAAGCGCAGGCGCTCTGCTTCTTTTGTGAGCCGTCAGTCATTTTGTGGGATCTCTTTGCAGTTTCGTTAAAGCCCTGCAGAGAAATCTTCAAGCTAAATTTGTTTAACATCCTTATTACGTGTTTGGAAAACTTACCTCCAAGAACTATTCCCAAATCCTGCAGACTCTTTATGGTAAACATCAAAACCCATTTCAAGGAGCACCTGCCTATCCCATAAAGCCATTCAACACCTTCACATTTGAAACCCCCCCCCCCCCCCCCCCCTCGTCTAGCAGGTGTCCTTTGTTGTCTTCTTTCAGTCCAAACGACGTGGGCATTTACACCATCTATGCCGGCCGGTACCAGCTGAATGGCTACAACCGTCACCAGTCGACGCACCGAGTGAGCAAGGTGGTGATCCCGTACGGTTACAGTGAGCCTAAAAACGGGAAGGATTTGGCGCTGGTGCGGCTGTCCAGCCCAGTAACCTGGTCAGATTACATCCGTCCCGTCTGCTTGCCTGCCTCTGGCACCCTGTTCCCGGGTGGCCTGCTGTGCTATGTCACCGGCTGGGGGAACGTGCGGGATGATGGTAAGGCTTGCTAAATTGTGTCACTGTGGCGCCCGTATTAAATGTAGTTCAGTGCAAATGTATTGCAGCAGCTCGCCTCCCTACAGAAGAGCAATGATTAAATAACACGGTGAGAGGGTGCTGGCTTTGTTTTTTTTCGTATACTGTTAAACCATATTTGCAAACGTATACACAAAATACAATACAAAGAACTGAGTAAACGGGGTAGACAAAGACAAAAAGCAATAAAACAATGTCAAAGGACAATTAATAGCATGAAATACAGAGAAGATGTCTGTCTAAATGCTTTATGGCACAACAATACTGAACATGTCCTTTTAACCACACTGCTGTAGACAAGAGCTACCAAAGCTTACTGACCATCTGCTAAGCTGTAGAAATAAAGAAGTCTCACACTCCTTTTGTTCTTCATCCTCCCATCTGTCCTCGCTCTTCCTCTCAGTCCCTCTGCCAGGAGTCGGGACTCTGCAGGAAGTGGAGGTGCCAATCATCTCCGAGAGTTCATGTCAGGAGATGTACAGGACGGACCCGACGGAGCAGGTGGACATTCTGTACGACATGATCTGTGCTGGATACCAGAAGGGCGGCAAGGATTCCTGCCAGGTACTGTTGGATCAGCTGTTCGTGCTGCAGTGTTTACATTCACGACAAAAATGCTCGTATACAACAACGGTACACAGGAAAACAAGAACCTGCCTTGAAAGTAACTTGGATTGCTACTTTTTCTGCAATCGTGCGCCGTCTAGTTTTGATATCCTTCCCCTTTTTTTTTTGAGCACTTTGATACCTCCCAGTGGTGAAAGCTGAACGGGTCATGTGCATGTTTGTGTCGTCTCTTCAGGGGGATTCAGGAGGGCCCCTCGTCTGCCAGATGGTGAACGGGACCTGGGTGCAGGCTGGGGTGGTGAGTTTCGGACTGGGCTGCGCTCACGCCAACCAGCCAGGCGTGTACGCCAAACTGACCGCCTACTCGAGCTTCATCAGCAACACGGTGCCAGAGGTCCGGCTGTACGGCCGAGCTGATCAGAACTGGTGCGGGAGCGCTGCCGTGTTGGCCAGCTGTCTGTCCACTCTGCTGATTCTGCTGCGGAGGTAGAACACTGAGACGACTGGACTTCTGGGAGGTCGAATGCAAACCAAGCCAAATGAAGGATGAGATGAATTGTGTGTCTGACCTGTGTCCAAAGTTATCCTGAATAGTACAATTAGAAAACTGTACCTAATGTGCACATGAAGCCATATTGGACATAAACTGTAATATAATCTTCATTTTTAGAACTGTAACTTTGCATTATAATCATAAGGGATGTGTTCTGTATTTGAAATAAATTGTTAATTTGATTCTTGAAATCAGGTCAGTGCTCTGATCAACTTCTGATAGCTGAGTTTGGAAATGTTTTACCAGAATCATGTTCATGGATCAAAGATTCATTTGTGATCACACACTTTTGACTAAGTACTGAAGCGGTTGCCTTTGAAACAAGATCAATAACAAATATTGGAACAAATATTACCTAATTTTCAGGACACCTTTCTGTAATGTCAGTTATTTCAGACTTTTGTTATTCAAATGTTTGTTTTAAATGAATTAAAGTAATCTCAAAATGACCTTTCTCACAGAGAACCAACTTGATCTTTGTTTAAATTGCTCCTTTTATTGTTCATAAAATATCCAGAGACAGGTGATGACAGTTCTTTATTATAAAGAAAGCGCAGCATGTCATAATGGTAAAAAAGACGGCTTGGTAGTGCCCATTAAAAAAGAAAAAATAGCTAGCTAGCTTTTAAATTAATTTGATCTTCACTCAAGGTTTTAATGCTAAAAACAAAAATCTAAGATTTACACAAATCCAAGAGCTGTCTTTTAGATTCCAGGCAGGGAAGGTCAGGCATCGGGGGGAATGTTATCAGAGAGGATCATGGGAGAGCCGAGTTGCAACTCCTGCTGCAGGGATTCCAGATCAGCTGGAGTCATGCGGTGAACCTCGCTCCAATCAGATAACAGGGAAGCCGAGAGGGGGGCCGAGTCGTAACTGATGGAGAAGGAAAATATAGAAAGCATTAAATGGGGCCGTCGCTCGGATCATGTTCCGGCGTCACTGATAATGGACTTTTTAGCAAACTAGGAGACATCTTGTATCGAGTAGTTAACCAGTGTTTTTTGAGGGCTTGGTCAGCGCTTGTAAAACACTTTACTGCTTTGAAGACATTTACAATGTAGCTTATAAGGAAGCAGTTGTTGAATAAATCAAAAGGGCAGACATGAAGTCTGAAGGATGACCGTGAGAACGAGGTGGGTTAACATGAGTCATGCAATTTGGGGAATTACAGCGACCTGTTACGGCATATGAGGTGGAATATGTTGTGTCTATCCATTCAGCTGAATTATTGTTAGCGTCTGTTAAATAAATATGTTTTTATATTTTAAGAGTTTTCTCATCTCGATTATTTCTCACAGGGAGGTTAAAAAGATTATTTTCCACCACAAATGGCGACGAGGATGGGATCGGACGTGTAATCAGGACTCCGTTAGACGACAGAAGCGCAGAAATATAATCTCACAAAACAGCTAATGTTAAACTTATTGATTAATGATGTGCATATATAAACCATTAGGGGTAATATGTGTTGATGTTTCGATAAATTGTAAATACTTTAATGGCCATAGGAATGGCCAAAGGGGGAATTGTTGTGGAAATTTATCATATCGTTCTTTTAGATATAACTTGTATCGCTTAAACCTGCATATATGTAGATGAGGCCAACCGGACTCATTTAAAACCTAACGATAAATGATTTCATAGGTATTTTAGCATTTCTGACTTGCTGTAGTGTAATCCTGATTTCACCACCTAACCCTCTTCCCACGAAAAGGCTGGGAACCTGGCCTTGGAGGGTGCAGCTGCAGATAGCGGAGGAAGACATCTGCGAAGGGGGGGGGTGAAGGGAGGAGACGAGATAATGTGCATATACTCTGTCTTTGTCTATTCCTTGTTGTTAGACCTCCGAACCATCTGTGGGGAAAGAGCTCTATCCATTCAGCTGAATTATTATTAGTGTCTGTTAAATAAATATGTTTTTATATTTTAAGAGTTTTCTCATCTCGATTATTTCTCACAGGGGAGGTTAAAAAGATTATTTTCCACCACAGAATACATCGGTTGTGTTCGTGATAGCAGTGTTAGAAACCGAGCTCACGCTGTACAAGCCCTTACCTGTCCCGGTCACAGTGCTGCAGGTCTGTGAGAGACTGGTTGAGAAGGTCATCCAAGTCAAAGCCCACGCCGTACCCAGCCCCACTGCCTTTAGGGGTGACCGAGAACACCGGGGGTAGAACGTCCTCTACCTGACAGGAGACACAGAAGGGGGGGAGGGGGGGGGAGACATTGGGTCAACTGAACTCTGTATCTTTAAGATCAGTTCAAGGCAAGCGGAGGGTTGTGACATTTAAGCCTGGTTTAATGCGAACAGGAAAATGTTTTTGATCGATTACACATGGCTTCTTTCAATACGCTAGCTGCAAAAAGCAAAATATTTTAACAAGGAAGGCACACCTGGGACTTTGAGAGCTGCAGTGTTACTGTATGGATGTCGGGGGCAATGGGGGGCCCTTGCTGTCCGGTATCTGTGAATCCTAAACTGGGATGAGGCTGCGAGGGGACCCGTAAAGCCCCACAGAGAGGGTGTGCGGCGGTCTGTGGCCCAGATTTCTCTCCTACGGAGGGACACAGCTTCTCCATCGGACAAGCGGGTGCAGTCGCGGCGTTGTGGTGGGGGTTGTTTTGGCGTCCGATATTCCCATTCGTCTCTCTGGTGGTTAACGTCGGAGCTTTAGTCAAGAAACTCTCCAGAGGAAGCAGTTGCGGTTGAGGGTCCGGCTGCGTTTGACTTTGAGGTTGGAGCTGGGGCTGGAGAAAGCTCGGCGGTGGAGGCTGCGGTTTCCTGCTGGGCTGTGGTGGTGGTGGTTGCGGTGGCCTCGTCTCTAACTGATGCCCGTTCCAGCTCCCCAAACAGTTGAAACCGCTCTGTCCGTTGCTCTCGCTGTGAGGTTTGAGCGTGTTGTTCTTGACAAAGCCACTAGTGACGGTCATTACGTCCATCCCTCCGCTTACAGCAACAACTATATCCGCTGGAGGTTTCCTCTGGCTCATGGAGAAAAGCAGTGATGGTTGCTGGGTACTGGGAGGCTGAAACACGCCCTGCTGGTTAGGTTTAACTTGGGAGATTAACTGTTCATGAGACCTGGCCTCCTTGCCCGTTTTATTGTTCAGTGCTCCTTGAGCGCCATCGCTGACGGCTACACCGCGATGCAAGTTCACGTTACAATCCGTATTCGTTGCTCCATCGTTATCAGGAGTCGGCGTTCTCTCATTTCGACTGTCCATCATCTTTGTCCAACGCTGCAAAAGGCTTTTGTCGTCGTCGCTCAGCAGAACCCCGCCCAGCGAGTCCCCCCGTTTGCCCTCTCTTCTTTCCTTTTCCTTCATCTTCTTCTCCCTCTCCCTTGCTCGTTCCTGCCTCTTCCTTCTTTTCTCCTCTCTTTCTCGTTGACGCTCCTGTGCTGTGACAGGCCGACGCAAATCTGGAACAGAAGACAGGGAGGACGATACACCTCCTCCTGCGCCGGCGTCAATGCCCAGAGCAGAAGAACCTCCATCTGCAATGAAAATATACAATTCTGTTAAAGGCCGTCTGAAGGACGAAATGGCAATGATACGAGTGGATAGAGACAACGGCGAACTTACCACCCCTGGCTTTATTTCTAAGAGCTGATTTCAATAAAGCTGCTTTGAGTGCAGCTTTGGTATCCTCTGAAATAGCTCCTTCTTTCCTAGTTCCCTCTCCGGCACCTGGAGGCAGCCTGGCATTTTTGGACAGTGACTGTGAAAGGGACTGAGACAGCGACTGGGCCTGTGCCACAGACAGACAAAGGGAAGGCACAGTGGTGGGTAGGGGTGTCATGGTCTGTGCTGGTGTTGCAGGAACAGAGGTGGGAGCCTGGGTCAAGGACTGGCTCTGGGGGGGCTGCCTCAGAGGGGCCTGACCTCCGGTCAGCTGCTCCTGTACCTCACCGTCTCGCATCGCTTCCAACGGAGCATCCTGACTCGACACCGGTGTTGTTAAATCTATAGTCTCTGGCTGACCGCTGTCTGAGTTGGCGCTGGGCATGTCCACATCGACTGGGCCGCTTTCGCTCTTAGAAAGAAGAGTCAAATCATGGGTCACGTGAGGCGGGGCGCCTTTTAAAAGGGACGCCGGCTTGTTAAAGTTCTGCATCTGATTTGTGAACGTGTGGTTCCCTTCTGCTGGTGTGTGATCTTGTTGCTGTTGAGATTTCACGTCTCTCATTTGCTGTATCTGTGCCGCTTGTGCCATAGGAACCAGCGTTGATTTGCTAAAGTTAACGGCCGAGGGCTGAGCATTGCACTGGTTACCGCTTTGTGCCGCAGCTCTGCCGTTCGCCCTCGCCAGCGGCCTGAACCGCAGCCTTTGACGACAGCCCTGTTTGTTTTGATGGAAGTCCTGGATCTCCATCAAAATCGCCTCTTTAATTTGTTCCCTGTTCATTGGGAGCTTGTCAAATTCAAAGTCAAAAGCTGGCACGCAGATTGGCTCATCATCTTGGTCGTGGTACTTCGACAGGTAAGGATGCTCCAGCGCTTGTGTCACACAGATTCTCTCGCGAGGGTCAAAGCACAACATGGCAACCAGCAGGTCCAGAGCCTCCGGTTCCGCTTGCGGGTACAGTTTGGCAAAAGGCACAGCAGACCGCGATGGAAGACTCTGAACATAGGAGCGTACTCGGTCCGCCCTAATGGTACTAATCAACCCCTCGGGAGGAGTGCCTAACACACCCAGAATGAGCGTGAGCTGGTGGACGTAGTGCTTCCCAGGAAACAGCTGCTTACGCCCCAACATCTCAGCAAAGATGCAGCCCACAGACCACAAGTCAATGGCCAAACTATAATGATTGAGCGACAGCAGGAGTTCAGGTGCACGGTACCACCGGGTTGCCACATATTCAGTCATGAAGGAATGGGACTCCTCGGGGTGTAAACTTAGACCCCTCGCCATGCCGAAGTCACCGATCTTGAGCTCACAGTTCTCGTTCACCAACAGGTTGGAGGGTTTGAGGTCGCGGTGGATTACGTTAGCAGAGTGCACGTACTTGAGGCCACGGAGGAGCTGGTACAGAAAGTAGCGCGTGTGTTCCGAGGTGAGCGTCTGGGAGGAGTGTATGATCTGGTGCAGGTCACTCTCCATGAGGTCCAGCACCACGTACCTGCACACATGGGAAGTGGAACAGTGAGATGAATGTGACAATGTGTTGTTTGGCACCCACGTTAACCCCGACAATACAAAATACATACACAGACTTGAAGGCAGAGTGAGGAAGGTTGGGCTGCAGGATGTCTTTGATGGCGATAATGTTGTCATGTTTGAAGTGCTTGAGAATCTTGAGCTCTCGCAGCGTGCGTTTAGCATTTGTCACCACCTCAAAAGCATTGGAGATCTTCTTTATCGCCACCTGCTGGCCTGTGAAATGTAAACAAGCCCCAATGAAAAAACAAAAACACAGCAGGACGGGACATTGTAGTACTCACAGATGAAGTAAGTTACTCATCCAGCCTACCATTGTCCCTTCTCCTGGCAGACGAAACGACGCCATAGGCGCCTGTGCCGATGGTTTCTATGACATCATACTCCTCTCCGACGTCGAACTTCACATCCAGCGAGTGTGCTTTAAGCAAAGCCAGGTTTTTGGCTGTTGTGCTGGTGTCGGCGGTGCTTCCTGTTGCCTCGACTTCACGCTGGTTCTCTCTGCTTTTGTCAGTGGCCATTCTTTCAGGCGACATGGCCACAGGTGGACCATTTTTTCCAACTCCTCCCTCTTTAGTTGACATTTTTCTGCAAAGAATTTAAAAACAATGAGCAAAGGGAAATGTTTTTGTCTGTGTGGAACGCTCTTCACTGAATGTTTGGAACATAAAGAACTGTTTGGTTTTCTACAAGTGGACTTTCATCAGCATGTGGCTGATCCTACTGCATCTTCATAATGATTTTGCTGAAAGTCAATAAACAACATAAACATTGCAGAGTCACGTTTTAATCAAAACTGCCCAACAATCTGAAATGATACTCTGATAGTAAGCAGGTTATCTTTAGGTTTTGGGCTCTTGGACTGACAAAAAAAAAGGCAATTATTAAAATGTTTGGGTTTTTCAGACACAGAATATACAAAATGACTTATTTGATACAATAGGCAGATTAATCAAAAAATAAAAATAATGATTTTATTTAATAGTTTTAGCCTTTCCTCCTCCTGTCACAGCCCTGGGGCCCCGAGGAGCCACTTCAACAGTTTGTCAAGAGGTCAGATCAGTGCAGCACAGACTGAGCCGCTACACTGGATACAATGTAACAGGATTAAGATAGTGAGTTCGCAAATGTTTAGTCACAATAATAACTAAACAGGTGTTTTGTATTCAACCAGGCATAACCGACGCGCTGCCCAGCAACTTCTCATCCGTTAGGCCCGTCAGGTCAGGTGGCCAAAACCTGTAGCTGTCTGTGGCTCTGCGGTACAGCTGGACTCTGCTTGTTTATGGATACGAGAAAGAAAATCCAGCTGCATTCAAGGACCGCATTGTTTTTGTCCCACAGCGTGGTTAAAATAAACCATCGAGGTAACGTGACAAAGACGCAGCCGTACCCACTTTTTGACGCAGGGGCGTAGGCTTGTTACCTGAAGCTCGGGCTGACCGTGGACGTGAACCGTTAAACGATCTTTCTCAGAGTATAAAACCAAACATGGCGACACGGAGACGTGTTTCTGTGCGATGGATCAGACCCTCACCTTGTGAGCCACCCACAACATCCGTAATTGTGTTTTTAATCCCGTAGTGGCACTGCTGTCTCTTGTTTTTGTCTGTCGCTTCCTCGTGCAGTTCCGTGTTGGGTTTAAGTGGCGTGTGTGCGGACCAACGAGGTGGGGCGACGACCGAAAGCTCGTCCAATAGGAGCAGAGGATGTGATGGGAGGCGGGACATTATGGCAGACAGAAGGGTCTCTGTTTCGTTTTTTTGTTTTTTTTTGGGTGGTGGTGACGCCGTTTTCGAGAATGTATTAATCTTAGGAGGGGCCAAAATTACCTGCAGTTAAACCAGAACACTAACTAATACTACTTCTTCTACTACAGACCATAACAGCCCAAAAGTAGGCCTACCCTAATTGCTAACACTGGAGCTCATCGATTGGTTGATAAATAGACAGACATACAATATTGATAAATGAACGTCTAGAAAGAAAAACTGATGTAGTGTTTGGAGGTGCTGGTATTTTAATCATACACAGTGATGGAAAGTAAACAAGTAGCCTCCGTGTACTCTTTACTTGAGTATTACATTCGGTGATACTGCTATTCAGAAGGAAACATTATACTTTCTACTCCACTTCATTTATTTGACATCTCTAGTTACTGTTTACTTTACAGCTCAATATTTTAAATCCAAAATATGTGATTAACTTATCTATCACATGATCTAGTATTATAGGTTAAATATTCAATAGCGTGGCTGGATTGCTGTTTGACCAAACACAATTTTACACAATTCACAGTATTAATTAAACTTAATATATTTATATTAGTTGACAGAGAGACCCTATAAGCAAGACAAGTTACAAATATGGGGTAATAAAGCAGGACCCGGCAATTAGTTAATATTGTAGGCCTGCTCTGTTGGTGCGGATAGAAAATAACTATAAAGTTATTATTATATATATATATATATATCTTGACCAGCTACAATTTAAGATGATACAAAAATGGTAATATAATCTATTTTTAAGTTAAGTACATTTCACTGATAATAGGCTTCTGTTGTACCTTTATTGGATTATTTTCACAGTGCTAAGTACTTTCACTGGACCTATTCCACCGCTGATTATATCTGCGGATTCCTCTGAAGACCAAACAGACTGAAGTCCACAGTAAACACTCGGTAAATACCCCTCTGGCTGGTCCAACATCTGTACCCGGCTGTCCAATAACAGGCTGTGACAAAAATCCCGAGACCAATCAGAAGTGAGAATCGGATTTTTAACACGTCGCCTTGAAAAAGTGAAGTTTGGAAGGAAACGAAACCTTTATTTTTTTGCCTAGTGGAGCCATTTAGATTGTTTAAAATAAACATGGCAATGCCGAAATGGGAGAGAAAAGCGCGCATATTTCTCTGCGTTCTTGGTTTGTTTTTGTCTGTGTATGCGCTTCACGTTGAGCTGTCCCGAGAGCGAAACCCAGAATACAGGGCGATGTGCGACCTGGGGGAGTCTGTGAGCTGCTCCAAAGTTTTCACCTCCAGGTATGTTTCTTCATCTTCGTTTGGCTTTAGCAGCTCAAATACCTTCTTTGTAGTGCAGGTTCACGAGACCTCGTCGGATACTTTAGTGATTGAATCATTTTTGGAATATTCTCCTTGTTGTTGTAAAATCGGAATTTTTCTTGGTCCGACCCCCTTCATTGCCACGTGTTAAAATCCTTTGGTAGGGCTTCAAACCAGAAACTATTTTACATTATGAGAATATGAAGTCACTATTCCTTAAATAATCTGCATGAGTGATTGTTTTTACAGGATATGTAAACCATGGTTATCTCTTCAGTACTGTGTCTTTTTGCCTGTTTTCACTCTCTTTTTGTTGGCAGATGGGGACGAGGTTTTGGCTTGGTCGAGTTCTTTGTTGCCAAAGATAGCCCTCTGAACCAGCCCAACAGTGTTCTTGGCCTCATATTCTACACTCTGCAGATGGGCCTGGGTCAGTCTGTCATTATCTTCAGCAAATCACAGTGTCTTGCTTTATGTTTTTAGACAAAAAATAATAATAGCGCTTGCAATGCATAATAATTATGAGATATAACATTTTGTTATTGTTATTTACCAATTTCGACTCGATTTCTAAGTCAAGCATATCAACCATGCATTATTCCCTAAATATGACTTATATAATCTATTGTATTGAAGGACTGAACTCCTCCATGTTTGTCTTTCATTGCAGGACTGTCTCTGACCAAAAAGGCAGCAATGTTCTTGGTCTTCGCCTCCTGGGTGTCTGTGGCCGGCTCACTCTACCTTGCATCTATTCTCGCCTTTGTTCTTGGAGATTTCTGCATGGTCTGCGTGTCAACATACATCGTCAACTTTGCGTTGCTCTTCACCAACCTGAGACGTAGGACAGCAATTGAAGGAACAAAGGAGAAGGCTGGATAGAAAGTGAATACTTGAGACATTTTTTCTGAAGCCACACTGGATCTGGAAAGTAAATTCTCTCCCACAGTATATTTGCATTGCTTACACATGTCAAGATTTTTCAGAGGAACAGGCCTGGAGATGCATCTCAGACGATCTATACGATGATCTATACAGTCAATTTGTATGCAAATGTTTATTTGTGATGCAGATTACACATTTTTGAATACCTCTTGCCCCATGTGGTATACGCCTGGCTTGTTAAGACATCAAAAATCCTTAAAATGGATCATTTATCTAGAGTGAATTATTAGGTGGTGAAGCACTAGAGATACATGCAGTTACTCAGTCTAACCAGGAGATGGAGCCATATGTACAGCGTTATCATGGTGAATGTGGATACCAGAGAGTTACAGAACACAGTAGTATTTGCATTGCATGTATGACAAAAACTAACATGGTATTCTAGGTTAAATTCACAATATCGTGGCTGGATTAGAGTTTGACCTAACACAATTTTATGCAATTCACAGTATGAATTTAAATAAGTAACTCAAATTAGATTTTTACACAGAGAGTAAGACAAGCTACACATTTTGGGTAATAAAGCTAGACCCACCAATCAGTTGATATTGTAGACCTACTCTGTTGGTACAGATAGAAAATAACCATAAAGTAGGCCTATTTAAAATTAGCTTCATCTTGACCAGCTACAACTTATGATAATAAAAAACAAGAATGTATTTTGTGTACTTTTACTTTTGTTAAGTTATGTACATTTCACGGATAATAGGCTTCTTCTATACTTTTACTTAATTAAATATTTGAATGCAGGCCTGTTACTTTTATTGTATTATTTTCACGGTGTGGTATAAGTACTTTTACTGAACCTAATTCCACCACTGATTATAATGATGATTCCTCTGAAGGCCAAACAGACTGAAGTCCACAGTAAACACACAGTCCAACAACCAACAAAAACATGGATCAAGTAATAAGTCTCGTTAAACTCAACGTTATTTCCTCAACTTTTTTAACCAAAAGTTATTTTAACCAATACATAAACCTAAAGGAATAGTTGGGCATTTTTATATGCCGCCACTTTATGATGAAGGACACCACATGGAACTAGATAGATAGATAGATATAAACTTTATTCATCCCCAGGGGGAAATTAGTGCAGCAGCATTTTTCAAAGTAAAATAAAATATAAAATATTACGTATGGAAATGCACAATATATACAGTACAATAAAATAACAGAGCAGATATTGAATTTGAAGAAATAGAATAATAAAAAATAAAAATTCAAAAAATGCACAGTATATACATTGAATTACAAATGTATTAAATTAACAACTAGGTAAACTAAATAAACAACAACAAGCAACAACCGTATAGCGTTGTTGTAGTCATTTGAAGGATGATGATCTGGCCAGAGGGGATTTATTATAAAGTGTTATAGCAAAGGGCAGGAATGTTCTCCTGTATCTGTCCATGTGACAGCGGAGCTGGATCAGTCTGTTACTATCTTATAACTCAAGTCACATAATCACTCATGGCAGCAAATTCATTGTTTGACCAGTTAGACAACTTCACAACCCGCAGCTCCTAAACACTACTGCAGGCAGTGTGTTTTACACATCGAGCAATGCTGCCATTTGAATGCAGCACAAAGCACCACGAGGCCTTTAAGAAGGATGGCCCCTCTCTCAGTGTCAAGTGCCATTTGTGCCATCCACTTTAATTGGATGGCACACATTAATTGCCAGGTGGGGTTGATTGTTTGTTGCCCTGCTGATATTTGATTGACTATATAATAATAATTAATAATCAGATTTAAGATTAAAAAAAAGACCCTTTTTTGCTTCCGGTGCGAAAGCAGCAGAACAATGCGGTAAAATAGCTAAACCCTATCCAAAATGACAACGCATATTTAGAAGAACAGGTACGTGTCCAGTGGGATTATTACTACGTGGGGGAACATGAAATAGCGTCTGAATTTTCAGATTTTGGGCTGCCCAAACTGTATTTTATTTTGTGTGTACCTCAGAACATTCCTAATAACTTTGGTGAATATGAATAAGTTTCTTCTTCCCTAGTTAAAGTCGGCTGGGCCTGGTTTAGGATGCTTAAGACACTGAGTCTTGGTATGCTCAACACTCATACGACTGCGGTCAAGCCGGTCTTCACTTCAAAAAACACAGACAAGCCAGCCAGCCCCGACGTTGTTTTCCGGTACGTGTATATACTAGGCATTACGGTAATAGTGTGTAAGAACTGACTTGAGAAAAGAGGCAACGTTCCTATAAACGTGACAGGGCATTTCACATTCATTCAACAAGTCAGTCAATTGTCACTCCCCGGCTCAGTGACTGCCGACAAAACAAACGAGCTGGCTGCTAAGAAGAAGCAATTCATAAGGAGTATTCAAGGGCAGAGCAGACACACCTGCACAGGTGTGGCTTATACAGCTGATGACCCTCCAATCAGCACCTGCAACAGACAACTACATGCACAGCAACAGGGACACCTCGTGTATGGGAGGTGGAGGGTCATTACATAACAATAAATAAATGAGTAATAATGCATGTAAATAAATGAAACAAAATGAATGAGTAGGAAATAATACATTTAATGAAAGACAACCCAAAAACAATAAATAATTACCTCTTGCAAATTGTGTGAATACTTACTCAAACATTAATAAAGAATACATTTCCAAAGGCTAATACAAATGCCTCAAATTCAAAAACTTCAAGGGTACACTAAGTGAATACTTTCACTTGGGTTTATTAGCAGACAACCTCAGAGTGTCACTCAGAGATAATCAGGACAATCTGATGTTGAATTTCAAAATTAAAGCCCTTTAAAATTTCAATTATGAGCTAACTTCCCTGTAATTTCAGATTAAATTTAAAAGGAAATGTTCCATAGTTACAAACTAATTTCCCTTCAGATTAATATTACACCACCTCAGACTGTCACTCAGAGAATACCAGGATATTCTGATGTTGAATTTCGAAATTAAAGCCCATTAAAACCTCAATCATGAGCTAAATTCCCTCTGAATTTGGATTAGCTTTAAAAGGCAACGGTTTATTGTTACATATTTACATTTATTCCACTTCAGGTTCATAGTACACCACCTCAGAGTGTCACTCAGAGAATATCAGGACATTCTGAAAGCCCTGTAAAATCTCATTCATGAGCTAACTTTCCTCCGATTTCAGATTTAATAGGAAATAGTCCATTGGCACAAACTCATTTCACCTGATAATGATAGCAGACCACTTCGGAAGGTACTTCTTCCAACATCGGGACATTCTGACACAGAAAGTCCATATATGAGCTATTTTGAGGGTTTACAATTTCAATGTAATGCCATATTCAATTAAAGAGAAATTATTTTCCTATCTGGCTTCATGTTGTTTGTTATATTCTAACAATATTCTTTGGTATTACAAAGACACAGACAGGAGGTCGAGTATGTCAATGTGATGCTTTAAACCTGAAACATTTGAGTGGCATTTAATTGTTGTATTGCTTTCTTGCATTCTTTAAAGTTAAGGCTTTGTGTTTTGCGAAGACACCATTGAATCATACTCAAGCGATTGTTGAATGCATTTTAAAATCATAATTAGCTTCATATAGGCACTTTTTTCACTTCTTTATAATTATTTTTACTCCAAAAAGGAGTGGGTAGTGAATGTAGGCTAGATGGGCAAATCACCTAAAATAATATGTATTTGATGGATGATATAAATAACAAATAGTGTTGTTTTTAAGAGGGATGACACATCAACTATAAAAGCGTAAATGAAGTGCTCACTACTAGTTCTGTTAGCCCACTAACATGAAAAACATTCTTTGATAGTTGCAGTGAATTAACAGAAGTGTCTGCTGGGTAATACGCCCCTTATAGTCCCAATTGAAACAGAGCATCTTCAGCTTCTGTACTGTGACGTGTTTCTCGGTGAAACAGAATATTTGAGAGGTGAACAGCGACCAGAGGGATTTAAATCCTGTCTGCTTCAGTTGAGAGGACTTACAATCATAAAGAAAGGTTTCGGCAGCTTTTGTCTCAGTTCCTCATACCAATTTAAATTACAGTGTGGACTGTTTCACAACAGAGCCAAGCTGACATTCTTGTCAGATGTTTTGCTTCTTTTGTTATTGTAACAATTACAAAAGAAGCTCAAATCTGAGCCAAAGTCACCCCCGGCATTCTTGTCAGAGGGTAGAGCGGGTAGTCCCTAAATCATCAGTCTCCGGCTCCTCTAGTCCATGTTGATGTAATTAATTAAGTAAGTAAAATGTAATTATATTGTGCTTTTCACAGACAAAAGTCACAAAGTGCTTAACAGGAGCGGTATTTCAAATGTGTCCTTGGGCAAGACACTTAACCCCAAATTTCTCCCGAAGGCTGCACCATCGGTGTGTGAATGGGTGAGAATGCTGAGATAGTCCTGATGGGCAGGGGGCAACTTGCATGGTAGCCCCTGCCATCAGTGTATGAATGGGTATGAATGGGTGAATAATGACATGTAATGTTAAAGCCTTTTTTAGTGGTCGGAAGACTAGAAAGGCGCTATACAAGTCCATCTACCATCTCAACCCTCACCAAATGATTTACTCTTTCTCTCATCCTTCACACAAAGTAGTCTTTATCATCCATATCAAGTACTGATTCATTCAGTTGTCATGTTTAATCCCTCACATCACCTTTACAAGGCTGTTTCATAAATGGATGACAAGAGACCATCTGAGAGTAAGGAAAGATCATTTTGACCTTAGCATGCTTTGCTTCTGCCCCAGACAGGTTGCCTTTTCCAGCGATGGAAGTAAATTAGCAACACATACTCTTGACTTTCATTTGATGTGTTTAGTTCATGTTTGATTTAACCGTCCTTTGCAAGATAAATATTGTAAAGGGGATAACAAGTGAGATCAGGAGAGTTACAAACATTAAATGTCCCATTAGTCATTGCTAAAATCCCAATCTTTTCCCTGTTTGTGTTTCCCGTTCTCTCTTTATAACTTCTTCAAGTGATTCAGGAAGAATTCTGCAGTGTGGATGTGTATCGACACAGTTCCACATAATGTACATATGTCGGACCAGGGCCAAAACTGGATTCTGAGGTCAGTATGTCAATACTATGTTTTGTTTGGAATAATTGTGAGATCAAATAATGAAAATGTGAGTGTTGCTAGTGTCTTAAATAGACTGAAAGAATACATCCCACTGCAATATTTCAAACAATGACTAACTATAGTTACAGCTCAGGTATGATTGGCCGTGCTGTTATTCCAAAGCTTCTGGGATTTCTTACTTATTTCATTTTTTGATAATGAAAAGCATTAGTCATCTTGATTCTGAAAATTCTTTAACGTGTGTCCATTTGAATTACGTAATAACCAAAAATATGTGTACAAAGCCATTTCAGCAGCACTCTACTTTTCTTCTACTGGGTTTTGCATTTTTTTTTAACTATTATCGGAGGCTCGACCAGTTTTTAACTTTTTGTTGGAGATTATAAATAAAGTGATTAGAGTATTATGTCATGACGTGATTTCTTAACAGCTATACACTTATGGCAATTTTCACTGAGAGGGTAGAAAAATACTAACCAAACCAACGGCATGCTGTGTTATGATGAAAGGTTATATAACTACAGAGACAATGTCTTTCTCCTGCCTGTCAAAATGCATGATTGCACTAAAAGAATAGAAAGAAAATGATGGATGTGGTGTAAAGGTTACAGCGATAACGTGGAGTCATTTCAACATCTCAGCCGGAGCTATTCATAGTTCTTTACCTTTTGTGGAGATTTTTGTTTTTGTGATTGCACTGAAAGACAAGTACAGTAGTTCTCAGTGATGAGTCGCAGGGTGGCGGTGTTGATGGAAATGTTTTTTGTTTATCTGTGATCAACGTACATCTTCGACATGTTTGCTTCTGAGATGACAAAAATGCAGCTGATCCACCTTTCTCGCCTGACAAACCACATACCCCCCCCCCCCCCCCCCCCCCCCGGGCTGTGCATCATTTTTCAGTGACATAACCAGGAGGTGTTTTGTCTCTACAATAAAATGTTTACCTTGTCACATTAAACACTGCTGGCTGTTTCTCAACTGCAGTTTTCAAAAGTCTCATAAGTGACAGGTTTGTCCACTTCTTTGATGGGGACACAGAAGAAGTAAAGGTCATCTTCAACATCTATGCAACAATAGAGCTCGTCAAAAAAGGGGAACATTTAAATTCCAATATTTTCCTCTACACTTTGATTTAATCTAGTTGTCCATTTGTTTAATAAACTATCCTCATCACAGCTTTCATTCTCACAGAGAAAGGATTTACATTTAGGACAGTGGCGTCTAAGCTGTGTATGCTATTACATTGCTGGATCACTGTGGTCTTTTTCACAAAAATTAAGCCAAAGGAACTTATTAGATGTTCAGGGTGCCTCGTGGGAGGGGCGTAGCTCACGGCAGGTGACATGTCAAACAGAGGTATATAAAGAGTGACAAACAAGAGCCTGGCAGTCGTTACAAAATGGCTATGAAGAAGTGGATCTGTGTACTGACGGTGGCAAGCTTTTTATCTGCTGGTAAGTCACACCAAGATCAGACTAACATCTTTGTTGAGGTGCAGGTGCTGCAAAAATAATTTGATATACAAGAGTAGACCTACTTAGTAATGGACATTAAAATATACATGGATATTAATCTGATTTTTAAGGCTTTCAGATCTTGATTTGTTAGTATTATCTCAAAGAACATGCCGCTTATCCGCTGAGACACATAATGTGAATCGTGATTTCAAAGGGAAAATGTATGGTTTGTATTTGAACTCATGAATAGCTAGATGAACATCATGATGAAACAATATGGATGAAATATAATATATTCAAATTGTAATGATGTGTGGATGTGAAGTCCTGGGATTGAGTCTGATGTGGCCCACTGTTGCTGTTGGCTTATCGGAATGTGTGAAACCTTCCTCGATCATTTTACTGACTTTAATACAGCTGACCAGCCCTTTGCTTAAGAACAGCCAATGGGATTTCACAACCTGTTGACCGAAAATGTATTCTTAAGATTAATGTGTGAATGATAAAATTAGTACATGATTTAAAAAAGTCTTGCAAATAATGTCTTTATAACAGAGACACAATAAAAAATGGTTGTTTTTTTGAAACAAGGGGAACAAAATATATACTGTTTCTATTATTTTGGCGCGTTTGCATTGATATATCCCAGACTTTTCATATTGATATAACTAACCCAGTTGTTATGTCTCTTTCCCAGAATTACATGCTCAGCTTGATGGTGAGTTATAAACATTTAATATACATTTATTATCTTGATTAAATATTGTATCTACATTTCAGAAGTAGAGTTTTCCAGTTCAGCTGAAATTGATTTATTAACTTTAAAAGCACAATGTATCCCAGTGATAACCAGGGAAGCCCTGACTTAAGGTGTATTGACTGACTTAGCATCTGATGTCTCTACTCATATATTATCTAGTATGTGGCAAAGCTCCACTCAGCACCAAGATAGTTGGAGGTGAGGATGCTCCAGTTGGAAGTTGGCCCTGGCAGGTTAGTCTGCAGAGCTCTGGCAGCCATGTTTGTGGTGGTTCCCTCATCAACAAAGAGTGGATGATGTCTGCTGCTCACTGCTTCTCCAGGTGAGTAACTTTCACATGATAGAGGATAAAACGTTCAGTGTTTCAGTCTTTGGTTTGACTTTTCGTCCATGTTCTGTCTAAAACCAGCACATTTCTGTCATTTTTACTCCAGTGACAGTACGTCTGGATGGCAGGTTTCTCTGGGCCGTCAGAACCTGCAGGGCAACAACACAAACGAAGTGTCCAGAACTGTCGCCAGAATCATTTTGCATCCAAACTATGACAGTCTCACCAGCAACAACGACATTGCTCTGCTCAGACTCTCCTCACCAGTCACTTTCACAGACTACATCAGACCTGTGTGTCTGGCAGCCAGTGACAGTGTGTTCAACAACGGCACTGATAGCTGGGTCACTGGCTGGGGCGCAGTCAAGGAGGGAGGTGAGTCTGCTTGTTGCCGACAAATGGTCTTTTTCAAATTTCTTGTAAACAGTAGATGGATGTGTGAATTGTCTCTCCTCTTGTTGGTCTATCAGTGTCATTGCCGTTCCCTGAAACCCTTCAAGAAGTGGAGGTGCCAGTTCTGGGAAACAGACAGTGTGACTGTCTCAATGGAGTCGGTACAGTCACAGACAACATGATCTGTGCTGGTGTTTTGGCAGGAGGCAAAGACTCTTGTCAGGTAGGCTCATTGAATCTGTCACTTGTTGGTAAATGTGTTTATGATTTGCTGAAATCCTCTGACGTCTCCTCTCCATCTCCTCAGGGTGACTCAGGAGGTCCAATGGTGAACCAGCAGGGCTCCGTCTGGGTCCAGTCTGGAATTGTTAGTTTTGGTTTTGGCTGTGCTCGGCCCAATTTGCCTGGAGTCTACTCCAGAGTGTCCAGTTACCAGTCCTGGATCAACTCCCACATCAGCTCTGATAAGCCAGGCTTTGTCCAGTTCACCTCCAGTGGGCTGGATGCTGACAGCAGCTACACCTGTCCTGGTCTGCCACCTCCTGTTATTTCTGCTACTACTACTACTACTGGTACAGCGGGACCAAACACAACTACAGATCCAGGATCCACAGCATCAAGTGCTAAATGTAAGTATCCTGACTACAACAATACCCTGAATACACCTGTCATTTTGTGTCTTGTTTGTTAGAAAAAAACAACAGTCCAGGGAACAATTGGTACAGTATATATGTTGTTTTCAGCCATGTCTTGTTAATATGTGGTGGCGTGCTGTCGGCAACAGTGTTTTTTCTGATGCTCCCACGAGAAGTTGCCAATGTCAGAAACCTTATTGATAGGGGCTAATAACTAATCATCAAAGTCTTTAGTTATATTCTATACTTAATAATACATCTTTATTATGACTGCTGTTTCCACTGGCACTTAGTCTAAAATCTCTTGTAAGTATTTAGAGATTATTTTGCTAATTTACGGTCCTATATGTGCTGTTGTTTACAGTGTGTGGCATCACTCCACTGAACACCAAGATAGTTGGAGGTGAGGACGCTCCAGTTGGAAGTTGGCCCTGGCAGGTTAGTCTGCAGAGCTCTGGCAGCCATGTTTGTGGTGGTTCCCTCATCAACAAAGAGTGGATGATGTCTGCTGCTCACTGCTTCTCCAGGTGAGTAACTTTCACATGATAGAGGATAAAACGTTTAGTGTTTCAGTCTTTGGTTTGACTTTTCGTCCATGTTCTGTCTAAAACCAGCACATTTCTGTCATTTTTACTCCAGTGACAGTACGTCTGGATGGCAGGTTTCTCTGGGCCGTCAGAACCTGCAGGGCATCAACACAAACGAAGTGTCCAGAACTGTCGCCAGAATCATTTTGCATCCAAACTATGACAGTCTCACCAGCAACAACGACATTGCTCTGCTCAGACTCTCCTCACCAGTCACTTTCACAGACTACATCAGACCTGTGTGTCTGGCAGCCAGTGACAGTGTGTTCAACAACGGCACTGATAGCTGGGTCACTGGCTGGGGCGCAGTCAAGGAGGGAGGTGAGTCTGCTTGTTGCCGACAAATGGTCTTTTTCAAATTTCTTGTAAACAGTAGATGGATGTGTGAATTGTCTCTCCTCTTGTTGGTCTCTCAGTGTCATTGCCGTTCCCTGAAACCCTTCAAGAAGTGGAGGTGCCAGTTCTGGGAAACAGACAGTGTGACTGTCTCAATGGAGTCGGTACAGTCACAGACAACATGATCTGTGCTGGTGTTCTGGCAGGAGGCAAAGACTCTTGTCAGGTAGGCTGCTTCATTGAATCTGTCACTTGTTGGTAAATTTGTTTATGATTTGCTGAAATCCTCTGACATCTCCTCTCCATCTCCTCAGGGTGACTCAGGAGGTCCAATGGTGAACCAGCAGGGCTCCGTCTGGGTCCAGTCTGGAATTGTTAGTTTTGGTTTTGGCTGTGCTCGGCCCAATTTGCCTGGAGTCTACTCCAGAGTGTCCAGTTACCAGTCCTGGATCAACTCCCACATCAGCTCTGATAAGCCAGGCTTTGTCCAGTTCACCTCCAGTGGGCTGGATGCTGACAGCAGCTACACCTGTCCTGGTCTGCCACCTCCTGTTATTTCTGCTACTACTACTACTACTGGTACAGCGGGACCAAACACAACTACAGATCCAGGATCCACAGCATCAAGTGCTAAATGTAAGTATCCTGACTACAACAATACCCTGAATACACCTGTCATTTTGTGTCTTGTTTGTTAGAAAAAAACAACAGTCCAGGGAACAATTGGTACAGTATATATGTTGTTTTCAGCCATGTCTTGTTAATATGTGGTGGCGTGCTGTCGGCAACAGTGTTTTTTCTGATGCTCCCACGAGAAGTTGCCAATGTCAGAAACCTTATTGATAGGGGCTAATAACTAATCATCAAAGTCTTTAGTTATATTCTATACTTAATAATACATCTTTATTATGACTGCTGTTTCCACTGGCACTTAGTCTAAAATCTCTTGTAAGTATTTAGAGATTATTTTGCTAATTTACGGTCCTATATGTGCTGTTGTTTACAGTGTGTGGCATCACTCCACTGAACACCAAGATAGTTGGAGGTGAGGACGCTCCAGTTGGAAGTTGGCCCTGGCAGGTTAGTCTGCAGAGCTCTGGCAGCCATGTTTGTGGTGGTTCCCTCATCAACAAAGAGTGGATGATGTCTGCTGCTCACTGCTTCTCCAGGTGAGTAACTTTCACATGATAGAGGATAAAACATTTAGTGTTTCAGTCTTTGGTTTGACTTTTCGTCCATGTTCTGTCTAAAACCAGCACATTTCTGTCATTTTTACTCCAGTGACAGTACGTCTGGATGGCAGGTTTCTCTGGGCCGTCAGAACCTGCAGGGCAACAACACAAACGAAGTGTCCAGAACTGTTGCCAGAATCATTTTGCATCCAAACTATGACAGTCTCACCAGCAACAACGACATTGCTCTGCTCAGACTCTCCTCACCAGTCACTTTCACAGACTACATCAGACCTGTGTGTCTGGCAGCCAGTGACAGTGTGTTCAACAACGGCACTGATAGCTGGGTCACTGGCTGGGGCGCAGTCAAGGAGGGAGGTGAGTCTGCTTGTTGCTGACAAATGGTCTTTTTCAAATTTCTTGTAAACAGTAGATGGATGTGTGAATTGTCTCTCCTCTTGTTGGTCTATCAGTGTCATTGCCGTTCCCTGAAACCCTTCAAGAAGTGGAGGTGCCAGTTCTGGGAAACAGACAGTGTGACTGTCTCAATGGAGTCGGTACAGTCACAGACAACATGATCTGTGCTGGTGTTCTGGCAGGAGGCAAAGACTCTTGTCAGGTAGGCTGCTTCATTGAATCTGTCACTTGTTGGTAAATGTGTTTAGGATTTGCTGAAATCCTCTGACGTCTCCTCTCCATCTCCTCAGGGTGACTCAGGAGGTCCAATGGTGAACCAGCAGGGCTCCGTCTGGGTCCAGTCTGGAATTGTTAGTTTTGGTTTTGGCTGTGCTCGGCCCAATTTGCCTGGAGTCTACTCCAGAGTGTCCAGTTACCAGTCCTGGATCAACTCCCACATCAGCTCTGATAAGCCAGGCTTTGTCCAGTTCACCTCCAGTGGGCTGGATGCTGACAGCAGCTACACCTGTCCTGGTCTGCCACCTCCTGTTATTTCTGCTACTACTACTACTACTGGTACAGCGGGACCAAACACAACTACAGATCCAGGATCCACAGCATCAAGTGCTGAATGTAAGTATTCTGACTACAACAATACAATAATACAAAATGTAATTTTGCTTCTTTATTGTCGAACAATTGGTACAGTATATATGTTGTTTTCAGCCATGTCTTGTTAATATGTGGTGCTGTGCCGTCGGCAACAGTGTTCTTTCAGATGCTCCCATAATACCTTATTGATAGGGGTTGACAACTATCCATGAAAGTCTTTATTATTTTGTACACTTAATATATAGCTGGTCTGCCAGCTGCATCTACAACAACTTCATCAACGACAAGACCAAGTACTACCCAATTTGTAACCAGTTCTGCAAGTGAGTGTTCTGAAAAAATATTTAATTAAAATTCTTCCACTATTAGAGTTTTCATCATTTTGTTTTCCACCATCTATCATTTATGTCTGCATCCCCTTTTTCTTTTTTTCTTTCATAGGACCAGTGTGTGGTAAAGCTCCCATGAACAGCCGTGCTCTCGGTGACAGTAGTGTTGTACCTGTAGGGGCCTGGCCTTGGATGATTAGCCTCCACAAAAATGGGGTTTACACTTGTGGAGGAACCCTAATCGCAGAAAGATTTGTTCTCACTTCTGCCCAGTGCTTCTCTACGTAAGTGCGAACGATTTTTTCAGCGTTAATTATTCATTGAAGACATTTTGATGTGAAATAACGGAATAGGTGCCTTTTTTCCTCCTGACAGCTCCAATCCAGATGTCAGTGAGTGGAGTGTGTTTTTTGGCCAGCATCTTGTGGACGGTTCTGAAGAGTTTGAGATGTCTCTTGGCGTTGTGAACATTACAGTGAGCAAAATGACGGATTCTAATATTGCTCTGCTGCAGCTGACTAAGCCAGTCAGCTTCAAAGATTATATCCAGCCTGTGTGTATGGATGTTAGCGCTTCCAGAACCTTCCCCGTTGGAAGTCGATGCTGGGTGGCTGGCTGGGAGAAGGGCAGTAAGAGCAGAGGTGAGTGTTCATCAAGCGTTTGCGTTTGTTGCTAATATGAATCGGATCATTTAAGTAGGTCTTATAGATATTTAATAGTTGCTTCATCATATACAAGGCATAGCCTAGTTAAATTATTCACAAAGACTGTTTTTATTCATGTGAGGATTGTGATTTTTCCAGCCACAGATAAAGAAGGCTCAGGCCTTCGAGATCTTGAAACTCAGGTGGCAAGTTGTGGGGATGTTTCTGATTCAGGGAACATTTGCACTTTTACCATGGACCTTCAACAGGTAAAGATTTTCCATCCAGCAGTGTTTCTAAAATCGTTTTGCTTTGTCGCCAATGCAGCAGTTTTCACATTGGGAGTGTCAGGGCCTCACTGATGAGGAATCCTCTGTTTCTATATTTGCAGGAGGATCAAGGCAGCCCTCTGCTGTGCAAGTCAGACTCATCCTGGTTTCAGGTGGCCGTTGTAACAATGAGTGGAAGTAAATCAGTCCGCGCTGATGTTCAGGTCTTTGCCAAAACTTCAAGATTTGGGTCCTTCTTAAAGGAGACGGTGGGTGACATGCCGTCTCCTGAAGTGCTGTCTGCTGAAGTGCCGTCTCCTGTAGTGCCGTCTCCTGAAGTGCCGTCTCCTCTAGTGGTCACAACAGGAAATGCAGCAGGTTTCTCAATTTCGCTGTTCCTTTATTTCGTTGTCCCTGTTACCTCATTGTTTCTGTTGTCAGGATTTTAGGTCTGTTATCACCGTTTAAGGTTTATTATTGCTCTCTTCTCAAGCTCTCTTAAATGTTTTTAAGATACTCAGGTCAGTTGTCAGGCACTTCTAAGTTTATATTTTTATAACAACAAAAGGTATTTTACTGTAGTATGATGATTTTTTTCTATAAATGAATTGTACAGGGAAATGTCTTTTTTATAATGTTTCACTGAATCCAATGAAGGACAACTTCTGTGTTCTTTTTTCTACATGTTTCCTTTCTACATGAAATGTGATATGTCATGTATGAAGGTAAATATTCTTTATATAATATATACTTCCATATATTATTGTTAAGCATTTTAATCACATACATAATAAATAGTGATGAAGCATAAAGTCAGCGCCTCTTTATATAAATTCTTAATACAGTACTTATATCAATATTGTCGTTTCAATTTCAGCAGTTTTACAAAACGATTTGTGAAATCAGAAATAACACAAATGAACATGCTTAGCTTGCAAATATAAAAGCAGAAATGTTTCATTGTAGACCTACAATGGGCTATTAGGATAAAAAATGTGAGTTTGAAAAATGTACAGTCATTTTATGAAGCCTCCTGCCACATTACATCTCATGGGCTGTGTCCGAAATCACTCTATGTGTATATATAGTATTTAAAAAATGTTTAAATGCACTACATTTATCCTCCGCCAATTTATTTGAGTGCTCCAATTTATTCATGAAATGTTTACACTGTACAGTGCCTGAAATTTCAATTTACTGCCTACTATTGGGTCAAATCTTAAGTGTCTATAATATAGGACGGCGGTTCACAACATTTTATTATTATCCTTAAGATGAACCGATTTCTACTTGCAATCCTTTTTTATAGGGTGTCTCCCTGCTGAGATTTTCATGTCCCAATTGTTTAGGGAATAGGTAAAACTTTGCAACATTCACTGGGTATTACTTCCTAACCAGGAAATCATCTTGCGACCCCTTGGCACAGTCCCGACCCCCTGGTTGGGAACCTCTGTTATAGGAAATAGTGAATGACAGAGTGAGGGAGTGATTTCAGACACAGCTAAGCTTTCTAGTTTCTTCAAACGAAAGTCGTCTTCAAATCACGTCGATTCCTGAAAATGGCAAAATATTATAAAATGCAAGAGCTCTGAGTAATGGTACACATGAAGTAATCAGAGTTGATAGGCGCCACTGTAGATGTTGAAACAGTTTTTTGTTTGTCAGCTGCAATCAGCAGGCTAATATGAATATATTTGATTTGGAAAAGGCTGCAGTCTGTGGAACATCTGCAGATTTTATATTTGTTATTCTGGTGTGGGTGCGCCTCCATCCACCCCCGGATCTGCCGCATCAGCGTTAATCATTTCCTTGTATTTACTCTTGAAAAATCCAGCCTGAGAGTACAAAACAAAAATAGTTATATGAAAAACATGCATAATAAATAAATGTAAAGAACCAAACCCGAGACAATAACATGAAATATTGGAAAAAAGCTATTTAGATTTGCAATTATTTGAGCCATTTTGACATGTCATAGCAGGGTAATCGAAAAAATCAATTATGGTCCTGTTCTATTAAGTGTGTCACAGTCATTCCAGTGAGCCAGCATTGACATTACCAGGGCCTTGACCCATCTAAATGAAACTAATTCATGATATTAATTACACGTGTGTTTATACTATGAAATGTCAAAATGGCTTCATTGCCTCCAAACAGCTTTATACTAAACTGAAGCAGTGTATGTTCAGTGTCTCACCTTATACAGGCCAGCGGTGAGTAAAGCCAGGAAAGCCAACCCTCCCAGGCATCCTCCAACAATCTCTTTGGTGAAGTCCGGTTCAGAATACACTTCTACCTCTGCCTCAATCTGATAGGTGAAATGACAAAATGTGGATTAAATTCAAGCTCTTTTAAAACACAAAGAGGTCAAAACAATGTGTAATCACCTTGCGAACAGGAGGGTTGTCATAAGACCCTGTTGAAAAGAAGATGTACTGTTTCCTGTCGTACTCCAGACTGGCTGTGCTGGTCAAGAGGAATTTGGCAGATTGAAGTCCAATCTTTTTGAGGGAAGAAAATGAAAAGTGGGATGAGCCTCTTCATTTGATCTTTAGTGACGTTACATTTCATTAGAATATCGTTATTTCTGGGGATATTTTACTGCAACATAGTCAAAACCAGTTGTAATCAAAATACTTTCAAATGCAGCACTTAAAATGCCCATTAAATAGAAATGTTAGTTTGTTCAATAAAAGCATGCACATCCTTTACCTGCTCTATCCATCCAGAACTGAGGTTGGCATAGATGTTGTACCTTTTACTCTCCAGTCTTCCCATGAACCTACTGCACTTGAAAACCATGCACCTGGCCACGGAACAGTCCTGTTAGGATAAAAGAAGGCAGAAAGCAGAGAGAGCAGTAATCAGTCCTACACACTCCAGTGGGATGACAAAAATAGTAGTTATATAGATGTTACTGCAGTTCTATAAGTGTATTTGGGAGCCCTTAAATGGGCTTCGCAATTACTGATGGTAGAGGCATACTTACCACCAACTTATGTTTCTGTATCTTAGCAATAAAATCGGTGACATTAGGTTCTTCCTCCTTGTCTCTTTGGCAGTCTGGAATCTAAAATAGAGCAGATTCATGTCAGTTTGCAGAAAACCAGATGTGGTGCTTGGTGTAATCACATCCGTCCATAACACTGTAGTTGTGTAAAACAACTATAATTTGATATTTTACGGGTTCAGTAATGACGAGTTCCCACACGATACCTGCAAACTGCTGGAATCCACCCAGATGTCTTTATCACCGAGCCTCACAGGCACCCTGATCACCACAGTGAAATTCAGTGCTCGGATATCATTTGTAACCTAAGAACATAGAACAGGGTGGTAAGTATTAAACGGACGTAATGAGCATTTAAGTGAAGTCTGAATCAAGTAAATGAAGTATTAAAATAATTACTGATAAAATGATATAAGATATTTTACCACAATTGATTGTTGGACTGGTTTTTGCAGATTATTCTTGCCGAAAGAGAAATTGCTGTAGCTGAGGGAACTTAACGGATATAAAAATAATTTGATGAATATTAAGTGATAAGATGCCAGCTTATTGTAGTATAATATAGTTGTAGTATTATTCTTTTTTAATTTCTTTCGTTTCACATAGAACAACACAAACCTTTCAATCGTAGCAAAAATGCTGTACTTCACATCAATGTCTCTGGATTTGTAGAGTTTACTTGAGCTGGCGTGCTTATTCCCACTAAAGGAAGGGTGAAATTATTTGTACCAATGGGAATGGGACTATTGCACACTTGCATATTGTTGTGCTTATTATGCAGGCAACTGAGCAGTACCTGGTAGCATTTGCAGAGACAGAAATCTTCCCACCAAATTGACTTCTAGTTTCGATCCCATAGGAGATGATGAAGAAAGCCTAAATGACATAAAGGAAAGAAATCAGCTTGCCTCTTCTGTCTCTGCAGCAGTGAGAAGAGATAATGTTGTAACCTTAGTTACAAACCTTAGTGTTGCTCTTGAAAATAGGCTTGTTAACAGTGCAGTCCGTCTTTCCGCTTGTTACGCCATCTTCACTGTCCAAGGAGTTGCACTCAATTCTTCCCTTTATTACAAACACATTTGACAAAAGCGATGTGTGACCGGAGGGAACAGCTGACCAGAGATCAACAAAAGCAGACCTGATCCTGAGGCCTTACCTGCAGACCTGTAAACTTCCTGTATGAGAGTCCGACTGGGTATGTGAGAATGACACGGCTGTTGTAAGAGTTTTCTTCACTGTTCTCCACTGAGACGGTGACATTCAACAGTTCATCAATGCCCACTTTTACCTCTAAGGATCTGACGGATTGTGAGGAAAGAGAATAGTGAAGAAGTTAGACGAAATCAAAAGGCTGCAGTGGAATTGTAAAAAAAAACACTTTCCCTTAACCTGGATGGAGAACGTTGTGAGCTCAAGGAAAGATCTGAAGGAGAATTCTTAGAGATTTAGGAAAAGACGACCGCGGGGCTAAGAGAATCCCACTGCACTTACACGAGGCTAATTATATAACAGCGGATGTTATTGACGTGGGTCTGTTGTGGTGCTGCTGCAAGGAATTATTGGTGACCATAATCCCCTCTCCTTTTAAAAAGGATGATCCAGTGTACCTTATGCTAAAGGAGGAGAGAAAGGGAGCACCATTGCTTGGCATTTAGACGTTTCGACCAGCTCTTATCAGGTTGCCACTTAGAGACTTCCGGATCTTTTCAATCAGTGAGCAAAAAAGACCATTCAACCACAGCTTAAAGTCATGGTCACACTTTAGCCTTCACTAACAGTTCCATTCAATGTGAGTGCCAGTTGCTTTAGACATGGTCACACGTGCGCAAATGCAGGAGTGACCATTGCCTGCTGAGGCGATATCCGCCTGAAAGTTTACCAAAGTTGAACTCCACACGAATGTGATGATGGGGATTGGTGCAGCAAATGTTTTTTCACTCCCTCGCTCACATAGTATGAAAGTGAACGGGAGGCGATTGTTATTTTCATGCATGTGGGACCGTCCGGGGTCTACTGCCACGCTAGCTGCTCTGTGAGGCTGAGCCACAGCAATGCTTTTGAGCTAAATGCTAACGTCAGCATGTTAACCTTCTTACTTTAGTGTGTTAGCATGCTAACGTGTGCTAATTTGAAGAGAAAAAAAACACATAGGACAGCTAAGGCTGTCGGGATTTGTTTTGCAGGTATTTCGTCATAAACCAAAGTACAGGAATGATATTTTACACTTAAAGAGGCAGAGCTGAAACATCTGTGAAAACAGCATGCTGAGTTAGAGTGAGCAAACTCCTTGCACTTGCCGAAAAGTGCCCATGTGACCTTACACCCAAGTTGGGCTTCACTTTCGTAGCTCACCTGCTGAAGTTGAAATCCACCTTCAGGTTATCGATACATATATCGTCCGTGCCGCAATTGATCTCGAACCCTAACTGTGGAAGAGAGTATGAAGTAAACCATGTTTGTTCAGGAAGAGTAGATATAACAGTTAAAGTCTGACTGCCTGATCTTACAAATAAATGAAATTACAATCGAACATTGTTAAGAAGGCATGATGCACTGCAGAGTTCTCCATGTGGTAGCTATGTGGTGAAATGGTTGATTATGTGAAAACTGATATAAATTTGCCTAAAGTATTGGCAAAAGTGAAGACTTTGTTGTTCAGTCAATACTCTGACAGACAATGAAAACCATGTGGTAGAGTCCTTAGCAAGTTCTTTCAAAATATATAAAGAGTACTTACAGAATGAAAGCCTGTTGTCTGCGCCTCCAGGGCGAGACTCGGACTTGGATTTTGGTCAATAGGTAAACCTTCAAAGGTAAATCTGAGTTCATTTCTAAGTTCATTTAGAGCATCTTCTGGACAAGCCTGCAAGAAGAGGGAAGGGCGCTATTGTAAAATACATTTGTCGAGGTTGCATTTGTAACATGGGCATCAAACGTTGTGGTTTTCCAGTTAAAAAGGTTGTTCAAAAAGTACAGAATCTACCAGATTTTAACGTTGTGCATGTGTAGCAAATCACCTCGACTGAGAACGTCACCTCGTCGCATACACGCTGTCGCTGATCTAAGTCAAGAGTCCGTGTTCCATTCATCTCTCGTTGTTTTGAAGGAAAGTAGGCCCGGTTGTTTGGGACTTTGCGAGTGGCGTCCAGTGTTAGATTATAGCTGATCCTTGCTTGAGCTGGAACAGATTAGTGTTTCATTAAGAGGTTACTCTTTGAAGTATTTAAATGACAGTGGAGCATCGGGTACCTTGGTTTACTGTAGAGCGTCTGGTCATGGTAAAGCAGATTGTCACTGTGTTATCCAAATCTTTTGAGCAGTCTGAGTTTTGAGTGGAGATTTGGCTTGGTTTGAATGACACTGTAGCTTCTACCATTACTATAGGCTTTGATCTGGAAATGGACAGAGCAGGAAAACACATTGTGGATAACTATTGTCTTTGTGATCAGTAGGCTATTGCAGCAGAAAACCAAACCGGTTTTTAGCTGCCCGATACAATCCATTATTGGTGAGTAGTTCTGTGTTAAAGGGACTGAAGCACTAGTCTGCACACATTGGAAGCTAAAGTTCGATAGTAATAGAATTACACTTGAGAGTAATATGTAGACAGAAGCATCTTGGATGGACTTACCTAAGTATGACAACTGCGCCCTTTGAACCCACCGCCAAGTCAGGCAGACCGTCATTACTGTGGTCAAAAGACGACTGACTGATTGACATGCCGAAGAACTTCAGTGCTGACCCAACTTCAGAGCCAGCAATTCTCTATGTAAATGGAAATATTTAAATGAATCAAGTTGAAGAATGTAAAGATTTTGATCTTGAATACAGTGGCAAACATAGAGCCATGCAGGCTGGATCGCGCTCACCTGTGAGTAAGCAGAACTGATCCTTCCTCTTCCTTCGCCGAGGAATATGTAGATGCTGCCTTGACCGTTGTTCTCCAAAGGCGCTCCTACTGCCAACTCATTGAAACCGTCTGTGGTAAGATCAGGCAGTACAGCGAGAGAAGACCCAAACCTTCCATTGTCAGATGCAGCCCCTCTCAGTACTGACGGAGAATCTAAGTGACACTCCACATTCTGGTGAAAATAGACGGACGAGAGTCGATGTTTGCATGATCGTTAGAAAAACAAATAGATTCATTTTAAGGCACCAGATAAAACGGTCATTTACCAAAGTAGTTAGGCTGCAAACGTAAACTCTTCCCTCTCTATCAGTGTCCACGAACATAGGGGCCGATATGAGGATTAGGTCAGTGTATGTGTCACGATCAACGTCCATCGCACAAACAACGGCCCCAAAATATTCACCACTCTGAAACTGTGAAAGCAACAAATTATCAATGAAAACAATTACATAAAAGAAGGGAACATGTTATGAAAACATATGTTTCACATTGTCTTTCAGGACTGTCAATGCCTCTTTATTGTAAGCTCCCACCTGCCATGGAGAAGGATCAATCGTTTTGTAAAGCCGGTTTGGGGAAACTACCAACACAACACCTCTGTGTTGATATCTTGGAGCACCAAGCATTGTTACAGTGCCTCGCCTCGTTCTAACGACTGCCATGGAGTAACCTAGAATCAAAGCCCATCAGTTAAAAGTCTGACCAATTGTGAGCAAACTGTCTATCCTTGATTACATATTTCAGTAAGTATTAATCTCCAAATAAACCTATTTGATTTTGACAAAGAGATTAGGCAACAACATTTTCCATAATATTAAAGTATTAAGGCTGAGAAGAGTCTTCATATTCATCATCCCCAAGACATTTGTAAAAACATCATGATTTCTGACTTCGCCTGACTGACTCTTTTTTTTTGTCAATTCACATCTAACATAAAACACAAAATAAAATACTTTCTACATTATAATAAATAATAACTTAAAAAGTCGAAGCAAAGAGAAAAGATTAGAGAGGAGCAGTGCATGTAAATGGTGTATCTTTTGTATTTACATTCTTACCCAGATAACTGTCAGCATCTATATTAGGCTCAAAGGAGCTCGTCTCGCGTTGTGTCGACAATGAGTATTGGAGGTAGCCTCCCTTCCACTCATTAGCACCAACAATAGCCATCTGAATGCCCTTCAATTTAAACAGATATTTAATTGAACAGGCTTTCCAAATACATTTTCTTACACACTTCAACTAAATCCTGAACTTTTTAATGAAAGATGAAGAAGAAGCAATGAAAGTAAATAAACCTGAAAAAAAGTCTTAAATGCAGTAACAATCTGAACTCTGGGTGGCACAAAGACATGTGTTTGCATTGTCCAGGACATTTCTGGTGTTTTTGTTGATTACCTCAGGCACATAAGCTGCACTGAATCCTTCTTGAGCCATTTCCAATTTCAGTGAGTCTCCACTTTGCGATCCTGTAACGGCGACATAAATGAGCACAATAATCTCTCGATGCTGCACGCATAAATCTAACTCTGATTTACAAAAAAGTCCATGCTTAAAAGGTTCATATTTGTTAATTTTTTTTTTTATCTATTCAACTATACCTTCAATAGAGAAGAGTTTGGCCTGCAAACTATTCCTTATTTTGTCAAGTGCGTCAAAACTCTCCACTCGAAATACGTTTTCTGTGGGTGAAGATGCGATGGTGTCCAGTTCTTGTTTTGCCGCAGCATTGGAAAATGCATCCCCCACCTAGGGATGTTGAAAACAAGTGTTTGAGGATGTGCAACAGAGTGAATCAACTGCTTACATTCATTGATTTAAACTAAAGGGACTTACTCCAATAGCAAATCGAATGATCTTTTGCTTCTCAGCTAAGTTTGCTGCAGATGGCAAATCTCCCCGGTCGTGAGATTGTCCATCAGTAATGACTATCAAGACTTTCTTCACATTTGACCTGGAACCTCTTCTTGGTGTGAAAATGTTGTTGCTGTAAAAAGAAAGATGCCATTTCAATACACCCTTTTGCAATCTATTTGTTGTATCTATGGTTTGACATATTAACCAAAAAACTAATACATCAGGGTGTCTTAATGTTCACAGTATATAGGTGTCAGTTTTGCTGGGGTGCCTCATTTATTGTAATGCAAGACTAATGAATAACAAATGTCTAAATCCACATAAATGAATGTGTTTTATATCTTCTTTTATTGCTTCCGAGTGGACACAATAACAGTTATCTACATTGTAAAAATTCTAACCAAAATTAGACTACTATAAATCAATCTGACTGGATCATCCAGTAACCAGGTGAACATGAAGAGTGAGACAGTTAACTTGGCTATACTATACTTTTTGATTTTTACGAGATTAATTAACAAAATTACCACATTTACACATTTTGTTAATCTAAGCAATGTAGCCAAACTAGACTGTTATTTTGTTCCCCAGGTGAAATAAAGTGATGATGTTAGTTCAATTTAACAGAATCAATTGCGGAGGTTTAGTGCTGTGCAGCTATGTTTTTTTGTTTGTTGCCCGATACTGCAGATAAAAAGAGAGGGTGGCCGCGAGGTCTCAAATGAATTTCAGCAAAGGGAAGCTAAAATTAGGTCAAGGGCTCACCTTTACTCGACTACACAACACAAGCTATATGCCCGCAAAAGAGCAAAGAGCTTATTCGCCATACTGACCCATTGATGCAAACAAAATTTGACGCATACCTGCTCTGAAATTTGCAATTAAATTATCATGGGACAAAATTTGGGGGAAAAAATGGTTCTATGTATCTCAAAATTCAAACTATCATTATCTCAGCTTTGACAGATTCAATACTTTGTGGCATTTAACTTAAATTAAGAATTCTTAAGCACTTCCTTCGCAAATGGAAAGTCATGACGACGACACTTACACCACAAATTTGATGGCTTTCGCTGTGTAAGTTGTACTTCCCTGTTGCCTAATGCCATCAACTTTAGCTTCCCATGATGTAGGTCCAGAGAAAAAATCATTGAAGTAAAAATGGACTTCAGGATTGGAGGCGAATTGGGCAATGGCAAACTGCAAAAGCAGGAAAAACAGAATCTGTTAAATCAAAGAATTCAACAGATCAAAGAATTTAACAAATTCAACCGTCTGTTAATTTAACAGACAACTCTTAAATTTGGAACAAGAATTGTGGAATCATCACAGAAAATAAGTTCACACAGCTTGTGCTAAGCACACTGGCAGTGAAAACACAATTGTACCTTTGTGTCTAGTGGCAGGAGCGAGCGGACCAGATCTTTCACGAAAGTCTTCATTGTTCGAAAATCCGGTGTTGATACGCTGCCGGAGCCATCCAACAGAAATGCAATGTCTGCTGTTTGGCACACTGTCAAAGAGATTTCAAGTAACGTAGAAGTTGGTTAAAAAGCATTTGTTCCCACAGCACACATCACATAAATGCAGCAAACAGTATGCACATTCTGGACATTTCAATAAATAGACAATGAATACTACAAAACTACAAAACATTCCCTTTTATTGTGATATGTGTATTGTGTTTGAAACCCATTGTTTATTCACAATTACTGTTCCGACAGGATAATAGATTGTGGTGTTCCTTATTTTCTTTTTTAACATTCTTCTATGCATGTTAAAGGTCTGGTTTTAAATAACTGAAAACCACCGGAGGAGGACACCTTCAGATGTGTTTGTACATTTATGGCACATTTGTGAAAGTTTTTACAGACTCTGTCGGCCTGCAAAGACACAACCTCCTGTGAATGTGTCACCTAAACACTGGCAGCCTACACAAATGATGACAAAAGTGTGTTCAGTCTGACTGTAGACTGAAACATCAGCTACCTCCACAGCTGATCTACAGCTACTGATAAGCTAAACTCGGCCCACACCCACCTGCAGCATTCAACAGCAAGACACTTTAGCCGAGGACAGCAGATCAGTAACAAAATACCAACTTTACCTTGATTTCTGCAAAGAGTTTGATGCCAAAGTTGTTAAAGGTGGTGACCCGACAATACAAGTGATCTTTCTATTGTCAATGTCCATGTACTGGTATATTTTCACAGCATGCTGATATACTCAATATCAATATCTCAATATCTGATTGTGTCAGTGCTCATCACTCAAGAAAAGCCTTGAAGAGCCACAATGCAACCATGCACGTTGTGTTGATTGTGTAAAGTATGTTGTTTTTGTGTGTGTTTTTCCATATTTACCTCTATCAGAGGAAGGTATAGGACCTGTAAATCTATCCATACGGTCTATCTGGAAGCATTTACCACTGTACATGGTGATACTTTTGCAGTCCTTTGGGATGGTTGGACCACATGCCTAAAAAGAGACACGGTTAAGTCCTGATTAATAAATAATATGTTGCTGTGTGCATTGATGAAATGTAAGGAAGCAAGGAAATTATTTCAGTGCAAGAAAGTGTCAGAGCATTTTCCCACAATGAATTGTGAATATTTGCAGTCTATCGGCTCACCAAAGTGTTTTGTGTGAAGGGATCACTTGCCATCGTCAAACCAAGAGACATGTTGACTGCATGTTCCACCCCTGCATTGAAAACATCCATCAGTCATTAAAACAGTCATTCTGAACCCTTTGTGATAGCGCCACAGCAACAGTTTCAGTGACTGCTACAAACCTCAGCGCCCACAAAATACTTCCCTATGTTATCTGATAATGACTCACTGCACAGTCTTTTCTGGCCTGTGACCAATTATCAGAGGACTATACACATTTTGGTATCTGTTATTACCATTTTCAACAGCATTAAGTACTAAATATTTCCACCCTAACAAGGCATTATTCTATTATTGCATCTCAAAATATGTAAAAACAAAAGGAACTCTTGTGTGAACAGGTAGAGTAATACATTAGTTCTTGTTACACGTAATCTGTTGGCCACTTAAGTCAAAATACCAAATATATTTTGAAGAAAGCTAGATTCATCCTGAAACCATATCAAGTGATCCAAAGTCTTGACCCCATCTGTTGGAAACCTGCTCTTAAAAATCAATAACCAATCCCCGAATGCTTTAATCGTTTAGGCTTAGTTGTATAGTTTGTGAGTTTTAGGAAACGAGAAGTTGCTTACGGGGAACCCGTAGTGCCGTGCATGATTCGGTGGAACACTTGTATATTTGTCCTCCTTGTGAAGACTTTGCAAGAGGAGCACTGACCAGGAAGCTGAGAAGAATGCAACCGGACAAACATGTGAAAAAGCAATATAGATACATTAATCACATTTCTGTCAATATGGAAATGATTGATTAGTATGAGACATTTACATGACAGAAATGCTAGTAGTTAACATTTGGCTAGTGTAGGCCCATGTTCCAAAACAACACCCATGCTTTGACTTACTCTGATCGCCTCTGCACCACCTGGTATCCAAAACCTGGAGCAGAATGAATCAAGGTCTTCCAGGCATCGGGATCGATGTTAAAACAAAGTGCAGCTTTTAACACTGAGGAAGGAAGAAGAAACAACCGGATTTAAAAGCCACATTGACACACACACACACTGAGGAACTAGGAGATAATGTCAGGCAGTCAAAGTGTTTGTAGGATTATGGCCGAAAAAGGAAGGCTTCATTTGCGCAAGAAAAAAACTACCCAATGTCAGGAAATCCAATTTGACTTTTAAATCATTCTGCATATGTGCATGTGTTTTAGTTTGTAGGAACATGTATTGCATGAGCGCCACTTTTAGGACATTTTCATTGATGTCTGCCACGGTGTCTTTTCAGATAACACCACAAGAATGCGCCAACGTCAGACATTTTCTAATTCTAAACATAGAGGGCCTAAATATTTATTAAATTAAAAAGCATACACAAAATGTAATGTTTCCGTTTACTTTTGTATTCTGATACTCTCTCGTAACATCTATTCAATTGTTTAATAGCAGAAACTAGACGGAAGTATACAACTTTCCATGGCAACATGTAGGAAGTTGTCCTTCTATATTTGCCTTCACATAGATTATCTACATTGGGTGTTTTTTCTTGCACAAAGGAAGTCTTCCTTTTGTTGGGCCTTAACACAAGGTTTTCTAAATATGGTCATAATTATACAAACACTTTGACTGCCTTACGAAATACGCCCTAGTTCGTCAAGATTGCGAGAGTTTATGTGAATAGATGTGTTGTTAACAAACATTAACTTCCCCTAATAGATCTGTTGAAGCTCAGACTGACACTGCTGGTCTGACACCTCTGATAGTTATTAAAGGATCTTGGTATCATGGACATTTCAAAGTCTGACAAAATCCCATCATTTTTGCTGATGTGGTTTCTCCAAAAAAATAAATGCTTAAAAAAAGACACTGGTACAGTCACTGTGAGACTAATCCCCTCAGGTTCTGCTTTTTCTCGTGACCAGCCTCAGTTAGGGAACTGTATTCTTCACGCCTTTAGAAAGACAGAAATGTTCTATTATTTCATTCATGTCCCCGATTTCTGTTAGGATGCAATGTTTATTGTAACTAAATCACTTAATATATGCTGAAGCTAAACCACCAGTAGCAGAAATATCGCTACGGCGGCTACACAGATGTAACGAATAGATATATTGATCTGCGTTTAAGATCTTACATTCAGGTGGTTATGGGCCAAGGAACTGGTATTTAGTTTGAGTGGTTATTTATAAAGCACTTTTTCACTCACAGCTCTTGAACCGAGAAGCATAATTGTATTTGTCTTGGATTTTGTGGCTCGAGAAAATTGTTTTCGAAAAGGCCATGCCCACTTTTGATTTTTTTACAAAAACATTTTTGCACTCCTCTTCCTCAAATCTTCGCCAAATGTATTGTACAATATGTTTGGATGATCCTGACAAAATGTTTTGTATTTATTTTTTGATGTGTCGTAACGTGTTCTTGTAATTAGACTCTTGCATGTGTGATCTGTTTGTTACAAACTGCTGTAATTCTTGCAAACTATTTGATAGCATTACAATAATAGATGCTGCTACAACGTCATACGTTTGAAATGATCATAAACGTAAACTTTTCTAATATTAAATAAAGAAATTAGAAAAAGCTTTATCAGAGGAAACTCAGCTGGTCACATATTGACGTTGGTACTTTGAATCACAGATGATAAATTACAAATTGATAATCTCAACTGTTTCTACATATACTGTTATTACAGCTATTCGTCTTTTAGCCCTGGTGGTTTTTAAAATAACACAAATTATAATTTGTGATAATAAGTTGTATGCCTTCAGCATGCTATCGTGAAATAACTTAGCAATAAAATGTAATTAAAAGAAACGACAGGATCATATTTTCACTGCTGGCTCAAGTATTCATAAAGAGACAAAATGAGGATGTATAAACTTGTCTTACCTGACAAGAATACTGTTGTAGTAATTATCCAGTCCATTGTCCAATGGAAAAAGCTAAAAGCTTGAAGGATTCTCAGAGCTCACACACATTTATTTGGAAACTATTGTACTTTCTGGTGACCTATAGCTATTTCTTTACCACTGAAACTGTGGGGGGATGTTGATGGCAACATACAGACATCATAAGGTGACAGCTCCGAGCTAAGGCGGCCAGTTAGAGGAACTCTCATGTAGGAGGGGTTACAACAGTTTCTGTTTTATATTTGCACACTCTGTGTTGCCACTTGATTTCACAAAGAATAGGTATTGTATCATTTGGATTCAATTCAAGGACACATTTTTCCACACAATAATCTACCCAGAGTGGTGAAGTGGATACTGATGCTAGTTTGGATGCAAGGCTGACAATTAAATAATGAGCGAGGTAACTAACCGAATAAAACCGGAGCCCTAACCACCGCTCTCTTTAGGTGTGGTGCTAAATTCCTTGCTGGTTTTATTCAGAACATGAAAGTGTCCCAACAGTGCTGCTGGTAGTCCCCCTGAGACAGTTGGAGAGAGAGAAGAAGTTCAATTATTATCTGATAATCAACTTCACCACAGGTAAATAAACACACCCTAAAGCACTATTAACATTTGCTTCCTCATGAAAAGAGAATCTAAAAATAAGAAGGTCCATTTCTTCTTTTTGCGTGACTTCCTCTGCACTGTCTCATCCAATCTGTAAGCCTGTGGGCCAGTTTCATAGGAGTCAAACACTTAGAGTTGGTTAAATATCTTCTTGTTCTTGCTCTTTCTATCTTCTTGTTCTCAAAGGATTACTGTGAATTTTAAAGCATCAACTCGATGGACTATGATGCTGATGAAGTATGGCGCCATTAGTTTTCCACTGTCTAAGGACACAAGTCGAGGAATTAATTCAGCTGATTGGATATAGACTTTGCATAATTACGCCATGAATAGCTTTTGAACCCTGCCTTATTGATAATAAACCAAGCAATGGTGCTTATTTTGTGCTCTCCACTCTACACCACATGATAACTCATTCAGCCCACAGCCTCTGTTCAGGAAGTGAACCTATTTCCCTGCAGCTGCTCTAAAGAGATAAGGTGCTCGATGCTCTGACCATCACAATGGTGCAAAACTTCACATCTTTTCAAATGTGTGACTTCTTCATTCTTTTAAATTATCTGAGTGAGAAAATGAAACAGATATAAAGTATAAATAACTTGACTTGTGCATGTGCAACCTTCGCCAAGCTCGTCAGTTGACCCTTTCCTGACAGGCAAAGAAGATCATGAAAGGTCACCAAAAAGGTCAAGGATCAACGCACATGTTGCTATATCTGGATCTGATTTCTAAGGGCAGGTTAGCTATGTTGTCACATGCTCTCCAATCCTCTGTGTGAGTCTGCTTGTGTGTCTATGTGTACTCTTAGTACATTCTGCATGCATATAAGTTATCCTCCGCCACATACCCTTTGAAATGACCTTTGGATGCCGAGATACTCTTCTTAGTTGAGAGAGCAAATTTTCAACTAACTGCACTTGAAAAGTGTATGAAATCTACTATTTTACTCACTGCAGCATACGCTCGTAAAGCTGCTTACACGAAGAAGATGCACGATTCTGTTTAAGAAGAATGTGGTGATCGAAGACATCAAAGTGAGGCTAATTCGTATTTTTTTACGAATATCTACCTGCCTATTCACTCTATGACTTCACACAAAATATCTTCTTGTCTTTTCCCTATACTTCCCACCCTAACTCTCCCTGACTCTATCACTTTCTCTGCCATTCACTGAAACACTCTTTGCCCTTTCACCGGCTGCTCACCAACATGTTAGTCTGGCCCAGTCTCTCTGAAGGTCATGAGCCATCTCTGGTTGCGCCCTGTTCTTTTTATAGCCAGGCAGCTGAAATGTGAGGGGTCAGAATGGGAGGATAAATACTAGGGCCAGCGGGCTGCAGGACAGTCGCAGACGAAGGCCGGATCTTCTCACTCCTTGTCTCTTCTCTCAGCTGTCCTCCTAACCTCAAAGGTAAAAGAACACAACATTTCACAACAACTATGACATAAATGCATTACTTTAATTGGCGTTTTGTGCTTCCTGTTTCATATTTTGTTCCTATAATGCATTTGGCACGTACTAGATATGTAATGTTTCAACTATTGAACTACCTCAAGCCACTTTGTGGTTCCTGTGATAGCAAGTTACAGAATTTGAGAGTCACATTTTACCCACAGACGTTTTTCCTCTTACTAACCTCTGACACACTAAAACAGAGTGCAGAGTGCAGACCAAAATCTCTCGCTTATTTCAAATATACATTCACTGTTGTCCCTCAGCATTATATATCTTCATGTTTCATATGGTTACACAACACAGTAATGGTCATTACTATGTGGTTTAGCTCATATGTCATCAGTGGTTCACTGGTTGTTGCTATGCCCCTCTTAATCTGATGAAAAGTTTCCACTGCATCCTTTCTGTGAGGTCAGTTGTGACTCACCAGTTTGACTCCTTTTTTAAACTGTCTAAATTTGTCCAGGCTGTGTGTTGCTTAATCGAGTGACTTCTGAACAGAAGGGTGCGAAGCTGCACAATTCTCTTTAATCTAACGCCTTTTCTTGCCTGGCCAAAGGGCTTTCATTGCCTTGCAGCAGTACACTGTGTATATTTAGTCCAGCCAAATGATAGCGGACGCACAGAACAGACGTAGGGGGAAGGGTGTTGAGGAGGTGTGTGATAGAATAACAGGGAGGTGGAATGGGGAAGGGAGGGGGCAGTGAAGGGGGAGGGAAAGGTCAGGGATAAGAGGCTAGAAAATGTAATAGGTTAACAACATGCTTGTCATGATTTTTCAAGGGTGGTCAGATACAGAGGAGGGTGCGAGGGCTCTCTGACACTGGATCCCCTGTGCCACTGCATATTGTGTGTGGGGAATAGTGTGTAACCCCAGCACACAACATGCTCTATTGCACTGGAACAGTTATAGCTGCAACAACTGCAGTCACACAATTGCAGCGACAGCTGTTCATATTATTTTACAAAATATAAAACAGACAGGAAACATCAAACCACGTAGTCAGTCTCTTCTTTCACCACATCCTCACAGTGAACTCCTTTCATCAGACAGTTTCTCATGAATTCAAAAGAAGAACCACAGGCCAGAGTGTTAAGCTCTGCAGCTTGACTTTTGTTGAACTTTCTCTGCACTTTCTCTGCACTTCTGCGAAAATTAAGTCCTGTGTCTTCCCTATTAGCCAATTGAATATTTCCTTATTTCTCTATACCTTTGTCTTCCTCCTACAGTCAGGATGCCTCACTCATATCCCTTCCTCACTCCTGAGCAGAAGAAGGAGCTCAGCGATATTGCTCACAAGATCGTCGCTCCCGGCAAGGGAATCCTCGCCGCAGACGAGTCTACCGGTAAAGAATTTCAAGAAAATGGTCCTTTTATCAATCATTCATCATTTAGGATGATCAACATTCATCTGAAAAAGCAAGTGTAATAGATTGCCTCATTAAACTGTCTGCCAACAGCTGGTTGTGAAAGGGGACTTAAACTTGAGTTTGTTCTACTGGCCATCAGGGGGCGACTCCTCTGGTTGCATAAAGAAGCCTGATTGTATAGAAGTCTATGAGAAAACATTGCAAAACACTAGTTTCTAGTCTTCATCGATACAGCATGATGTTATTTTAGTAAATTAAGAGTAAAATAGGCGATAAAGCAGAGTATGCTTTAGGGCGTGGCCACTTTGTGATTGACAGGTCACTACAACGGCGGTATCCAGTATGCCAGTTGTCTCTGTTTTAGTCTGACAACTTAAACCTTTCATGGATTGTTTTCAGTTCATGAAAGTTAATTGTAACATTTTGGCCACCTAAAAATGTCTCGTTCGGCTGTACTCAGCTCTTCCCTCTCCTGTCGCTTCTGGTTGCAAACAGAGCTGGCGCGTGTATATGCGATAAAGAAGTTACTCAAAAACTGTGTGAAATAATCATGAAAACTTAGTCGTGACTATGACTGGCTCAATTGTACATTTCTCAGAACTAACCCTTTTTTTGCAAGTCTGTAAAAGCTCAAACAAATACTCAACAAACAGCACAGATGGATCCAGTTTTCATTTATCTTGTGTCTCCTGAACCTCTAGGCAGCGTTGCCAAACGCTTCCAGAGCATCAATGCTGAGAACACTGAGGAGAACAGGAGGCTGTACCGCCAGCTCCTCTTCAGCGCTGATGACCGCATCAACCCTTGCATTGGTGGCGTCATCCTCTTCCATGAGACCATGTACCAGAAGACTGACGATGGAAAGCTCTTCACCCAGTACCTCAAAGAAAGACACATGGTGGTGGGCATCAAGGTCGACAAAGGTGTTGTCCCCCTGGCCGGAACCAACGGCGAGACAACCACCCAGGGTGAGCGAAGAACAGATCAGAGGGTCAACATCTTTTAATACCTTTGTCTTACTTATCCGGGGTGTCCTTTCTCCTTCACAGGTCTCGATGGACTGTATGAGCGTTGCGCCCAGTACAAGAAGGATGGTGCTGACTTTGCCAAGTGGCGCAGTGTGCTGAAGATCACCCCCACCACTCCCTCAAGGCTGGCCATCATCGAGAACGCCAATGTCCTGGCCCGTTACGCCAGCATCTGCCAGATGGTAAGACACAAAAGGCATAATTAAATGTTTTCCTTCATGACAAGGACAGATAAAAGTACTGTATATAAATGATCAGTTGAAAAAGCACTGACCCTGATAGAAGACTGAAGTAGACTTATAAAGATTAGATTTAGAAAGCCTGTGTTGTAACTTTGGAAAATGACGAAACAAATAAAACCTCAAATTTAAACCCAGTTTAGAAACCACAGAAACAATAAGAAACTATTAAACATACACTATGGCCCCACTGCGGTTCTTATTTCTTGCCTCCTTGTTATACACTCGCCTTTGACAGCCCCCCGCCATGCTAACACAGTCATTTTGACTCCTTTTGTCTCTGCCCTTCTCAGCACGGCATCGTCCCCATCATTGAGCCTGAGATTCTCCCTGATGGTGACCATGACCTGAAGCGCTGCCAGTACGTTACTGAGAAGGTCCTGGCTGCCGTCTACAAGGCTCTGTCCGACCACCACGTCTACCTGGAAGGCACCCTGCTCAAGCCTAACATGGTCACCCCCGGACACTCCTGCTCCCACAAGTACAGCAACCAGGAGATTGCCATGGCGACTGTCACCGCCCTGCGCCGCACTGTGCCCCCTGCAGTCCCTGGTGAGCTGGACGCACTCAATACTGACCCCAAATTTGCAGACACAATACAGTCTGCATGACGCTCACTCAAATGTCTAGAGAGGTGCGTTGCTAAACTCTCATGTGCGCTCCTGTACAGGCGTTACCTTCCTGTCTGGTGGCCAGAGTGAGGAAGAGGCTTCCATCAATCTGAACGCCATGAACCAGTGCCCTCTGCACAGGCCCTGGGCTCTGACCTTCTCATATGGCCGTGCCCTGCAGGCCTCTGCCCTGAAAGCCTGGTGCGGCAAGAAGGAGAATGGAAAGGCATGCCAGGAAGAGTTCATTAAGAGAGCCCTGGTATGTGTGAAGAGAGCTACAAATGTAAAAAATCTATATATAAAAGTGTGTCTGTATATATAGTGATGTGTTACTCAGATGCAGTAGAGTTTAGTTCTGAGAACTGTACAGATTGTAAGCGTCAGACTTCAATATTGTATTGTGCATTCAGTAATACTGTCTTTTTTATCTCTCACAGGCTAACCACCAGGCCTCCCAGGGCAAATATGCTTCCTCTGGAGTCAGCGCTGCTGGTGCAGATTCACTGTTTGTGGAGAACCACGCTTATTAAGCGTTGACTCGCCCCATTTCCCTTTCCACCTTCTTCCCACCTTTATCACTTCATCATGGAAAAGGCCATGATCTCATAGACACCACCGATGAAACTGATATTAAACAACGCCACTTTTGCAGAATATTGTTTGAAAGTGAAAGAGAAAACTTCCGTTTTGGGTTGTTGCTGCAGCCATTCTGAGGAAATGTTCTGCCTCCATTCCCTTACGTTTTATTTTTAAAACCTTTCTGAGGTGAAGATTCCCACAATGTTTTACACAACTTGTATTATTTTTTCCATGGTCTGATTCCACCGAGTGAAGTTAATGATTTGTGCTGGTACCATGGAATAAAATATTTACCCGTTCATGTTGCTTTACTTCCTTTTTGAGTCTTTGCACTACAGTTTTTTATGTTCACATGTAAACACTAGCTGTACCTTTACGGAAGTAACAAGAGTCAGAAGGTGTTAACAGAGCTGGTCTGTACATGTGACCTGACAAGAGACCTGTTGAAACAACAAGTGAAAATATCCTTGTGGTTGAACCAGACTTCAACCAACCAAAGACTCATATATTGTCAACATGATACCAGTTCCCATAAAAGGTTAAAGGGCTTTTTCAAACTAATCACACCTACATAAAAGTGTCATGTTGCACCTTTGTCATCGAGATGTTCCAGAGTAAAGTAGTCCCAAACCAGACACTTTCAGTATTATTGTTCAACTGAGGAAAATATGTCCACACTGTGATCAACTTTTCAGAAGAGGTCTAACTTGTATTAGATGTGAAGCAGTGTTTAGATTAAACTGGTGTTTTTGTTCCCTAATTAAGAAAATAAGGTTTTTATTAGTGTGGGAGTTTTTCGAAAATTGCACAAATCCTTATCAGCCCTTCAACGTCACAGCTGCAGGTTTTGTTTTCGTCACTAGATGCCGCTGGAGCGTGCATTGTGGTGACATCACGTTTGTAAAAACCCAAATGCTCTCTGAATGTAGAGCTCTCTCGCCGGGTGCGGTGGCGCGCGCCTGTAATCCAAGTTACCGGGAGGCTGAGGCTGGCGGACCGTTTGAGCTCAGGAGCTCTGAGCTGCAGCGGACTATGCCGATCGGGTGTCCACACTAAGTTCGGTATCGGTATGGTGCTCCTGGGGGAGCCCGGGACCACCAGGTCGTCTAAGGAGGGGTGCACCGACCCAGGTCGGAGACGGAGCAGGTCAAAGCCCCCGTGCCGCTCAGTAGTGGGATCGCGCCTGTGAATAGACGCTGTAGTGCAGCCTGAGTAACACAGCGGGACCCAGTCTTTTTACACTCGTTCAACAAACAGCTGAGACAACAACAAAATAATCTTTGTAAATTACAACAGCTCCACCGCAGCTTCTTTATATTCTAGTTCCCATGAAAACATTCAGAAACCAGCTGTGTTTGTTTGTCCTACAGCGCCTCCACCTGGTGGAGAGGAGCAATGAGCATCAATCACAGCAGTCAGTGCAGCTCCACAGATACAGAAAACTAGCGGGGCTTTCTTTATGACACGAACGAACACTTTTCTCATGTTGGACCCTTACTCTAATAAATGTACTTCTCAATATGAAGCAACAATAAACAAAACAAAACAAGGTTTTTGGACCATGAATGCAGCTTGTGGGTAAAATACAGAGTCCTCTCATCTGGGTAATGAGACGAATAACTTCTGCCTGATAATAAGACTGTGACAGAGAAAAACGTATAAAACCAGTGATAATAAATTGGTACTCTTTTTCTAATGAATATGTTAAAAATAAACTACCATGAAAACTGAAGTGATAGCGGTTATCCAAAATGTGTTGATGCATTTTTTTCTGTTAGGTTGCCCACCATTAGCAAGTAAAATATGTGAATTTGTCAATTATTTTTCAACTTTAAAATCATAATACTCACTAAAGGGTTTTTTTCAAACTGAAATAAAATACCTGACCAGAGTGGCTTAGCTAAACAAGTAAATTAAATTCTTGTTCTACAATAATTTTTTTTACTTTCGTTCTCTGTCAAGAAAAGCATGTTAAGCTGCAGTGCTATATGTCACTTTTTTCATCCACTCCTCTAAAACTCCGCTCTGAAAGTTATACGACCCAAATTCTATCAGCCTTACGACAAGGTGTTTGGTTGATGCCTTTATTTCACCTAAATAAGCAAATAAGCCCATCATCGAAGAGATTGGCTATTTCTATAATTATTGTCCTTAACGCTGTTGTCAACAGGTCTGATTTCCCGCAAAATCAAGATCAAGATCAGCAAAATAAAAAATAAAAGAATCGACAGATGTAATATGTATGTTTTATGCATAGCCTGCATTTCGGGATGTGGTTTTACATCGAAATATTTAAGTTGAAATCTAAAACAAAGTTAGTGATAGTTAGTGCTGTGGCTATTTAAATGCAGCTAACGTGAGCTGCAATTAAAGAGCAAGTCATGGGTGTGATGACCAACATGCACCACGGAACCAACAGCTGTCTTTATAAATGATAAAATATAGATTCATTAAAAAGAAGTTGCGTCTTTCTTTCACTCGCTGCCAAAACACATAGCTCAAGATCTTGAGACCATGAGGTGGTGGTACTCATGGGAAAGGCAGTCTCCATTCTGGGCCCAGTGGATTATAACCAGGCAGCGAACTCCAGTTCTGAAAGGCGAAGCCAATGAGGAAGTGCCTTCAACTTTCATTTTCTCTATACGAGCCAGCAGGGAGCGACTCCTCTGGTTGCAAAAATAAGTTTATCAGAAAATTAAACTTCTTACTTGATTTTTTTTTACCTTAGTAAACATTGTCTAGACATGTAAATAGTGCTTTTTATCAGTGAACTATTTGTGACAGTCACGTGACTATGTGCGCCAAGTTACAACAATTCAGAGGCGCCTGACCAAGCAGCGCTGGATAAGGCTATGAGGTTATCATTCACACAAAGTACTTTTTTAAAATTGCATTGTGGAATCTGAATCAAACTCAAGGCATCAAAATCGGCATAGAAAATCTTCCAACTAGTCCCAGAAATAGTTCCGATTTAGACTAAAGCCATTAATTTTCTTTAGTTTTAGATTCTTTAATTTCATCCCATTGTGACTGATGGAGAAAAACAGATCATGTTTTATTATTTGTTTTAATATGAAGGGTGAATGGTTTTATGTAATCATCTATGAAAATGAGAGAAGATTTCAGAAAGTAGTATAATCTTTGTAAAATGATTAAAAGACAAACATAACTCAACACAACAAAGGAAGAAATCAGAGGTTTTTTGCGCTGAACTGTGCTATTGTGTTACAATGTTCTGCAGGAACACTAAGATGACAAGAAATAAAAGCTCAGTTCCCACGGATGAGGCTACTGTGGAAGCTGCTGTGGAAGTTGTATTTGGAGCTACTGTGGAAGCTGCTGTGGAAGTTGTATTTGGAGCTGCTGTGGTCCCATTTTCAGAGACTGAGTCACGGCATACAAAGCTGTCGTCTTCGTCAGTGCCACTGGAGCTGAATGTCACGAAGCTAACTTTTGCCCCCGCCACTTGATCCAAGATCCAAGTCTGGAACTGAGATATTCGGGCTAGGACTTCAGGGAAACCAGCCCGGGCACAAGGTACTCCAAAACTGGCAATGCCGCCCTGGATCCACTGTGAGGCTTGTTTACATTGCAAAGGTCCACCAGAGTCCCCCTGAAAAAGAAGGGACATAGGGATGGGTACCGGAACCCGAAATTCTCTGGTGCTAAATCATTAAAGACCAGATAATTAAATATCATAAAACAGTGGATTATTATTTTAACCTGGCATGTTCCTTTGTTCTCTTGTCCCGCACAAATCATTTTGTGAGTGATGTTTGCATTGGCTACTGGGCGGTAGTTGCACCTGCACTGCTTTTCTCCAATGATGGGAACCTGAACCTCCTGCAGTGAGTCAAAGGCTATTAAGGGCTCTGTGGGAGGAAGAGTATAAAGTCAGAAGATACAGTGTTTATTTCCGGCCTTTTTGTACAGTTTTAAGGCGATGTTGATCGCTGAGGTTTTGTGTTTGTTTGTTTGTTTGTTTGTTTGTTTGTTTGTTTGTTTGTTTGTTTGTTTGTTTGTTTGTTTGTGCGTGCGTGTGTTCTGAGACGAGCCCAACAAGAGTCAAGAAGTCTTCCGACAATGCAACAGTTTGTGCAACGTCATCATTAAATAGTCTTTGTCTTTTTGAAAAAGAGCTGTGTGAATAGAGGATTAACTGTCAGGAAACAAGACTACAAATCTGAAGCATGCTAGCAGATCTGTAAGGCTGCACCAGGCACAGCAGTGCTTTGAGCAGTATGCTAACATGCTCACAATGTCCATGCTAACATGTTGATGGTTAGCAGAGTTACCATCTTGGGTTATCATGTTAGCATGCCAATACTCACCATCCCTTCCGAGTCTGCCCCAACCAGTGACCCAGCAGGGGGTGGAGGTGTGAAACTGGCTGGAGTTACTTGCCAGACAGACGGGTCTGATGTAGTCGGTGAATATGACGGGGCTTTGGAGCTTCATAAGGGCGATGTCGTTGTTGAGAAAGGTGTTGTTGTAGTCAGGATGGACGATGATCTGGGACACGGTGCGGCTTACCTCATTAATGTTGGGGCCAGACTGAGTCTCTCTTCCAAAGTAGAGAATCCATGCACTGGGTGAGCTTCTGGATAAAAGAATAAATCAATGAATACGAATCATTAATACTAACAGGTTGCAACAAGTTTTATCAGAACTAGTCAGCAGGTGTATCAGTACATTTCAGTTCCTCAATCGAGGAAAGGCACACCACTGACCCACACCACTAAAAATCCTGTTTACCAAGAATGAAAAGAACCAGACTCAACATAAAAACACAGATGACCTGGTGGCTGAATGAACCCTGAGATTAAAAACTTGGTTTTGTGATGTGATGTGATGTGATTGTAATGTCATAAACTGATCCAGTAACAAGTATTTGGTGATTTGCAATTGAAAAGGCATTGAGCTTAAAATACAGTAGATTTTAAACTTGGACATCTATTTGGATGTTGGCTCAACAGTCTTCAGTGGCTTTATATCAGCCATGGACCACGGAACCAGCTGAACATCGGAGACCCAGACTGCAAAATATTGTTCGCTTTTTATTAGCTTTTGAAAATGAAAACCAAAGCTACATTTCTTTAAAGACTGTAAAATGAACGGATGCGCCACTTTATCAAAGCTCGAAAGCTTTTGAGATGTCTGGAAATAAAACAATTACATTAGTCAACAGATGCAGGTGCGATGAGTTTTTCTTACATTACGATGCAGTGGGCTGCTGTGAGTACCCACTGGTCACTGATCAGGGTCCCCCCGCAGACGTGAAAGCTAACGAAAGTGATGTGCATGCTGACCTGCCAGGGCCATGATCCAGCAGTAGCATTCTCACCACCCACTATCCTTGTTTTCAGACGTGCCAGTCCACAATCTGACAGAGCAAAGACAACTGTGTGTCAGTACGAATACAATAAACTTTAAAGTGAGGCTGGTTCACGAGGGACGCTTAAAATGTTCTTCATTTGGAGCTGTGTTCAACGTTGTCACAGTGCAGCTCTGGAGTAAATGACATGTGACTGTGCTTACCCTGAGCCTTTGACCCTGTAGGAAAGAGAGATGAGTATTAGTGTAGCAGATATGAGTAACTACAGACACTAGGTGGCACTACAGTTTCAGCTACTTCTTGAACTCCTTATGAGGTGTGTCATCTATTGTTGTGTTGGCTTGAGACGTTTACTAAGTATGACATCACGGAACCAAACCTGCAGCGCTGCAGAAGCGCTTTAACTTCTCGGTCGGTATGCAGAACGGACGAGTGCCTGTTTTTGAGCCTCATGTGAACGTTGCACAGACTCCTCAGCTGAGATTGCCGGCATAGCGCTGCAACACTTGTCTTTCGGTTTTATTGAAGGCATTCACTTCTAAGAATTCTGACATTCTGAAGTATTGTTGTTTGTATGTTAATTTGTTATAGAAGACTCATTTAAAAATAGGTTTCGTGTGTTTTATGCGTGTTTGTAATGCTGAGTGATACAAAAAAATAAAATAAAATCCGAATACCCATATTGAAACTGAATACATACACAAAGAATATTCAAGCCCATCCCTACTCTTTATGAAGTTTATATGTAAAAGAACCAGACATTTCAAGATGGTACAATCCAGCACATTATCTACATTTTTAAAAATGACCATAAAGTCAAAACCTCTCCAACACTGTTCACAAAAACTAAACATGAGCTGTAAAAAAGATGATATATTGGTTTGAAATGCATAATAAACTGGTAAATCAGTGTAAAACTCACCTTGTCCAGCGAGGACGGCACATATCAGGAGTATCCCCACAGTCCAGGCTGCCATACTGAGCCGTCATAAACGTTTTGCCTTCAGTAAGCGCAGAGAGCTCCTCTGATTGAGCGTTAGTCTTTTGTGACCTTCTGCACCATAAACACTGCAGTTGTTGTAGCTATACGTTGATTACTCCCCGCCCAAACCTGGGCCCCGTTCCTCGTACGTGGTTCGACTAAGTCGATCAAATGTCCTATTAGCCACCTTAAATTAACCCGATGATTGAAGTCAGGCTATCTCGTTTTCTCAAAGGCTGATCCGCGCTCAAACAATCTCGTTAATTCGAACCAGACTTCAGTAATCAGGATAATTGCGCGTGCCCGTCCTACTTCAAAAGGGGGAAGCGTCGATCACCGAAACCATGATTTTTTAACAGTACGATGGCAAATAAACTCAAAGAAAGAGCCTCTTTTTTTTCTCCGCTGACGAGCAGGAGATGATCATGAACGCATATGAGGAATTCAAGTCCATAATCATGGCAAAATCTAACACCACCACCGCTGCGAGGGCTAGACAAGAAGCGTGGTAAAATATTGCAGACAAGTTAAATACGTAAGTGTTGGGAAAATGTATAGGCCAATTTTAAGTGCCTCATCACCCCAATCAATCAGATTATATTTCTTTAAATGTAATGGAATGCATCATCGAATGAGATCTTGCTAGCGAAAATAATTATCTCAACTCTTTCAAAATAAGTAGATGAAAACAAGCCCAAAGAGTATAATTGATACGAATTAATAGATACTGATGAGGATATATGTGCTTATGTATCATGTACTATATATGTGCATATACATGTAGGCTATGTGTAGATTACCATATAGAAATAGGAGTTTGAATATGTCTGTGTGTGTGTGTGTGTGTGTGTATATATATATATATATATATATATATATATATATATATATATATATATATATATATATATATATATATATATTTACACATTGTGGTTATAGCTGATACTATAGGTCAAGATCAGCAAAATAAAAAAAAATCGACAGATGTAATATGTCTATTTTGTATGCCTGCATTTCGGGATGTGGTTTTACATCGAAATATTTAAGTTGAAATCTAAAACAAAGTTAGTGATAGTTAGTGCTGTGGCTATTTAAATGCAGCTAACGTGAGCTGCAATTATAGAGCAAGTCATGGGTGTGATGACCAACATGCATCACGGAACCAACAGCTGTCTTTATAAATGATAAAATATAGATTCATTAAAAAGAAGTTGCGTCTTTCTTTCACTCGCTGCCAAAACACATAGCTCAAGATCTTGAGACCATGAGGTGGTGGTACTCATGGGAAAGGCAGTCTCCATTCTGGGCCCAGTGGATTATAACCAGGCAGCGAACTCCGGTTCTGAAAGGTGAAGCCAATGAGGAAGTGCCTTCAACTTTCATTTTCTCTATACGAGCCAGCAGGGAGCGACTCCTCTGGTTGCAAAAATAAGTTTATCCGAAAATTAAACTTCTTACTTGATTTTTTTTTTACCTTAGTAAACATTGTGACCATGAGTTTATGGTCTCAATTGCTAGTTTCAAGTCTTCATCAATACAACAAGATGTCCATTTTGTAAATTATAGACCCATTTAGAGTAAAATAGACGATAAAACAGGGTATGCTTTAGGGCGTGTGCTACCGCTACCAGATACGGTGTCTCTACGGCACACCTCCGCAGTCCAAATGTGTCACTTCCGTTCACTGGTTGCAAAAAAACAAGATGGCAACGGCCAAAATGCTGAACTCGATGCTTCAAAACGGCAGTCCACAACCCAACGAGTGACGTCAGGATGACTAGGTCCACTTCTTATATACAGTCTATGATTTAAACAAATAAGTTAATGACAAAGTTGGGTGAAAATAAATCAGTAAGGCAATTAAATGGAAAGTAATTTAGTTTAATAAAGATATAAGTAAATGGTGCCCTGAGATTAAGATTGACATAAACAAGGGAGGATGTAAATAGTTGGGTATATTTTAAAATAAAAAGTTGGGGCCAACAAACTACAAAAACAAAGATTGTGAATTTAGTATATACTATTGATTGATTGGTTACTGAAGATATTAGTTAGTGCCACCTGTACTAATTGGTCAGGAAGAGAGAGAGAGACGCAAGAAGGAGTCAGTGGGCAGACCTCTGTCAGACAGAGCGAAGGGAAGCAGTACGTTTAGACAACAACTTCTCTTTTTAATCTCGGTTAATTAGCTGTAACTGTTTGTATGAGCCATAATTATGTCAATAACTAAATTGTTTAACAATAGCAGCTAGCGGGAGTAAAGATGCTAACTGCTCAGCTGTCGGCGGCTGACTGATTAATTGATGTATTGGTTGCGTTTCTCTGATCGGAAACAGCTGTTTAGTGTGCGTTCAGAGGAGGATTTGATCTCTGCTGCTGCCTGGTTCCATCTTTCGGACAACGAACTGACGCTGAACTGTGAGTTTGACTTTCTTGGTTTTTGCTATGTTAAGGATAATGATTATGTTTACCCACCCGAAGCAAACATAAACTCAATTTTGTTTGCATGTGTTGGCCGATGGTCTGTTTAGAGTTAAATATTTCAGCTGTTTTGTATTTTGGGGGGAAATGGTGGTAAATGGATGACAAATAGAGATTTCTCCAAAAACAACTTGATATGTTTTAAGCTGCATGTGGAAATAATAGCGGTACTTTTGTTTAATATATGGTCAATATTAGTTTATTAAAATGAGTCTTATTTCTGTTATTTGTCCGTATTGTCTACGTTGGTGTGGTCGCATATAAGCAGTGATATCCAGTCTAAAGCATTAGTTACTTTGGCACGGTCTGAATTTGCAGCGGGAGGCTGTTTGCACACTGTGCAGAGAAGGAGTCACCATCTAGTCCGGTTTTTGTTAGCACTGCGCCGGACTCTTTTTAAATGTTATATTGCTTGTCAGCAACTAGCTTTAAATATTGTGGCATGTAGATGTCGAGAAATGACTTGTAACTGATGAATATTTAACCCTCTGAACCCCAAGCAGTTTTTTGCTCCTGTCACATTTTAAGCTTTGTTTATACTCGCGCTTGTGCCTCCGCAGACGGCGCACAAGCTCCGAGCATGAACAATTTGATTTGCCTCGCAAGATATTTACTCAAATGAAGATTTTTAAGACATCCTGTTTATAAAGCATCTCACAACGAATTGGCCCATTTTGTATAATCCCTACATGTAAATAGTGCTTTTTATCAGTGAACTATTTGTGACAGTCACGTGACTACGCGCACCAAGTTACAACAATTCAGAGGCCCTGACCAAGCAGCGCTGGATTCACACTAAGTACTTTTTTTAAATTGTGTTGTGGAATCTGAATCAAACTCAAGGCATCAAAATCGGCATAGAAAATCTTCCAACTATTCCCAGAAATAGTTCCGATTCAGACTAAAGCCATTCATTTTCTTTAGTTTTAGATCTAAATTTTAGATTCTTTAATTTCATCCCATTGTGACTGATGGAGAAAAACAGACCATGTTTTATTATTTGTTTTAATATGAAGGGTGAATGGTTTTATATAATCATCTATGAAAATGAGAGAAGATTTCAGAAAGTAGTGTAATCTTTGTTAAATGATTAAAAGACAAACATAACCCAACAAAGGAAGAAATCAGATGTTTTTTGTGCTGAACTGTGCTATTGTGTTACAATGTTCTGCAGGAACAATAAGATGACAAGAAATAAAAGCTCAGTTCCCACGGATGAGGCTACTGTGGAAGCTGCTGTGGAAGTTGTATTTGTAGCTACTGTGGAAGTTGCTGTGAAAGTTGTATTTGTAGCTACTGTGGAAGCTGCTGTGAAAGTTGTATTTGTAGCTACTGTGGAAGCTGCTGTGGAAGTTGTATTTGTAGCTACTGTGGAAGCTGCTGTGAAAGTTGTATTTGTAGCTACTGTGGAAGCTGCTGTGAAAGTTGTATTTGTAGCTACTGTGGAAGCTGCTGTGGAAGTTGTATTTGTAGCTACTGTGGAAGCTGCTGTGAAAGTTGTATTCGGAGCTGCTGTGGTCCCATTTTCAGAGACTGAGTCACGGCACACAACGCTGTCGTCTTCGTCAGTGCCACTGGAGCTGAATGTCACAAAGCTAACTTTTGCCCCCGCCACTTGATCCAAGATCCAAGTCTGGAACTGAGATACTCGGGCATAGACGTCAGGGAAACCCCGGGCACAAGGTACTACAAAACTGGTAATGCCGCCCTGGATCCACTGTGAGGCTTGTTTACATTGCAAAGGTCCACCAGAGTCCCCCTGAAAAAGAAGGGACGATACAGTTAGTTGATACTAGGGATGGGTACTGGAACACGAAATTCTCTGGTGCTAAATCATTAAAGACCAGATAATTAAAAATCATAAAACAGTGGATTATTATTTTAACCTGGCATGTTCCTTTGTTCTCTTGTCCCGCACAAATCATTTCGTCAGTGATGTTTACATTGACTGGGCGGTAGTTGCACCTGCACTGCTTTTCTCCAATGATGGGAACCTGAACCTCCTGCAGTGAGTCAAAGGCTATGAAGGGCTCTGTGGGAGGAAGAGTATAAAGTCAGAAGATACAGTGTTTATTTCTGGTCTTTTTGTACAGTTTTAAGGCGATTTTGTGTGTGTGTGTGTGTGTGTGTGTGTGTGTGTGTGTGTGTGTGTGTGTGTGTGTCCAACAAGAGTCAAGAAGTCTTCTGACAATGCAATAGTTCTTGCATTGTGATCATTAATTAGTTAATGTCACACTGAACTCTGGGGCCGACTTGCCGAAAGTGTGATGGAAACAGATGTGTGAATAAAGGATTAACTGTCAGGAAACAAGACTACGAGTCTGAGGAATGCTAGCAGCTTTGTAAGACTGCACCAGGCACAGCAGTGCTTTGAGCAGTATGCTAACATGCTCACAATGTCCATGCTAACTTGTTGATGTTTAGCAGAGTTCAGTGGCGGGCCGTGCATTATATACCTGGGCCTTCACTGCTGTCCTGCAGCTGAAACACAGCTACGGTTATTATTTGTTTCGTGTCAAAATATAGCCAACACCTATAGATGGAGTGCGTCTCGTCTCTGCTCTGACTGTGTGTGCTTTGGGGTGGAGAGGCTCATGGAAGCTCCCGCTGCTGGAACAGTGCAGAACGTACGTGCTGTAACGTCAGAGTCACCACAAAAGTTCAATAACGCCAGAAAAAGTCGCTAGATTTGTCACTAGTAGCTTCTGATGAAAAAAGTCGCCATGAGGGTTTGGAAAGTCACCAGATTTAGCAAGAGTTGGCAACACTGGCACCGACTAAATATGTCCCCAGAGCAACATCGGACGAAAAAATGGTTCCTATCACATATTAAACCAAACAAAAATCCATCTCCATACAAATAATAATAATAATATATTAAAGCTACTGCAGATGTAAAAACAAACTCTTAACTTACCAGAGCTGCTGTTCACTATTTAAAGACAAAGTCCATCCTCCTTTCTTTAACAAAGAGTTTAATCTCACGGTTGCTCAGCACATCCGTGCGTTTTAGTTCCAGTAAGAAGTCCTTCTCGCTTCAGGGACGCCAGTGAAGACAGTCGAGCCTCCCCAGTTGTATTTCTTGAATACGTTTTAATGTGTTTGAGGGCTGAAAATGTCCGCTCGACAAAGGCAGCAGATATTGGGATTGTCACCGCCCAACATGTCACGCAAGCCCACTGACCAATCACGTACATGTAGGCAAGCTAGAAGGCTCTGACACATCAAAGAATACGCCCAACATGTCAAACTAAAGATCTGATTGGTTGAACACTATGACAATCAACAATATCGTCCCCATTCACTTAAACTGCACATGGATTCACTTGTGAGTCTGCAGGCCTGGGGCCTCTCTTCTTACCTAGAGACACAGAGGTGACATCTGATTGGATAAAAGCTCTACTTAAAACAAGCTGCACTGGAAGCAGAGCAACTGAAGAAGACAGTAGCTGTGCAATGAGAAAATAAGATAATGGGAAAAATATTTTTATAAATGATTGTATTTAAGAAAAAGTATTAAATTATAAAATAGCTATAACTTTGTGATTCTGTTTAGGCCAGCAGAGAAGGCCCTGACGGCCCAATATGTTATGTCTTATGCTACTGGAATGTGTCTATGATCATGAACCAATAACCAAGTTCCTTGCATGTGAATCATACTTGGCAATAAACCACTTCTGATTTCTGCACTGAACTAAGAGCAGGCTCAACTGCATTGTTAACTCATTGTCAAACACAGTTCAGTCTTTGTTAGTCTTTCCACTGTTGCAACAGGGCCAGACTGCGTACAAAATACATGTAGTGTATTTAAGAAAAAGTATTACATTTTAAAAATAGCTATAACTTTGTGAGTCTGTTTAGGCCAGCAGAGAAGGCCTTGCAGGCCCTGATGGCCCACCACTGGCAGAGTTACTGTCTTGGGTTATCATGTTAGCATGCCAATACTCGCCATCGCTTCCAATTCTGCCCCAACCAGTGGCCCAGCAGGGGGTGGAGGTGTGAAACTGGCTGGAGTTACTTGCCAGACAGACGGGTCTGATGTAGTCGGTGAATATGACGGGGCTTTGGAGCTTCATAAGGGCGATGTCGTTGTTGCTCAAACCGTTGTTGTTGTAGTCAGGATGGGCGATGATCTGGGACACGGTGCGGTTTACCTCATTAATGTTGGGGCCAGACTGAGTCTCTCTTCCAAAGTAGAGAGTCCATGCACTAGGTGAGCTTCTGGATAAAAGAATAAATAAATTAATACTATCATTAATACTAACAGGTTGCAACAAGTTTTATCAGAATAGTCAGCAGGTGTATCAGTACATTTCAGTTCCTCAATCGAGGAAAGGCAGAGATCTGACCCACACCACTAAAAATCCTTTTTACCAAGAATGAAAAGAACCAGACTCAACATAAAAACACAGATGACCTGGTGGCTGAATGAACCCTGAGATTAAAAACTTGGTTTTCGAACAGCTGATCAGAGTCTTTGAGACCAGGAATCACCATTGCAACAGGTGAATAAAAGACGGATCCTCCACTTTAATCCAGTGGACGTAGAGATATTTATGCATTTATATGTGGATTGTGCACAATTTTCTTTAAAAAAAAAGGGGGGGCCTGAGTCAGAGCGAAAGAGGTGTGACGTTTATAACAGCATCGCCGTTTAATGTGGCGTTGAACATGTGCATCGGGCAGCGAATAGCATCCTAAGCTTCATATTGATTTTTTTTTTTCAATTAAAATTACACATTATGGGCAACAAACATTTTAGTTTAACTCTTAACAGACTGCTGTCTTCTGTGTCAGTGTTTGTTTGTTTTAAATGACATAACAAGGTTATACGCTGAGCTGAGGTGGCTTCATGTTGTGCAATATTCAAATGTGAGGTCGTACCAAACATGAAAAAGAGCTTCGATATTATATGGATAATATTCCAAGTCTAGGTAGGGTTTCTGAAAAAATGCTGAAGCCAATTTATTTCAAATATATTATTGAAAACTCCAAAAATGAAGCTTATCTGTTTTGGAAGAAATCATGAGAATTGTTTTCCTCAGGAGATATTTTCCATGTGAAATTGAAGAGCATTTGGTCGATCTCTTTCAGTTGTTTGAAATCAAGTTGCATATGTCAGTCATGAGAATTAATCCTCCGAACGAGATTCCTTGGGAGCCATTAGTTTAATTTTCTTAGATTTTTTATTTTTTTTTGTATAACATGATTTGAAATGTAATAGACAGATATTTGGTTTTGACTTTGCAAGAATAGTTTAGTTGCATCTGCCAGCTGAGTAATGATTACTTTTCTACCAATAGAAGATCTTTCACAACACTCAATGTAATATGGACTGCAAAAAGCTTAGCCACTAACAGGAAGACGCGCAGAGGTGGGAAATTCCTGTCTAATGCGTCTAGACAGATTAAATATAGGAGTTTTACCACCCATTAGTTTAATACAACTATTAATATTCTTTGAAATGGTTTTGATAGCTTTTGAAAATAATGACCGAAGCCAAATTTCTTTAAAGACTGTAAAATGAACGGATGCGTCACTTTATCAAAGCTCGAAAGCTTTTGAGATGTCTGGAAATAAAACAATTACATTAGTCAACAGATGCAGGTGCGATGAGTTTTTCTTACGTTACGATGCAGTGGGCTGCTGTGAGTACCCACTGGTCACTGATCAGGGTCCCCCCGCAGACGTGACGGCTATCGAAAGTGATTTGCATGCTGACCTGCCAGGGCCATGATCCAGCAGTAGCATTCTCACCACCCACTATCCTTGTGTTCAGACGTGCCAGTCCACAATCTGACAGAGCAAAGACAACTGTGTGTCAGTACAAATACAATAAAGTGAAGCTGGTTCATGAGGGACGCTTAAAATGTTCTTCATTTGTAGCTGTGTTCAACGTTGTCACAGTGCAGCTCTGGAGTAAATGACATGTGACTGTGCTTACCCTGAGCCTTTGACCCTGTAGGAAAGAGAGATGAGTATTAGTGTAGCAGATATGAGTAACTACAGACACTAGGTGGCACTACAGTTTCAGCTACAATGCAACCTCCGGAGGGGCTAAGCAAAATATTTCTCTGTTCTCAGCTGAGATTGCCGGCATAGCGCTGCAACACTTGTCTTTCGCTTTCATTAAAGGCATTCACTTTTAAGAATTCTGACATTCTGAAGTATTGTTTATTTGTATTTGTTATAGAATAAGACTCATTTAAAAAAAGGTTTGGTGTGTTTTTATGCGCGTTTGTAATGCTGAGTGATAAAAAATAATATCCGAATTCCCAAATTAAAACCGAATACAGACTCACTAGTCGAATATTCATGTCCAGCCCTAGTCTTCATGAAGTTCATATTTAAAGGTGTTTTTAACAGTCTGTAAAAGAACCAGACATTTCAGGACAGTACAATCCAGCACAACATCTACATTTTTAAAAATGACCATGAAGTCAAAACCTCTCTAACACTGTTCACAAAAACTAAACATGAGCTGTAAAAGAGATATATTGGTTTGAAATACATAATAAACTGGTAAATCATTGTAAAGCTCACCTTGTCCAGCGAGGACGGCACATATCAGGAGTATCCCCACAGTCCAGGCTGCCATACTGTGCTGTCACAAACCTTTTGCCTTCAGTAAGCGCAGAGAGCTCCTCTGATTGAGCTTTATAGTACACAAACACTGCACCACTCCCTGCCCAAACCTGTTTTTCTTTATCTAAACCATCAACTCCATATGACAGCCCACAAGTAATGCCACAAAGCATAACTTAATTTGTTACTATCTAGATCTTTCTATCTGGTTACCAAAGAATCTATTACTGTATGACTTTACTAACGTAACTAATTTATATACTGCTGGGTAGCTTAAAGCTGCATCATAGTTCATTTAATGATGGCATTTTGTTATTTATAATCTGAATCATCAAAGCAACTCATAGTGGTCTGTCCACATTCTACTACATTTAGCATGGAACAGGAAGCATTGAAAGTTGATGGCCTCCAAGTTAACATGGGTCATTTATCTCTTTTTCAATAACATAATTAGCCAAATGGTAACTTGTAGTTTTGGTTACCCAACTAACTTACATGTTAACATGGATTTCACAGGATACAGAGTTAGCTGGCTAGCTTTCACTGTAGCAAAGCTCACGGTACCGCTAGCTACTAGCTAGCTCTTGGAACGGTGAATGTCCAACCTGAAACTTATTTTCACAACCCACTTGCAACGGATTTCAGGATTTACAGGAAAATAGTGAAAGGTCTTACTCCGTCAGCTGTCTCTCTTCTTGGCTTAGACGGTGGCTGATATCTCTGGGGACACCAATGATAATGATAATCATGCACTTGCATGAATGTGACCATGTGCAATTTTGACTTATGCTACCATTTTGTACGCAGTCTGGCCCTGTTGCAACAGTGGAAAGACTAACAAATACTGAACTGTGTTTGACAATGAGTTAACAATGCAGTTGAGCCTGCTCTTAGTTCAGTGCAGAAATCAGAAGTGGTTTATTGCCAAGTATGATTCACATGCAAGGAACTTGGTTATTGGTTCATGACCATAGACACATTCCAGTAGCAGAAGACATATTGGGCCGTCAGGGCCTTCTCTGCTGGCCTAAACAGAATCACAAAGTTATAGCTATTTTATAATTTAATACTTTTTCTTAAATACACTACATTTATCATAATTTATAAAAATATTTTTCCCATTATCTTATTTTCTCATTGCACAGCTACTGTCTTCCTCAGTTGCTCTGCTTCCAGTGCAGCTTGTTTTAAGTAGAGCTTTTATCCAATCAGATTTCACCTCTGTGTCTCTAGGTAAGAAGAGAGGCCCCAGGCCTGCAGACTCACAAGTGAATCTTTTTGCAATTTAATTGAATGGGGACGATATTGTTGATTGTCATAGTGTTCAACCAATCAGATCTTTAGTTTGACATGTTGGGCGTATTCTTTGACGTGTCAGAGCTGCTAGCTGGCCTATAAGCACTTCAGCATTACGTGCAGCTCAGTTTTCAGGAGCAGCTCTGCAGTGAGATTCAGCATGTGCTGTGATTGGTCAGTGGGCGAGCGCGTGACTATTGTGAAACGAAACTTACAGCAGAGGCTTAGTCGGAGTAGTGAGAGTTCAAATTGAAAGATATGGAAGAAATTATGATATTTTTTGCATTTTGCTTGGTGTAGATTATTTTTTTTTACCTAGCTTTGTTTTTTTAACACTCAATGGCTGAAGTTGGAGGAGAAACGGATTTGTGAGTTGGGATTAAACTTTGTCAACAAAGAAAGGAGGATGTGATCAGCGTTTGGTAAATCAACTAGTTTTTTTTTTTTACATCTAATATCTGAATGGCCCTTGAGTGTGTAGCAGAATACGTGTTGCTGCTGTTGTTTTCCCGTTAAGCTAGTTAGCCTAGCCTCCTAGAACACTTGCGGAGCCCCAGCTGTTTTTTGTGGAGTTTTTTTGTTCCGGTTCAGAGGTGACACAGACCGTTGTCTCCTAGTGAGCGCAGAAAACATTATATTTCCTAAAATTGTATTTAAGCTTCTGCATTTTCCACATGTACTAGTATTATTCAAACGTATTGTTCGGTTTGTAAGCCTCGTACCGAACGGTTTAATACGTATATAGTTACAGCCCTAGAAACTAATAATAACCCTAGCTGTGGCGCCATCATGAGGTTATAAGGTGGTATTTCAGCAGTGAAGGCCCAGGTATAAAAAGGGTAAACAATATTTGTACATTTCAAAAAGAAGTCGGTAAACTGTTTTTCACTTTCATATCAAATACCTGTCTGGAAATTTAAAGTGCCAGTTTGTACGTTTTAGTGGCATCTAGTGGTTTGTGGCAGGTTGCAACAAACTAAAGACCCCTCTGCTCTCCCTCCCTTTCCAAGTGTGTCAGAGAACTACGGTGGCCTACAGGTTGGGATAGTTATCTTTAGGATTTTAGTACAACTAGGGCTACTCTTATCAATACTTGGTTCTTCTACATGACTGAATAATTGTGTTTAAAAAGATATGTGAGATTTAAAAAACAAATAAATTCAGGACTGAAATAGAAGTTATTCATAATTTACATATAGCTAAGTATTTTTTCATAGTGGCGGTGGCCGACTGAATTAGGTTTCACTTTTGTTTTACATGTTCACAGATGTAATGATAAAGTTTCTGCTTTTTAGTCGCACATATTTTATTGCACGTACAGTAACGAGCGTAATTGCCGTCAACTCGAATACCATTCACTTCATCTGGTTCACTTCACTACAGCGGCCTATCTGCTTGTGGTGTGTGTTTTTGTCTATGTGTTTGTGTGTGGTTGGAGGAGCTCAGCCCGACAGAGGGCAGAGCAAATGCTCGCTGCAGTGTGATGATAAATTACATCAAAACATTACAAAGTACAAATAAAAAGCACCCGTAACGTCTGGGCTTATCAATACTACGATCTTTAACGTATCCCTACATTCAGATAATGTAAAACACGAAAAATATTTTCGTATATTGTTTATAAAGCATCTCAAAACGAATTGGCCTATTTTGTATAATCCCTAGACATGTAAAAAGTGCTTTTTATCAGTGAACTATTTATGAAAGTCACGTCGTTGTGTGCGCCAAGTTGCTAAAAATCAGAGGTGACTGCGCCGCTGGATAAGGCTATGAGGTTATCATTCACACAAAGTGGGTTTTTTTTAATTGTGTTGTGGAATCTGAATCAAATTCAAGTTACCAAAAAAGAAAATCTTCAAACTGTTCCCAGAAATAGTGTCAATTCAGACTAAAGCCATTCAGTTTCTTTAGTTTTAGATTCTTATTCTTTTAAATTCATCCCATTGTGACTGATGGAGAAAAACAGACCATGTTTTATTATTTGTTTTAATATGAAGGGTGAATGGTTTTATATCATTATCTATGAAATTGAGAGATGATTTCAGAGTATCTATATGTTAAATGAAGTTTGTTACATTAGAATAGGCCAATAGGAAAGAGTGCAATCCAAAGGATGTTTCAACAGAGACAAAACTAGAGTGCTGCAGTGTCGTGACACTTAGACAACACAATCGCCACTGCAATTATTGTGATGTTATAGATATAACGCCAAGTATAATCTTTGTAAAATGATTAAAAGACAAACAAAACACAACACAACAAAGGAGGAAATCAAGACGTTTTTCAGAGACTGAGTCACGGCACACAACGCTGTTGTCTTCGTCAGTGCCACTGGAGCTGAATGTCACAAAGCTAACTTTTGCCCCCGCCACTTGATCCAAGATCCAAGTCTGGAACTGAGATACTCGAGCATAGACTTCAGGGAAATCAGCCTGGGCACAAGGTACTCCAAAACTGGCAATGCCGCCCTGGATCCACTGTGAGGCTTGTTTACATTGCAAAGGTCCACCAGAGTCTCCCTGAAAAGAAGGGACGATACAGTTAGTTGATACTAGGGATGGGTACCGAACTCGAAATTCTCTGGCACTAAATCATTAAAGACCAGATAATTAAAAATCAAAACAGTGGATTATTATTTTAACCTGGCATGTTCCTTTGTTCTCTTGTCCCGCACAAATCATTTTGTCAGTGATGGTTGCATTGGCTGGGCGGTAGTTGCAACTGCACTGCTTTTCTCCAATAACGGGAATCTGAACCTCCTGCAGTGATTGAGAGGCTGGTATGGGCTCTGTGGGAGGAAGAGTATAAAGTCAGAAGATACAGTGTTTATTTCTGGTCTTTTTGTACAGTTTTAAGGCGATTTTTGTTTCTTGCTGGTTTTCTCATCAAATAACTTTGTGTGTGTGTGTGTGTGTGTGTGTGTGTGTCCAACAAGAGTCAAGAAGTCTTGTGACAATGCAATAGTTCTTGCATCGTAATCATTAATTAGTTTGTGTCACACTAAACTTTGGGACCGTCTTACCGAAAGTGTTTTTGAAAAAGAGCTGTGTGAATAAAGGATCAACTGTCAGGAAACAAGTCTGAAGCATGCTAGCAGCTCTGTAAGGCTGCACAGCAGTGCTTTGAGCAGTATGCTAACATGCTCACAATGTCCATGCTAACATGTTGATGTTTAGCAGAGTTACTATCTTGGGTTATCATGTTAGCATGCCAAAACTCACCATCCTTTTTAAGGTTGCCCCAACCAGTGGCCCAGCAGGGGGTGGAGGTGTGAAACTGGCTGGAGTTACTTGCCAGACAGACGGGTCTGATGTAGTCGGTGAATATGACGGGGCTTTGGAGCTTCATAAGGGCAATGTCGTTGTTGAACAAAGTGTTGTTGTAGTCAGGATGGACGATGATCTGGGACACGGCGCGGTTTACCTCATTAATGTTGGGGCCAGACTGAGTGTCTCTTCCAAAGTAGAGAATCCATGCACTGGGTGAGCTTCTGGATAAAAGAATAAATCAATGAATACTATCATTAAGACTAACAGGTTGCAACAAGTTTTATCAGAACTAGTCAGCAGGTGTATCAGTAAATTTCAGTTCCTCAATCAAGGAGAGCGAAAGAGGAGTGGCGTTTATAACAGCATCGCCGTTTAATGTGGCGTTGAACATGTGCATCGGGCAGCGAATAGCATCCTAAGCTTCATATTGATTTTTTTTTTCAATGACACATAATGGGCAACAAACATTTTATTTGAACTCTTAACAGACTGATGTCTTCTGTGTCAGTGTTTGTTTGTTTGTTTTAAATGACATAACAAGGTTATACGCTGAGCTGAGGTGGCTTCATGTTGTGCAATATTCGAATGTGAGGTCGTACCAAACACGAAAAAGAGCTTTGATATTATATGGAGAGGTATAATATTCCAAGTCTAGGTAGGGTTTCTGAAAAAATGCTGAAGCCAATTTATTTCAAATATATTATTGAAAACTCCAAAAATGGAGCTTATCTGTTTTGTAAGAATTCATGAGAATTGTTTTCCTCAGGAGATATTTTCCATGTGAAATTGAAGAGCATTTGGTCGATCTCTTTCAGTAGTTTGAAATCAAGTTGCATATGTCAGTCATGAGAATTAATCCTCTGCCTCCGAACGAGATTCCTTGGGAGCCATTAGTTTAATTTTCTTATATATATATATATATATATATATATATATATATATATATATATATATTTTTTTTTTTTTTTTTGTATAACATGATTGAAATGTAATAGACAGATATTTGGTTTTGACTTTGCAAGAATAGTTTAGTTGCATCTGCCAGCTGAGTAATGATTACTTTTCTACCAATAGAAGATCTTTCACAACACTCAATGTAATATGGACTGCAAAAATAGCCACTAACAGGAAGACGCGCAGAGGTGGGACATTCCCGTCTAATGCGTCTAGACAGATTAAATATAGCAGTTTTACAACTAGTTTTACATTAGTTTAATAAAACTATTAATATTCTTAGAAATGGTTTTGATAGCTTTTGAAAATAATGACCGAAGCCAAATTTCTTTAAAGACTGTAAAATGAACGGATGCTCCACTTTATCAAAGCTCGAAAGCTTTTGAGATGTCTGGAAATACAACAATTACATTAACAGATGCAGGTGCGATGAGTTTTTCTTACATTACGATGCAGTGGGCTGCTGTGAGTACCCACTGGTCACTGATCAGGGTCCCCCCGCAGATGTGAAGGCTAACGCGAATGATGTGCATGCTGACCTGCCAGGGCCATGATCCAGCAGTAGCATTCTCACCACCCACTATCCTTGTGTTCAGACGTGCCAGTCCACAATCTGACAGAGCAAAGACAACTGTGTGTCAGTACGAATACAATAAAGTGAGGCTGGTTCATGAGGGACGCTTAAAATGTTCTTCATTTGGAGCTGTGTTCAACGTTGTCACAGTGCAGCTCTGGAGTAAATGACATGTGACTGTGCTTACCCTGAGCCTTTGACCCTGTAGGAAAGAGAGATGAGTATTAGTGTAGCAGATATGAGTAACTACAGACACTAGGTGGCACTACAGTTTCAGCTACTTCTTGAACTCCTTATGAGGTGTGTCATCTATTGCTGTGTTGGCTTGAGACATTTACTAAGTATGACATCACGGAACCAAACCTGCAGCGCTGCAGAAGCGCTTCAACTTCTCGGTCGGTATGCAGAACGGACGAGTGCCTGTTTTTAAGTTTCATGTGAACGTTGCACAGACGCCTCAGCTGAGACTGCCGGCATAGCGCTGCAACACTTGTCTTTCGGTTTTATTGAAGGCATTCACTTTTAAGAATTCTGACATTCTGAAGTATTGTTTATTTGTATTTGTTATAGAATAAGACTCATTTAAAAAAAGGTTTGGTGTGTTTTTATGCGTGTTTGTAATGCTGAGTGATACAAAAGAATATCCGAATACCCAAATTAAAACCGAATACATACACAACGAATGAATAACTCACAAGTCCAATATTCATGTCCAGCCCTAGTCTTCATGAAGTTCATATTCAGGTCATATTTAAAGGTGTTTTTAACAGTCTGTAAAAGAACCAGACATTTCAGGACAGTACAATCCAGCACATTATCTACATTTTTTAAAATGACCATAAAGTCAAAACCTCTCTAACACTGTTCAGACAAACTAAACATGGGCTGTACAAGAGATATATTGGTTTGAAATACATAATAAACTGGTAAATCAGTGTAAAACTCACCTTGTCCAGCGAGGACGGCACATATCAGGAGTATCCCCACAGTCCAGGCTGCCATACTGTGCTGTCACAAACCTTTTGCCTTCAGTAAACGCAGAGAGCTCCTCTGATTGAGCATCGTAGTTCACTGCAGTGTTATGTACAGTGAACATTCCTGCCCAAACCTGTTTTTCAGGAAGCATTGAAAGTTGATGGCCTCCAAGATAACATGGGTAACTCTTTTTCAATAACATAATTAGCCAAATGATAGCTTGTAGTTTTGGTTACCCAACTAACTTGCATAACGTGGATTTCACAGGATACAGAGTTAGCTGGCTAGCTTTCACTGTAACAAAGCTCACGGTAACATTCGGCCAATAATATCATCTGTCGCCAACAGTTGGTTTCAGTTTCGTATTTCCTTTCTTGGAGCATCAACTGCGGGAAGTCTTTGCAGAAAAATTAAATCATGAAGCAATAAAAACAAAACTGCTTTAATAACAAACATGTTACTGTTAAGTACGCTCACCAACACAGGCCAATGGTCTGACGCTAGCATGTGGCTAATACAACAATCTAAGCTAACATTACTGCTTTGTCAAATTACTGTTAGGAAAACTGACTGTTGTCTATTTTTCACTTTTCACATTGCCTCTTGTGGACTTGTGTATATGTTTAGAGTAATTGCTGTTGTGAAGTACAAAAATGGAACAATTTACAGACCTGAATGTAAAGGACTCTACTCGTTTACGTCAACATTTACATATTTTTAATAGGAAAAAAATTCTATGATTTTTAAGATAGTTTGACTCCAGTAATGCTGATCTGAACCAGGTAATGGCTACCAATTGCATGTTAGCTACTAGTAAAGAGTTACTTTGTCCTTAATCGTGGGCAAGTAGCCTTTAGACGCAAAAGCAGAATGGGTTAAAACAATTACTGAAATCAATTATATAATAGCAATAGCAAAGTTTATTTCTATAGCACAAGGAACAGCCATAAAGAATATGATTAAGTGATAGTTTAAAGTACATAAAATAGTAATTAAACAGAGATTCATATTTTAAAAGATATGGAATATAATTTAAAGTACATAAAATAAAATAAAGACTAATAATATTGTAGCTCAATCATAGGCAGTTTCTTTCTTTTTTTTTACATTTGTTGCACATTCTGGCAGCTTGTTGCAGTTGCATGCAGAATAACAGCTACATAGCCATTGGTGGAACTAATTGAAATGTAATCTATGTATTTTGTATTTTCAATGTCACATTAAGAGATGTTTTTTAGTTTCATAGACTATTGTGACCTGTTGCTTTTAGGGAAAGTGTTTGTACAGTTTAATATGTTTTTTTTTGTTTTTCTTTAAGTTTCACAAAGTTGCCAGTGGGCAAAATGCTACCACCAGGAGGACTGTGTCCGTCTTGGACTCGTTTACTACTGGCGTATTAGTAAAGATTGTCAATGTGCCGTCACAAATGTTAATATGAAATTTACTTTATTTTACTGACAGATGTAGATTCTGGTTGAATATTTATCTGTGTTATTTTTAACTATGTTACCCAAACGGAGCTATATATCTATAAAAATGGACATTAATATATCTGACTAAATGTCTGTCAAACAAAAAAACTTCAATGCTTCCATTTCAAGGACTTAACAGTGTGTGTAACACTGCGTCCAAGTTCACCGTCACTGTGTACATTGCAGAACATTCTTATCTAATCTCGCAGCATTCAAATCATATACATATTTCAGACTATCAAACACAAAATCCAGCAGCGTTTGTAGATGCATTACTATATGGTTTATATTGCCTCAAGAAAAACAAATATATGTAGCATTACGCATGTTGATTTAAAGCAAGAATCTTGCAAAACCTGCACAGCTAGTCGAGTTATTTCATTCCTTCCATCGGCAGGCGTGTCCTCCATCAAACCCTCGTTTCCCTCCTCTTCTCTCACCCCCCTGAAGTGCACTCAATCTTTCGACCTGATGAAAGGAATGAGTGTCAGTAAAAGAAAGAAGAGAAAACATGACTAATCAGAAAGAGCACAAAGAACCAAACACAAACGGGGAAAGGGAACGCGTTAATCACTTCTTTCAAACACCTAAAACACCTTTTGTTTCTATCCAAAGTAAAGCAGAGAAGGACCAAGAGAAACGAACACAGACGCCCTGTGTGATCTCCAAAATAAGAAATGTAAATGCTCACTGACTGATGTGTGTCTCATAATACCAATCAAAGTGCAAAGTCAAACAATTTAAACAGCAAATCGAGTTAATGAACATAAAGAGGAGGATGTTGTGGATATAAAAAAAGTTACCTCGATCAAAGGCAGCACTCATAGCAAAAGCTGACTACAAAGACAGACGGCCTGTACAGATTCATCAGCACACTAACTTCTTCACAGTAGAGTTTTAGTCTTGAGTGTTTGCCCACATAAGCTCAGTGGGATCACCCTCTCCGTTTGTTCATGGCAACACTGCACCAATGTAAAGTAGCCCCAAAACCTTGGCCGGAGGCCCGTCTGAATTTTAAGTGACCTATTTGCCCACTTGTGTGTCCCTGCACATCTCCCTCCTTCTCCTCGCTCCGTCAGACCTCTAGGGCTCGCTTATTTAAGAGGACATACACATATCAAGGGCCTCCTTTCACTGAGGCCCTGGGACAATATTTCTTATTTCCCATCTGGCAGGACAAACCCGCCCCCTGACACCTCCTCGCTCTCTATATAAGACGGCAAAAGGGCCAGATGATAAGAACCTGGTGTCAAGACAAGCCTGGCCATGCGGTGTAAAGTCCTCGCCTACGTCGTCCTCCTGACTCTCATAAAGCATGGTGAGTATTGTGTCATTACACTCACAGGCCAGTTACAAAGACTGCATTGTTGTTTCTTCACCTAACGAGCTGAACAGGTGAAATTATAGATATTGATACTGAGCCGTTTGAGATTTCTCTGAATTTGAAGGCTTGTAACAGGAGTGTTTAACAGTTCCCAGTGCAAAGCATCAGTTTGTGTAGATCCTTTAGTGGTTTACTAGGTGGGAGTTAGAATAAGTGTAAAAGTACAGATGTTGGTCATATTCAGACGTGTCAATGTCAACGACCTTTTATTTCGGGTTGATTCATGGTAAACCAGTACAAGTATCTGAGCATTATGTGTACAGTGTAATAAGTCTGAGCAACATGACAATGCATAAAGTGAATGGGACTGTTTTATGCTTGTATTACATTTACGAGATAACCATAAATGTAATTCAGTGTTTCAATGTCAGTGCTGCCATTTTATCCATGTTGTCCAGCCACACAGTGTAGTAATTCACATGCGCTGAAAAATTACAAAAGCTAAGTAATTATTGCGAAGTGAAATCCTTGTTTACATACAAGTTGGCACACTTCTCTGTCTACCTTTTTTATATGTTGTCATGTCTAGGTGATTCGGGATATGATCATTACTATGGTTGCAAGCAGTGACCAGTATATTGTCTTTATCAGACATTCTGTATTTCTTCCAAATTGACGCAATATAGACTCAAATTCTCTGATTTGACCTAAATGTTTTGAATTACTTTAATCTAGCTGTTGATCGATTCGGACCACAAGTGTTGCTTCGTTGGTGGATTAGCATGATGTTTGACTATTTGTGCTTTTGTAGCCAAAAGTACTCACCAAAGCAGAGCATTGGTCGCGTCTTTATTGAAATTCTCATTCTTGTCTTTCCTGTCAACCTGCTGTAGTCGGCACATCAATCAAACTTAACAAGAGGTGCAACATAAACACTTCACACTGAAAAAAGCTTTCCATTGCTTGACTCTATACCTGCCCTCAAGTATTTATTGTACTAGTTACTAATTAAGCTGATTGGTTGACCAGACGACACTCAAAGGCTTTATATTTACTCTGATTCAAGGAGGTATACTGAGTTTACTGATTTACGGTTAGGGATGAAAAGAAAGAATGTGCAGCGGAAAATTTCATGGAACTCAAAGCCCTGACAGAAAGTTCCTCATCGCTTTTCAGGTTTTTGACATGTTTAAAAAAACAAACTTGAGAAGGCGGCTACTTTTTGCCCAAGCTGAAGCATGTATTTGTTCCGGTATTTTTCTAACAGCAGGTATTAAGCGATTTAATAAAAAAAGAACAGGCTTAAAGGGAGCTATAGCCTTGTGGGTAATTACATTACATAGTGGTGCTGTGGGTTTATGTTTTGTGATAAAACACTGGAATGTTTGTTATCTGTTTAACACACAGTAGTGTAAGTAAACGCAGAGAAGTGTCATAGAGTCAGCTAAAGGACCCAGAAATGGTATTAACACAGCAATATCTATCTAAGTTTGCTCACAGTAGCTACTGATCACAGCAGACCAAGTAAGACTGTGGAAACAAATGATTGAGTTTATTTAACCGAATCAAGGTGGTTTTTATTCCTTATGGATTCAAACTTTCATTTGTACGAGGATTCTAGCTTCATTTCTACTTTCAAAAGACAGCTTCACAATAGTTATAAGCTATTAGTGTCACATGTTAGTTTGACTCGGGTCATAAAATGTCTTAAACTATTAATAAAATAAATGTAGATTTAAAACTGCAGTTGAAGATTGTTAACCAAATATTATAGGCACATTATAGGCCCCCCCCACCCCCCCCCCCCCCCCCCCCCCCCCCCCCCCCCCCCATGTGTTGCAGTAAGAAGCATCAATGAGCTTTTTATTTCCTCTCCCTCTAAACTTTCTTTCTCTGCTCACAGTGTCTCCAAGTGAAATACAGGCCGGCCCAAATACAAATGCAACCCTCCCCTGCAATGTGACGCTCCCGCTCTCCGTAAACGAGTCTCTCCTCAAAGTCAACTGGACACGTAACAGCTCCGACATCGCCTCGTTCAGAGAAGCAGCGACGCACGTAGTGGAAGGCCTCAGTTGGAACAACAGCAATTTCGTCAACGGGGACTTTTCACTGACGGTTCTCAGAGCCGCTCTCGACCTGCAGGGGGTGTACGAATGCACGGTCAGCTACAACTCCACAACGCTGCACTCCAGCAACATTACATTTAGTATCCTCGGTATGTCTTTGTGCAGTTGTTGAGGTTTCATTTGCACATTTAGGTTCACATTTGCACATAAAAGCAGGTACAAAGCTCAACTTTTCCCTCTCAATTTAATTTGTGTCCTCTTTTAGCTTCCCCCACTCTGTCAGTCCCTCAGCAGTGGGTGGTGTTGGAAACAGAGAGCCAGCTTAAATGCCATGCAGACGGTTTCTACCCTCCTCCTGTCTCGTTCTCCTGGACCAGAGATGGGCAGGTGATTCAACCTCCCTACCATGTTGAAGGTGAACAGACTCCAGATGGGTACTACATGGCTGTGGGCAACCTGACCCTCTACCCTTCCCGCGAGGACCAGAATGTGACCTTCGGCTGCAAAGTGTCTCACAAAGGCAGCAATCAAGACCTGGATTTCCAACTCAATATCACGTGTGAGTGACTCAAAGACACCGCATGACTTTGTACACAATCACTCATCACATTTTTATGTAGAGCCAGAAAAGCTACTTCCGTCAAACTTTTCTTTACAAACGGTGTCAACAACTGCTTAACCTTTTTTAAATTGGATTAAGCCTGGATGAAGCCAAATATTTTGAACGTTTTCTTTGTCACTCCTCAGACACTCCTTCTGTTAGACTTTCCGCCGTGCCTTCGCGCCCCGGGAACACTCCTCTCACTCTTTACTGTGATGTGGAGAGTTTCTACCCAGAGGAAATATCTGTGTCCTGGCTTCAAAACAGCACGGCCCTCCCGGAGCCCCCCGCCACTGAGCAGAACCCAGATGGGACCTACAGAACCACACACTATTATACTTTGAGCCCTGAGCAGAGGGAGCGAGGCGGGAAGGTGGAGTGTGCAGTAAACCAACCTGGGGTAGTGCACCCAGTCAGTGGCTCAGAGCACCTGGAGAAACTGGACCCCCAAGGTATATGTTTGACAAGACGAGGTTTTCTAAGAGCTGACTCGGGGTACAATTCACACCTCTTTTACACATGCACAATCTTTTTTTCACTTTGAATGATGGAATGGAATGATGGAGTAACTTGTTTGTCCTGTTCTTGATGCTTGCACGCTGTACTTAAATTTACATTCACATTTTTCACACTCTGTTCCCTCTCAGATGAAACTCCGGTGTTGACTAAATCAGCCAAAGCATCTGTGGCGATGATGTGTATCTCTATCGTGCTGGTCTTCCTGCTCTGCTTTGGCTTTTCTTGGAGGAGAAGGGATGGTGAGTCAGCGGGCATACATGCATGCCACTGTGACCCCTTAAAGGAAGCAAAGTCTTCTCGTGAACTTGAAACCGCAATGCCTCTGTTCTTTTTATTTAAGTGTCACATCACCATCAATTACCATCAATTACCATCTTAAGTACAGAAACAATAGGTTTCAGGAGCACTTGATCCAGCAGGTTGTGAGGAATGCATTCACTGGATTAAAATGTGTTGGAAATGTTAACCATAAATTGCTACCTCAGGCCACCTTTCTTCCCTTTTGTCTGACTGACTCTTTTATCTCCATTCTGTCTCCCCTCCCTCAGAGAAACAGAAGTCTTTGAATGTGTCGGGGATCATCCTCCCTCCACGCGTGATTGTAGGTCATAAGGGCAGACTGACCGTGAGCATTGAGGGCAGGAGGGTGGACCGAGTCCAGACTGCATGGTTCCTCGATGACACCCCTATCTCTGACACTTCTCTCACAGGTAGGAGAGCTTGACACATCCACATAACCAGCAGTTTGCTGGGGAACTGACAAACTTTGGCAGCACAGCATGAGTTTGTGATAACTGACCCAGCTCTTCTGCCACAGAACTTAATTATGAATTCTAGTGGAGATCACAAAGTTTGTCTATGATCACTGTCAGACTGTGGGAAAAGATCATTTTTCCAACCTTAAAGAAATAGTTAAACATTTTGGGAAATGTCTTTATGCTGTCTTTAAAATATCTTTTATTTGTATTGCAACTACCCCTAAAACACACCATGTTTTCTCTTTCACACTTAATTCTGCTAACAATTTACAACCTTACACACATAGGAACCTCCAAAGCTAACTTTAACTGCCTCTATAACCCCCTAACCACCATCCATCTGCCCTACGGTCTAACTCTCACCGCCCCAGCGTCAGAGAACGGCCCTCTGCTGCCCTCCAGAGGCGAGATGGGTTACTACAAGCTGCACACTCAAGGCCCGCTGCACTCCACTGGAAGTGGCATTCAACAGCTGATCTCCTCGCTCACCTTCATTCCCCGGATTTCAGTCCACAAGGCAGCTGTGTTTAAGTGCCAGGTGTCCTACATGGGCAAAGATAAGATCGTGGTGGAGAGGGTGTCGGAGAAGTTTACGATCCTGTGTAAGAAGAGATTTTCACTTATCCACTTTTCCTCTATTTTTTTTTTTTTATCATTCCCACAATTTAAGAAATAGACATATTTTTTAAACTTTGTCTTTTAGCTGCTCCAGAAGTGTCAGAAATCCAGCTGGCAGAGACTCCAAGTAACCCTGGTAAGGCAGACAGTTTATCGTTCAGCTGTAGTTCAATACATTATGAAAAGCATTGATTGTGAGAGGCTACATCCACGCAATTTCTGTCTTCCAGATGTCATCAGCATGACTGTCCGGGCAACACATTTCCATCCGGACGTCATAACCTTCCGCTGGTTCTGCCAGGGGAGTGAGCTGAGCCCTGTGGCCTCCCAGGCCTCGTCCTCCCCTCGACCCGATTCTGAAGGCTTCTTTGCAGCCTTCAGCCAGTGTAAACTGCCCCGCAGTGAACTGGAAAAGGGAGGCACTAAAGTGTGGGTCAGTGTCCACCACATCGCCCTGAAGCAGCCAGTCACCCGCGAGACCAGAGGTAAGAGAAAGGCAATTTAATGATTCGTTAAAAAAATGAAAGCTTAAATTTCCACTTTATCCCAAATAGGATTCATCAATAGGCCGTGTGTGTCCGAAATCGTTGGCTCCAGTTCTTCCCCAGGGCAGCCTTCGACCCTCGGATGTGAAATCACAGATTTCTACCCTCCGAACATAACGGTCACCTGGCTGAGGCTCCGAGAGGGGGAGCAAGATGACCGAGAGGAGGAGGTGATAGAGGGAGGAGAGATGTGGGGCCCCGTACAGACTCATCCCAGACTCTTCAGGGCGACTGCCACTCTGAAGAGAAAGGCAACAAATCGGGAGAAAAGGGAGAGAGGAGGAATTATTTGCAGAGTGGAGCACTGCTCCCTCCAGGAGCCTGTTGAGAAACACTGGAGGAACGTTGACATTGGTATGACTCATTATAGACGTAACAGCTTTTTGATGTTATCTTTATAATATGGAGGATATTCCTACAATATCTTAACTTATGGAAAATGTATTCCTTTGCATTCACTTACTCTTTCTGTTTGTTTTTCGTTCAGTTGCTCCCTCCATTCCTCCATCGATCTCAGTCTGTTGGAGCAGTGAGGGGGTCGGTGTGTTCTCCCTCCTGTTGAAGGGAGGTCACCCTAAGGTGAAATTACTCTGGGCGGCGGGGGGGCCCACTCTCTCACCATTGGTTTCCAACGAGACAGAGGAGATAGGAGATGACGGACAGAGGGAGCTGAAAAGTGTGTGTGCCCTGGAGAGGTCCACAAGCCTGCCAAGTCAGACAAACAAACAGCTGGAGAGACGGAAGAATGGACATGCAATAAGTACTGGTCATTACCGTATCTACATATGTCTTGTTTTAAATAATGGCAGTTCAGAAGAGCTTTTCTTTCTGTTCCACTAGCCTAAACCTCACAGCGTATTTTCTGAAAGTTTGTAATACAACAATGCTACACATCAAAAGGAGCTCACTGTAGATGAGGAGCATACTACTAACAGTTGTGTAATGTCTTCTGTTGCTCTGGAGGACCGACCTTAAAGTCTTGGGTTATTTGTGGATTGGGTTCGGAGTCTACATGTTTTTTAATGGGAAGCCTGTGCTACTAAGTCTGGGTGTTGGGTTTAAGAGACACACGGGTATTTACCTGGTAAGGGAGCGTGCTATGAAACATGCTATTTCTGTTGCATTGTGGGAACTGTAGGAGCCAGCATGTACATACTGGAGTTTGAGCCGTAATAGTCTGCATTGAGTTTCAAGACGTTCTATTGAAGTGCAACACTAAATCACTGCAGTACTTGATGAATTTTCAGGAAAGTAGATTTCTTTTATTCAGCACTTATTATTTCTCCTCCAGCAGGTTCCTTGAACTTATCAGGTTGGCAAAAAAATTGCATTAGAAGTTGAAACTTAATGCTCCTCCTCTACACTGTTTTTTTTTCCTGAATATTTTTACAAGTTAGTTGGTGTTGCACACCTCACACTGTAGCCACAGGGGTATGATATGAAGACGACTTAATCCAAATTACATCCTGCAAACTGGCCAGTGCAGTATTCCTATTTCCTCTGACATGAAACGCAAACAAAGTTTAAGATTTTATTTCATTTGTTACTGCGCTCCTGTTACAGAAACTAAAGCTGCCGTCACAGACCCCGACACTGACGGAATAGAATACATTGATGACAAAGTGGATGGAGAGAATAACAACATTGACAGAGACGAGGAAACAAAGTCAGACGTGGATGAGGACAGCGACAAAGAAAGGGAGGAAGACCCGGGAGCACTGCACATCAACAGAGTCAACTTGAGGAAGGGCCCCAGAGAAAATGAGAGGGCGAGTTTGAGAGTCTGCGTGGAGATCACACACGCTGCACTCAAGCTTCCTGTTTATCGAACCTGGACAGGTGAGACCCGGCAAACCATAAACATACCTGTACATGCACACATTACGGAGCCGACATCATGAGAGACCCTCGCGAAAGCCAGGAGGTCTCACTGGTTGAGGGAAAGATTACTGATATGGCAGCTGTCATTTTGCTGAACAGAAAGTAAATGTGACACTTAACAGGAAGTTTGTTAATGTGTGTTTTTTTTTTAACTTTATGTTGTGTCCTCTTTCAGAGCCCGATGAGGAAATTTGATCTTCCGCATGAAAACCTTGATGTGTGAAAGAGTCCCTCTATTTCATATATGCCGTATAATACATCTAATATATGTCTTTATAGTCTAGTTTTTACGATATCCAACTGTTTTTGATGATGTGGTTTTGCATCCAACTTTTTACTGTATTTATTATCTTATATTTTTAATCTGTCGTCCATTACTATTTGTTCCAAATTCATGATATTTACAAATGTTAATATTTTTGTACAAAGAATTTTACAATGATATTCCAGGTTTGTGGATTTCTTTTTTTAAATCTGCTTTGGTAAATAAAATCCAATTAAATTTGTTTTGGAGAGATGTGTCTTTTTGTGAGTCTGAGTGTCATTTATTTATTTTTTTCAAAGAAAATTAGTCAACAAACAAAGCAACCTGCAGTTCTCTTCTGCTTGGTGTTCTGATATCTGTTGCTCAACTGCTGAGATGAGTTCTCATTTCAAAATTAGACTTCTGTTTTTTTTGCTGTTGCACTCTGACCACAGACACAGCAGAGGAGGTGATGCGTGGTTGAACTGAGTAATTTAAGTTGAGTTCAAAATCACCATGGCTGTCGACAGCATGAAACGTGTTGTTAAAAATAAATATCAGAAATAAAGACAGAATCTATGTTGCAGAAGAGTGACAACAAGTGGCAATAATGGTTAATGTTTGAAGTGTACTTGTGAAAAGAGTACTCCGATTTAGCTTTGCACTCCCATAACATTGTAGGACTATTAATGGACAGTTTTTCTTTCTTCTTTTATCCAAATTGATGCAGCAGAATCGGAGAGATCCTCTTTTTTTTATCTTCTTCCTCGTCATATCAAACTTTACCGGATGTTGCACAGCTCAGCCACAAAATGCTTTATACAACTTTTTCCACATAAGCAGTAGTATCACCTATATGCAGACTTTTGACAGATGTGTACCAGTGAAGTTTAAATATGAACTGTGACGGTAGCACAAGTAGAAGGTCAGCAAACTGACTTTTAATGTCAAGACGAACATGCAGCAATATAAGTTTGCCATTGAAGTCTAACATCATGGTCATACCAGACCAGGTACGGTGGTCGCAGCAAAAACCCCTCTAGTGTATTGAGCTAAAAAAAAAAAAAAGGTCTGCTTCAAGCGCATCCTTGGGGTTTAAAGTGCTGTGTGCAATATCTCCAATTTGAACACCAGCAAAAACAAATGCAACCCAGTCTGTTATGTGCCATTTAGGCTTGAGGGACTTCATAACAAGCGAGGTTGGCAAAGATTAACATGCGTTTGTTAATTGAGCGACGGCGGCCGTAACAGTCAGACATGTTCTCAGAAGCTCAGTGTCACACATCAACTCAGAAACCATCACACACACTTTTGCGGCCTGAAGCGCGATGTGCACATCCGCAAACTGTGCAGCACGCACGTAGGCTTGATGCACAGGCGACTCAGCTGTGTTAATCACACTCTTCCTCATAATGTTACCCCGGACATTTGTCTGTATGAGGAACTAGACGCGACTTTATCAGCGGAGGTGCTCGTCGCTGGACGGGTGGAGCTGGCTGCAGAGTTTGTTTTTTTAAGGAAAAGTAAACTGCCTGGGTCTGTTTGAATTAGCAGCGTGGTCACATCCAGTCAGAGAGGCAACGAGGAGCAAGTGTTGAAGATGGACCCGGACGGTCCCCCCTCCAGGGTGGACAGGACTTTCTGGACAGTTTGGGTGAGCCGCTGCGTCATCTATAACCAAACGTGTTTTTAGATAACTTCTTTACATTTAATGTTAAACGCAGTGAAATGTGGATGGAAAGTCTCCCTCCTCCAGTGTGCGTAGCCTCTCTCTCTCTCTCTCTCTCTCTCTCTCTCTCTCTCTCTCTCTCTCTCTCTCACATAGGCTTGCTCTCTCAAATGTAAGTTTGCTTCATTGGCAAGACCACATTAAGGAAAGAAGAACATTGTGTGGGGTTGGATACCCAAACATTACACCACTATTCTGCTTTCCGCAAGATTTTCTAGATTTGGCTGCATGAATTTGTCGGTTACAATGGTTTTTATTTCATAATTATCTAAAAATGTTTCAAAACTTTCCTGGGTGGAAATAAAGACACATTTCCGAGTTTAGTTTATTTTTTTGGGGGCTGAGTTGTCATCCACCAGTTATTGGACACTTTACTTTTCATATATGCTGATTTGCTAACTTACCTGTATAGAGAGATTGCACTTTTTTCACGTTCAGCTGATCTACACTAGTTATTTTCATGTATGTTTAATTTATTATTTGGTGGTTTAGCAATTCAACACTGTCTGTGCTTTGCCTATAATTAGCGCCAAATTACACAGTTCTCTCTAGGAATTTTCCAAGTACACTTTTAGGAATGTATGGACAAGAGTATTATTGAGCTACTGGTGTTGGACAATAGGACGTGGCTCGCAGACAGTGTTTCACTAGACCTTCTTCACAATAGACTTTTTCAACAGCAGGAAAAAAACAGATGTAACTGAAAACATAAATTCTGGCTGTGTTGCATTTAGGGGTTTGAGTTTCATGGCCCTGCTATTATTGCAGGCTGGTTCACTTAAAAGGCTTCCTGTGATGCTTAAAGCTGCTCCAATCAATGTTTATATAATAACAGTGGATCAAATAATTATGTTTAATTAGAAAGGTGCTGCTTGTAGTGAAAAAACCCCACAACTAATTATTACCCAACTCTGCAGTTCCTCTCAGCTCGAAGGAACATTTTAGCTTTTTTCGGCTCATTGTTTGGGTTTCGCAGCCACAACTTTGAAACCAGGTCCAGCATCAAACCACAGACAAAGTTATCAACTATAGCTGCTGAACATAGTGCTGCATTGAGTAATGAAAGAGCAGATATGAAAGATTTCGGGGAGAGCTAAAAGGAAAGTAAATATTGAACTTACATTCATCGGGTTGCTTGAAACATGACTCCAATAAACGTCAAAGCTTCAGAGGTGTTGGACAGGGTTGTGGGCAGGCCAGTCAAGATCTTTCACATCAAACTCAGAAAACCATTTGTGGATCTTGCTTTGTTTATGTAGGCGTTGTCATGTTGAAACAGGAAAGGGCCTTCCCCAAACTGTCGCTGCAAAGCTGGAAGGACACTATTGTGTAAATAGCCTTGTATGCTGACTGTATGCTGATGAAGATTTCTCTTAGGGGGCGTATCCCAAAACATAAAACACAGCCTCATGCCACAAGTATAGGAAGCTATGTGAACAGGGGTGTCCATATACGTTTGGCAATATAGTTTAAGTACATCATTAGAAACTTTGTAAAATAAAGACAACAAATGCATGTGGTACACATGATGGGGTAAAAGATGTTGATTGGTCACTAACATGAATAAATGAAAAGGTCTCACTTCTTTCTCTCCATCTTGTTCTTAGTACTATATAACCGGAGCTGTGACCAGATTCTTCAGACCAGAGCTCACTAACCTCTCCAGCAACGACACAAACTCCATCCAGGAAACCTCAGTTGACAGCGAGCCCGCTAACCTTGGTCCCCCAGAGGGTGATGCTAGCGGAAGGGGGGTCGATGAGGAACAGCCTCTTGCAACAGCCTCTGTGCTGAGCTCTTCTAGGCCACTTGTTGCCTGGGAACTTTGCACCACAGACATCGACTTAGGAGCTGATCAAGAAAGCATGCAATATAAAACCCAGCTGAGCGAAGGCAGCCAGAGAAAAGCATCTGAGAAAGGTGAGAACATGAGAGAGGAACAGTGCCCCCAAGTGGGAAATGATGATGCAGGGCTGCTGGTCGCAAAAGAAGACAAACAAGAAGAAAACGGAGATAAAAAATGTAGTACTGGCGGGAGAGATGAGACGCCGGATTATGGTGCGTTTGAAGAACATGCAAACACCAGGTCACTAAAACTCACAGGTGATGCAATGAGAGAAGACATGGAGGAAAGTGGAAGAAAAGCTGGTGCTGAGGAGGAGACTAAGAGTGCAATGACACCGGAGGATCCTCAAAACATGGGTGAAACCATGAGAAACGTAAAGGAAGCAGAAAATGAAATGCAGCGTGAAGATGAAAAAGATTTACAGGTTGAAGACGTTGGGGTAAAATTGTGTCCGATCACAGATTTGAGTGTAGAAGAAGAAGATAACGTGCACATAGAAGAGGCAACGATTCAGAGGAACGAGGCAGATTCAACGGTGACTCATGAGGAAGTAGAAACCGGTGATGGTGTACCAGAGCTGGCCTGTGAAAACAAGAACAAGTCTGATGAGGGAGCAAAGCAATTTAGAAGTCAGCTGTCCGTCTGTGAGGAGTTGTCAGATGACGACAGAGATTTCAAGGGAGACCCAGGCTTTACTTCACAGCATGTTGAATTACAAATGGCCTCCGACAAAAGTGCCATTGAGTCTGAGGATCAGTCGTTTGTTGTCGAGCAAGAGCAGGTGATGGCTCATAGAAGTGAGAGTGATGAGGAGGAGGAGGAGGAGGAGGAGGAGGAGGAGGAGGATGAGGAGGATGATGAGGATGATGAGGAGGATGAGGATGAGGAGGAGGAGGAGGAGGAGGAGGAGGAGGAGGAGGAGGAGGAGGAGGAGGGTGCTGTCATTAGGGAAGAAAATGTGAATGAGGACGCAAACAACCAGACAACAGATGAAGCGCCGGAGCAGGAGGACGTCATCAAAATAGTTCCTGAAGAAAGTCAAGAAGTGGGAAATGATGATGCAGGGCTGCTGGTCGCAAAAGAAGACAAACAAGAAGAAAAAGGAGATAAAAAATTGAGCACTGGCGGGAGAGATGAGACGCCGGATGATAGTGCGTATGAAGAACATGCAAACACCAGGTCACTAAAACTCACAGGTGATGCAATGAGTGAAGACATGGAGGAAAGTGGGAGAAAAGCTGGTGCTGAGGAGGAGACTAAGAGTGCAATGACACCGGAGGATCCTCAAAACATGGGTGAAACCATGAGAAACGTAAAGGAAGCAGAAAATGAAATGCAGCGTGAAGATGAAAAAGATTTACAGGCTGAAGACGTTGGGGTAAAATCGTGTCCGATCACAGATTTGAGTGTAGAAGAAGAAGATAACGTGCACATAGAAGAGGCAACGATTCAGAGGAACGAGGCAGATTCAACGGTGACGCATGAGGAAGTAGAAACCGGTGATGGTGTACCAGAGCTGGCCTGTGAAAACAACAACAAGTCTGATGAGGGAGCAAAGCAATTTAGAAGTCAGCTGTCCGTCTGTGAGGAGTTGTCAGATGACGACAGAGATTTCAAGGGAGACCCAGGCTTTACTTCACAGCATGTTGAATTACAAATGGCCTCCGACAAAAGTGCCATTGAGTCTGAGGATCAGTCGTTTGTTGTCGAGCAAGAGCAGGTGATGGCTCATAGAAGTGAGAGTGATGAGGAGGAGGAGGAGGAGGAGGAGGAGGAGGAGGAGGTTGATGAGGATGATGAGGATGATGAGGAGGATGAGGATGAGGAGGAGGAGGAGGAGGAGGAGGAGGAGGAGGAGGAGGAGGAGGGTGCTGTCATTGGGGAAGAAAATGTGAATGACGACGCAAACAACCAGACAATAGATGAAGCGCCGGAGCAGGAGGACGTCATCAAAATAGTTCCTGAAGAAAGTCAAGAAGTGGGAAATGATGATGTAGGGCTGATGGTCGCAAAAGAAGACAAACAAGAAGAAAAAGGAGATAAAGAATTGAGCACTGGCGGGAGAGATGAGACGCCGGATTATGGTGCGTATGAAGAACATGCAAACACCAGGTCACTAAAACTCACAGGTGATGAAATGAGAGAAGACATGGAGGAAAGTGGGAGAAAAGCTGGTGCTGAGGAGGAGACTAAGAGGGCAATGACACCGGAGGATCCTCAAAACATGGGTGAAACCATGAGAAACGTAAAGGAAGCAAAAAATGAAATGCAGCGTGAAGATGAAAAAGATTTACAGGCTGAAGACGTTGGGGTAAAATCGTGTCCGATCACAGATTTGAGTGTAGAAGAAGAAGATAACGTGCACATAGAAGAGGCAAAGATTCAGAGGAACGAGGCAGATTCAACGGTGACGCATGAGGAAGTAGAAACCGGTGATGGTGTACCAGAGCTGGCCTGTGAAAACAACAACAAGTCTGATGAGGGAGCAAAGCAATTTAGAAGTCAGCTGTCCGTCTGTGAGGAGTTGTCAGATGACGACAGAGATTTCAAGGGAGACCCAGGCTTTACTTCACAGCATGTTGAATTACAAATGGCCTCCAACAAAAGTGCCATTGAGTCTGAGGATCAGTCGTTTGTTGTCGAGCAAGAGCATGTGATGGCTCATAGAAGTGAGAGTGATGAGGATGAGGAGGAGGAGGATGAGGAGGAGGAGGAGGTTGATGAGGATGAGGAGGAGGAGGAGGAGGAGGAGGAGGAGGTTGATGAGGAGGAGGAGGAGGAGGAGGAGGAGGGTGCTGTCATTGGGGAAGAAAATGTGAATGATAACAACCAGACAATAGATGAAGCGCCGGAGCAGGAGGACGTCATCAAAACAGTTCCCGAAGAAAGTCAAGAAGAAGACATTTTAACTCAAAATGTTACATGCAGCGAAGAAGTCGTGCAGAATGCTAAAACAGAGCTGCACACAGCTGAATTCCCAGATGTGGGACAAGTGGATTTGGCTAAGGACGCTGATGTGCAAACCAAAACAAGAGAGGTAGATGAGGACGAGACAGAAAGCCGTAGCATGGTGATCAATGAAGAACCTGACGCGACAACGACACACATTTCAGTAGATGAGGGACTTTTTCAGAAAGATCAAGTAGAAGAGGAGAGGCTCTTCCGTGAAGTAGGCAACGAAGAAAGTGCCATGGAAAAAGCAGGTACAATGACCTCAGTTGCGTTAAAGCCTGAAGGCGAGACGCGACAGGAAATGAGTGGAGCGTTTAAAAATATTCCCCTGGGGATATGTGAAGGCCGGCTTGTTGTCTCGCAGGAGCTAAACTTTCCAACGTGTGAGGAAACACAAGAGGGAGTTCCTGAGTACAACAATGTGCCTGGGCCAGATGACAATGCAACACAAAGGTTCCTGGAGGAAGGAGATTGCGAGGAAATCCAGGGCAGCCAATTACCAGAAGAGGTGGAGAGCAAAGAGCCGGAGAGCCTTCAAAACGGTGCTGACTATTTACTGGTGACGGAGCATATGGAAGAAGAGCAAGAAAGTACGCAAGATGTTAAGAACAGCTTTGATGCTGGATTGCCTCAAGAAACAGAGAAACCACTTGTCGAAGCAGCAACTCAAGAATCAGGACATTTATTTGAGGAAGAGGAAGGAGAACTACTGGTTGACTCAATGAAGACGGGCATCGAACAATTTGAGTCAGACGTTGGCTTTACAGAAGAGATCGATAAGGCGGCAGAAGAACCGCAAGATGGGTCTGAAGAGATTTTGGTTGAATATGACATCGACGAAGGGTTATGTGATTCCAAAGTAGCTGATGCTGCTGGAGTTGGCAGTGAGACGGCAGGAGCTTTAACAGCAGAGGAAACGTTCCTCAAGGCTGAAGGGCAGAAGATGTCAGAGAGCTTCCTTCAGGAATCCGTAGATGCCCTGAGCTCAGAGCAAAACAGCGACATGACTCCTAGTTTACTGGAAGACATAACTGAATCTGGATTCCTCAGACGGCACGATGAGACTGAGCCTAAACTACTCGAAGATGTAGAAATGCCAGATGCAGGGATAGACGTGGAAGAAACGGGTTGTGAAGTTGAGCAGTTTGCAGCAGAAGATGAAATGCAGAGCAAAAATGAGGTGGAGATTTCACATCTGCAGGTAGTGGGACTGACAGAATCTGGATTGTCTCGACCAGTCGGGTCACTGGAGACGAGAAATCAACAGTCAGACGAAGCACTTGAGATGAGCGATGAGATGTTAACAGACTCTGAATCAGCTAATGAATCAAAGACGGTAGAGTCCAAACCAAAAGATTTGACTTTGATTTCAAGAGAAGAAGTGGCAAAGCATGTGACAGAATCGGAGGGGAGTTGTGCTGAAGAAGCGGTTTGCTCATTCGGTGGACGTCAGGATGTGATCGATGAGGAAATCCTCGACTTGTGGCTACAGACGGCTTTGTCAGAGGACAACGATGGCATACAACAACAAGTAGGGCCGCAGCCTGGACAACAAATAAAGCCATCCAATGAGGAGCGAGGTGAAATATCATCAGTGTACACAGAGAAGGATAAAGAGCAGCTTGTGGAGTCAAGTTCAAGGGAATCTGAATTAGTGAGGGACACAGAAACGTCTTCATCAACAGTAGAGTCTGGATTTTTGGACCAGTCTCTCGGTGAATGGGGAACTTGTAACAGTGGAAGTCAGCTACTGATATCAACTAGCAGCGGGTCATTTCAAGGCATATATGACACGTTGGCTATTGTGTCAGAGTCAGCAGACATCTCTGAATTGTCTACCCAACAACCTAACTCTGAATCTCAGGATACATTGATGGAGGAAGCAGCTGAGACCGAGCAATGGTATCTGAAAGAGAAGGAATCATTCGCTGAGTCAGGATTTCACCCTGATTCAGGAGTCCCGTCACCAGAGGCCAGACATCTGAATCAGGAATCAGATAAATCACCTGAAAAAACAGACGAGGAAGAGGTTGAATCAGCGGAGACTGAATCTGGATCACAGAAAGAGATCGATGCTGAGGTATCCGACCGGAAAGACACTGAAGAAGCAGAAGCTAAGCCACCGACAGAAATGAGTTCTCTATTCGAGGTCGAGAAAACAAAAGCTGAAGATGAGCCTCTTGAGGTGACTGTGTCCGACTCTCCGGATGAAATCAAACGCACAGAATCAGGACGATCTAGATCCGGCTCAGAGGCGTCGTTAGAGGATGAGATCGTGTTGACGGAATCTGGTTCACAGGGCAACACCTGCACTGAATCCGAGTGGAAGTTGCCCTCAGTGGACGAACCGCAGCCCGGGTGGTCAGAAGATGTTGCTGAATCATTACTTGGGCTAAACAGGACTGACGTGGCAGGACAGCCAACGACAAAGTCCGAAGATCAAATGGAGGTATTGCTTCTAAAATTACATATTTAACCGTATAAAAACATCTTATTAAATCATGAATGAAACCAGGCAGTATTCATAACATATAAAGATGGTGTGAATTGAGTTGTGTTTGTAATTGCAGGTGGACAGCTCTGCGCTTGACTTCACTGCGCAAAGGTCGAGAATTTCTGTTAAAAACCCTCGTGTAAGGCCACCCAAAGATCCCCGCTCCCTTCTACATATGCCCTCATTGGATCCCACACCCTCTCCACATCTGTCTGCCAAAGTCCCCACAGGTGTGCCTTTGGGAGGCTTGGGCTTTGGATTAAAACTGCCTGGTAGGTCACTTTATGATGAATGGAAGGCCAGTACCTTGAGTCCTTTATGTCCAATTATTTTTAACCTGTAAAGGATGTCACACTTGTTTTTGTTTTAGGGCTTGGTGCAGGATTTCCTGTTTTAAAAAAGACACAACGGGTGGCGAGAGATGAAAGTAGTCCAGACACCCTCTCACAGGTATTATTAATAATTTTTGAATATTACCTTTCTCTTATGTTGAGGTGTATATACATTATTAAAATGTGACTATCAACAGGAGACAAAGCCAGAGGAGAGGAGTGACACTCACACCCAGGATGAGCCGCAACACAAACCTAAATGGATGCCACCAAGACATCCAGGGTAAAGAAAACAGTCTACGAGTATTGACATCATAATGTTCAACACAAAATAGGCATCTTATGCTCAGACATGTTCTGATTCTTAGTTTTCTCCTGTGTCCCCAGATTTGGAAACCCACTTATGTCCGAGCTGAAGACCAAACTAAAGAAAACCACAAAAGAGTGAGAAGAAGATGAATTGTGATGCTTTGTATGAATTTAAATATAATATGCAAATTGATTTATTTTTCGTGTATTTATGAAACTGAACACAGTGATGAAATGTCCATTAAGTCAATTATTTGTGCTATGTTTTGTAATAAAGCTTAACTTAAAAAAGAAGTGGTCATTTTTTATACACAGTGCATGAAGTGGGGACGTTGCCGTGTTTTCAGCAGACACAAGTCTCACATCTCTCTGAGGTGCAAAAGGACAAAATAAACTATTGAAGTCCATATTGACGCTGGTTGTGTTGTTGACTGAGTGCTGGTGGAAGACCTGAAACCAGACAGTTTGAATGTGCTCAGAACTTCAAAATATTTCCATTTTGTAGTTCACAAAGCCTCCTGGACATGTGTTTCAAAAATATATTATGTATTTATTTATTTATTATAAATTCATTTGGGAATTCACAACAATATATTTTTTTAACCTTGCAGGGTAAATAAATTACATGAATGTATTTAATCTTAAAATGTAGTTTTATGCTGACAGTAGATGGCAGTACTGTTCCATCGTATGGACATCCCTCCCTCTTAAACTCACGAAGAAGAAGCCTTCAGCTGTGATTGGTTAGAATGATCCAATAAATTTGAGGAAAGCTGGTGACGTTGTTTGAACCAAGAGCGGCGCTGAGTGACTTCATGAACTTTTCGATGTTGTTTTTGACACTCTGTTGTTTACTAGATAAATATTTCAGTCGACAGACTCGAATCGAAACATTTTTTTAAAGTCGTTTCACGAATATAAACCTCCACCAAGAAGTGCCTGTTGAGTTTGGTAGGTCAAAGTTGTTTCCGTTCTACCAACTGACGTTACCAAGCTAATGTTAGCTTAGCCTCATTCCTGGCTGTCTTATACGCCTCGAGCACAACCATACTGGGACCTCTCAAGATGAAACGTCAACGGTTTCTTCTACCTGCCATGTTGTATGTGTCTTAGCAGCTTATCTTAGTCGGCTGATGTTGTCGACATTATTGAATATAGCAACGGAATATGTTTTCTGCCTCTCTAGACTGAAGGTAAATACATGTTCATCAACGTCAGTCACACAGTGTGCATCTCCCTTCTAGTGATCATGTTGTGTGGTTGACACCGGTCAGCGGATAGTCATGGCTTTATCTTTTATAGTGAAAATGTTTTTTTAATTGTACTTTGTTCCCACTTGCTATTTTTACTAGTCTGTACATTTTATTATGTTGACACTAACATAATCCAGTTCTAAAGCCAGTTTGATATCAGAGCTGGCAATAATTGTGACATTTTCCCGATGTAATGTAAAAGTACAAAATGTTCTGTGTTGATTAAATCGCTGCAGGCACGGAGGGTCTTGGTGGACAGCTGGCAAAATGTCTTGTGGGCGCTTATTGAATGTCCCGGATGCTCCTGTTGTCCGGTTGGAAGACGAGTTCTTGCCGGAAATTACCCTCCTTGATGTTGCATGTGATTCCCCTGAGACTTTCGACGCCAAACCTTCTAGACAGAATGGCACAATAACGTCGGAAACGAGCTCAAGTGACGGCGCTGAAGAAGGCAATTCTGAAGTCCACAATCCTGAACTGTCTAAACATAATAGTACAACAAGTACATACTCTAATGATAAAATGGTTGAACCCCCTGAGACTATAAGTAATCGAGAGCAGTGGATGGATGCCCGATACCTCGAAGAAATAACTCTCCTTGATGTCACACGTGAATCAGAGCTGTTATCTTCCATGGAGGTCACACAGGAGAGTATTTTGGAAAACAGTAGGCCTTCACCGGAGCACAGTGGATCAAACTTGGCAAAGAGTCAAACATCAGCCGAAGAAACATCCGATAGTCATCCTTCTAATGTTACTACCGACATGAGCTCCTCGAGCGTTGTGTCTGTCCGGTGTGCTGCATCGCAGTTCTCTACTTCCGACATGCAGTGCAACACTAGTTCAAAGAATGTCACCTCGGAGCTTCATGGTGAACCTCTGGTGACCTCGAATGCTGTGGAAGCTAACCATGAAGAGCCGCCTGCCAACCACGATGCCGAGTTGTCTAGCAAGGAGACACGACCAAGCCCAAAAACATCTGGGTCTGTGAACGGCACATTAACCTCTCCTCAGAGTTCCTCCACGGATTCAAACACCCCTGCTCAAATACCCTGCCCTAAGAATACGACACTGGATCTTCGCCCGTCTAATGAAAGCAGCCCCAAAGCGGAGAGTGAGGCTACAGATCAGGCTACTTCAGTCCCGGACAACACCACTGAAACTTCCCTCGTTATCAGTCAGAATGTCTCCGCTGTGAAGGCAACCGGTTCATCTGCTGTGTTGAACTCCACTTTTGACAGACATTCTCTTCAAAAAACCTGTGCCAATACTTTTTTAGGGGATGCTGGTGCTGCAACCAGTTGCCTCCAAAACACTTTCGATGCGCAATCTCCTCGGCAGAACGGCACGATAACTTTGTCAGAAACGAGCTCGAGTGGCGGTCGCCAGAACACCTTCGACAAGTCCAGTCCTGTTAAGGTCTGTGATGCAACGAGTAGCCCGAAAGAAAACAATTCTGTAGCCCCAACTCCAGAACATAATGGGCCAGTTTCTAGCACAGACCCCAATACCAGGATGGTTGACACCCCTGAGAGCGTGTCTGAAGTTAATCCAGCTGTTGAGGAGGCTTCTGGAGCCGGCCAACGTGACACTAAGGATCAATCCCAATCAAGTCTGCCTTTGAAAGATGGTTTCTCCGACACTTTAGTTCATCAGAACATGGATGTGGAGAACAACAAAGCGAACCCATTCAATTTGGATGATACAGTAGATTTCAGGGTAGACTCTTTGAGCGCTTCAACACCAATGACTACCTGTAAAATCTTAAGCTTGAATACTCAACGAGAGGGCGGCAAAACCACAGCGGTCCAGAAAAGGCTGTATGGGGATGGTCTCAGGAAGCCAGATGGTCAGCTGCCATCGGATGTTCCCTCAAACATCGTCTGTGACCGAAAAACATTCTTGATGCGTACAGCTGCTACTGGGATGCAGCCTCCTTCGAGAGCTGCATCCCAGCTGTTGAGACACAAGCCAGGCTCCGCACCGTCGGGAAGGTTTGGCGCGTTGACGTCAGGCCTGCCCATGACGAGACAGGGAACCCAAACCGCTGCTGGTGCACCCCAGGTAATAGGATTTGAATGTCTTTTTTTTGTAAACCACTAAGTGTACAAAATATTGACAGTACATTGTGTTTAATAGAATTGATCAAATGAACTCAATTGACAATGTCACTGAAAACTGCACACGAGCATTGACTGCATGTACATTGATGACATCCTCTGTTCTTGTGTATTTAAGACCACAGGAACATCAAGCTCTCACCACTTGCGTTCTTCAACAACAGGTAGGCAGTGTGTGTGTGTGTGTGTGTGTGTAGTTTCATTCTTTATACATCTTGAGGGTAAATTATTAGAAGTAAGGCATGAGAATTGTCAGCATCTGTGCGCTTTATTGGTGAATGTTACAATTTGTGAAGTATTTTTAGACTAAGGACGTAGCTCGGTTAGTTTGCAGATTGTTTTTTTTTTCTTCCCATTCTTAACTTCAGCTTTACTTTTAGCTGCGTACAGTGTTCACAGTCCACATCGTCTTCCCTCTGTGCTGACATTAGGATCAAAGCAACCCCATTCAGGCTTGCAGAGACCTCAGGTGAGTGGCGTTCCGTCAGGCATCCAGAGAGCTGCAACAGGTCTCAGGCCGCCATCACTGAGAAGCACCGCATCATCTAACAGACTCCGTGGACCTACAGGTACTCATTCAGTGGTCAGACTGTATGCTTTAACTGTTTATTCTGATATTCAGTTACAAACAGGAAAAATACATGCACGTACATTTTAGTTCAAGTTTGGTCTTGCTCTACCTTCGTATGGTATTTCTGAGCCCCAATATAAACAAACTAAAAGTGAACAAAGAAGACGATGAATTAACATGATTTTCAATGTAATCGTTTAGTTTTTTTCTCCCCTTTTTTGACACTTAAGCGGCTACTAACCCTGCGACGAAGACTTCACAAGCAAATAAGTCACTCCTAACTAGAGGTGATTCTTTCCCAGGAGCAAAGAGGAAGAGAATGGGTAAAAAAATAGAATGCATTTATTTGTATTTATTTTTGCATTTCAAAGACCTGCATGGTTAGTATTTGCACAAAAGCTGTGCAAAAACGGTGAACCCCTATAACTAAAACTGTACAACAGTTTTTATGATGGTGTTCAAAACCTGGACTTTTCTGAGCTTCCTAAATATAAACTCACACTTTTATCTCATGCTTTCAGATACTCTCGAACCATCCACTAGCACCGAAGCCTCAGTATCTGATGCTGCAAACGGAGCCAAAACCGTGAAACGGTCCACAACTAGTAGGAGAGCTTTACCAGCTAAAACCCAAAAGAACGGTAGGTTGTGATTGTACCATACTGTTCTGTAATGTAAAACAATTAAACCATAGTGTGATGTAATTTGTGTTGCCGGAAGGGTTTTATGGTCAAGTGTGTTCAGTAATCTTAACTTCTTCATCACATGCTTTCAGATGCTGCGGTGCTGTTAGCAGAGCTAGCACCCTGAAACCGCCCGCAAGCAGCCATAGAGCTCTACTAGCTAAAGCAAAAGGCATTATTATTAAGTATGCTAATAGCTATAATTCTACAGTGCTATAAGCATATCATAACACATAAGTATAATGCATTATACTATATATGGGCGTGATAGAAAGTGGTAGCCTCCAACGGGTGTCTGTGGATAGTAGCTACTATCGCTACCATCACCACATAGCGTTGGCTGGGAGAGGAGAAGTAACGGAGGGAAGTCATACATCAGGAAGCCACCTTCATTTATCCAAGTCTGATGTACAGACAATAAAAAGCAGAAGATTAAAGATTCCTTGTCTTCAGTAATATGATTCAAATTGCATTGCAGATTGCGCCAACTGCAAAAAGCATTTAGAAGAAATACAGAGACTCAAAGAAGGTAAGTCTAGTTACAGTAGTTTTATCTTAAAGTTTATTAATAATGACTTCGAAAATGACATGCTCCAATGTTCAAGATTTAAAGAAGTATCAGTGCCTTAACAATCCCTCAGGTGACTTCTTCTGTCCCATGTATCAAATAGTTTCCTCAGTAATGACGTCATAGGAGTGTAGGTGGACTCTGTCCCAGGTTGGCTTAGTTATGTATTGTTCTTACTTCCAAACTGAGTTTTTTAGGGAAATGTTTAACTCCTTGGTTGGGATGCAACAGTGTGGCTATTAAGGCGATGTCATACCTGCAACGCTGTTACAGAGTATTAGTAGTGTTAGTAATCCAAAAAGTCCACCTTCTCGTCTTGGTGTTTTTAGTCCGGTCTCATAAATGTGTCAAGATCCCACTTTTTTTATTTTTTTGTCCCATGTTTGAAATAGTTAATGCAATTATCCATATTTCTTTTTCCAGAGCTGCTGAAGAAAAGTAAACAAGAATAATGCTGATTTTAATTTTATTTTATCACCTTTTTCCACTGTAAATATGATATATAATAATAATAATAATAAAGGACAGCGCTGAAATGAAGATACTGTGTACAGACTCCGTGGACCTACACGTACTCATTCAGTGGTCAGACTGTATGCTTTGACTGTTTATTCTGTTACAAATGAGAAAAATGTACGTACATTTGTGTTCAAATTCGGTCTTGCTGTACATACATATGGTATTTCTATACAGCTGTATTGCTGAGCCCTAATAATAAAGTGAACAAACAAGACGATGAATTAACATACATTTTAATGGAATTGTTTTTTTTCCTTTTTACACACAAGGGATTAAGAGCACCTACTCTTTTGTGAATGTATCCTTAGATGGAGTGGCAATGAACGTCTCAACCTCACACATTCAACTATTTACAACGACTACCCACTGAGCAAATCCGCGTTTACGCACACAGTCGAACCAGGCAGACACCACAAAGTTTACCCTTGTATATAAATTAATAATCCTCAACTCCGTCTGGAGTCTCCTCGCTATCTAAAGACAACACAGCTAACTAAGCGCATCCCTAGTCTTCGTGCAGCTACTTGTGGTGGGTATTTACGCACTGAAGACCGCTGGTTAAGCAGAGCGACGAGCGAGCAAGCAACTCTCCTGAAACCACGGACGTGCTCCCAAGCGAGCTTCAACCACGTTCGCCACAGCACTACACAGAATCAGCTCATCGAACCCAAAGGGGGACGTCGCTACAGTACAAGGGAGAGCTTCGACAGAATTACGCACAGAGCAACTTGCAAGCGTCATCTGGGCCTGCTGCAGCCTAAACATAACTGACACACTTCACCTGAGTATTTCTTTAGTTATAATAAATACTTTTAATTTACCATCATCCCTTGTGTCCTTTCCGTATTTGTCGTAGCCTAGGAGCCAGGTTATGACTAATTGGGGACTCGTCCGTCTTTTTCCCGTTTGTGCTGTGACTTCTAAGATTTGGGAAGGTGTAGTTTTGGGCATTTGGTACATATTCGTGCGGTTTTTAATTTGTTTGTTCCCAGCGTCTCGGTCAACTAAACGGTAGAAATTGTCTGAAGGTTGGTTTTCATCGTAACCTACATTTGTGTGTTCAGATTGACATTTGGTGCGCGTGTGCGTAAAAGTTTGTTTGGAGCGCTTTCAGCGCGCTTCCTTTGTTTACTTGTGCCACTGAGTATTAATATAAGGGAAGGGATAACGGTTTGGGGATGGATCTACAGGGTAAGTTACATGCTTTTTGCATGGTATAATATCCTGGGAATTATCTGAAGAGTTCATTGTGCTTTGTAGTTGTATTATTATCTTATTTGTTACAAATCTGGGCGCACATATTAGATGAATGTTTTTATGTCTGGTGAATTTACCGTTTCGCCCGCTGGGTGGCAACGTAACGTGGGCCTGTTGCTGTCGTAGAGCTGCCGTAAACCGTTCCTCTGTTTCCTACTTCCTTTCCTGACGCAAGTGCCCGGCAAGGCTCACGCACGCCTTTTATTTGTGACCACTTTACAGCAAAACTGGATTTTAAAACGATTCCAAGGAGACAGACACCCCACAAGATAACTTTCACAAGGACGTAGGTGAGTTTGTCTCGATATTTTATTTAATTATGGGTGATTAATCTATACTTTAGTTTATTTAGGGAACGTAACCGGCCACACATGCGAGGAGGCCCCTTCGCTCTCTCGGTTGATGCTAACTTTAGCTTAGCAACAACCCCTGCGCCATGTTAGTGTTCGCGTTGTAAATCTCGCAAATTAATATGTTGCGGTATGTTTTTGTGGGTTTTGATTAAACGCATCGTGTAAAACGTGTAGCTGCAACTAAAGTTTGATGTTCACTTTAATTGGCTTCGTCAACGCGAGTTAGCTTAGCGAAGGTTGTCGTTGCATAGCTAGCACGTAACGGTACAGCCGTTGGTTGCTGACTAGCGTCTGAACGCAGCCACGTCGACTTTTGTCTGGAAAACTGCACAAACTGTTGAATTTTAAAACAAATGTTATGTTAGCCCTCAAAGTCTGCATTATGTGACCTGTTGTCCGTTATTGAAGCAACAGTAGCTAACACTAGTTTCTTATTGGCTAGTTGTGACGGACTAAAGTGAGCTAACGATGGCTAGCCAAACAACAGCTAGCTTGACGATACGACAGAATAATAATTTGTGGCCCGTTATATATCTATATTTTGTGGCCAGTTATATATCTATATAGATATATATCTATATAGATATATATCTCGCACCAGCAACAAACTGAAATGTAATAACTTGTTTAGTCTTATTCAGTTAATTGTGTATGTTAACCAGAAGACCAAATTAAAAGGCACACAATTTTGATATTCCTATTTCTTTTAGGAAATTTAGTTTTCATGCAGATCTAACAATAGGAAGCTCTTGTTATTCTGCAACATGTTGCACATATTTTTAACAGCTCGGGTGCAATGACTTTATCATCATTCCTCACATGTCTAAATTGTGTCTTCACAGATTGACCGTTTCCTTCAGCAATGTCTCGTTTCTTCGCCACCGGGTCTGACAGCGAGTCAGAGGAGTCCTCGTCTGCTGATGAGATCACTCCTAAAGCACCCGGAGGAAATTATAAGCAGTCAGTACAACTTAATCCTATAATCAGGACTCGAGATCTACTCTTTGTGGTGATCTCACACATGCATATTGTTTTCACAGGTCGATGCTGCTTAGTGATGATGAGGAGGACACCAAGAGAGTGGTGCGCAGCGCCAAAGACAAAAGGTTGGTGTGCTATCTTTTCAAGCAGCATATCGTAAAAACTGTACAGGTGCTCTTTATGTATTCATTCGTGTATCTCTTAGGTTTGAGGAGTTGACCAACCTCATCAAGACCATCCGAAATGCCATGAAGATTCGTGACATGTCCAAATGTCTGGAGGACTTTGAGCAGTTATGTCGAGCGTTCCTCAAAAGCAAGACTATAGTGGACAAAGAGGGTGTTCCCCCTTTCTATATCCGTCTTCTGGCCGACTTGGAGGACTACCTGAACCAGGTCAGTAGCTCAAAGTTAAACCACGACTCAAAACATACCAACCATGTCATTTTACAATGTTTTTTTTTTTTGCTTTGCCTGCAGTAAACAAAGCTTGTTAACTTTGGTTAATGCAGTCTGACACAGTTAATATACAAGTCCCCACTTTTCCAGTGGAGTAGAAATGATCAACATTATTTTCTTTCCAGCTTTGGGAGGACAAAGAGGGCAAGAAGAAGATGAACAAAAACAACGCAAAGGCCCTCAGTACCCTACGTCAGAAGATCCGCAAGTACAACAGAGAATACGAAACGGAAATAGCTTCATACAAGGAGGTAAAGTGGGAAACTTTCTACAGAAACATACAGAAAAATAGCTGTTTATGGGATTTTAACTACACGTCTAGATTGAAGTTAGAGCTGTGAGGCTTTTTTAAATATGTAACATGATTCTGTCTGTGATAAAGTAAAAGATTAGCACTTGCCTATCATGCATTGTCACCACATAGGTGCTGGCCAGTGGCCACCTTTCAGACTGTGGCTGTGCTGGGCAGCTTCCATGTGTGTAAAAGGTAGAAGTAAAATCTCAATTGTGTTCTCTTTCTCTCTGTTAGGACCCACAGGAGTCTGCCGATGAAGAGGAGGAGAAAGAGGCAGGGGATTCTGGTAAGCTTGTTTGTGCCGGTGGTTATTTTTAAATCACAAGAAACTGTCAAATATATAAACTAGCTGTGTTCATCCTAACAGAGTAGATCGGGGAAATATGTTTTAACATATAGAAAAGTTTCACAGAGAGAAAGTCTTTAGATACCCGAAGAGAAAAACGTTGCCACATATCAGCTGTTTTTTCATTCTGTGCTTAATGCTTTTGCAAACATTAAAAAAAGTGTGCCTGTATCGCAGGTGAGCATTTGAATGTTAAGACCTCATGATTTTATTAAATAAGTGCAAGCGTCATATCTAAAATTCATCTTGGTTTTTGTTATTCAAGGCTCATCTTCTGACAGCGAGGGAGAGGCCGATGAAGATGGAGTGTCAGCCACGGCCTTCTTGAAGAAAAAGCCAGAGGTCATCCCAGAGGCCAGCCAGTTCCTCAAGACTGCTAAAGGATCCGGGGTAAGAGGCCAGCAAACCATACGAGCAATGAGCAACATGCTGCAAAATACCTGATTCTAATGTGCCGGGTTCCCCCCCCCCCTTGACAGGATGAGTCTTCTTCCAGTGATGACGACGATGAAGACTGGGGCTCAGACACTGTAGACAGTGGCAGTGAGAGCTCAGATGACGGCGAGGGAAAGAACAACGCTTCACTGGCCGTGGTCTTCCTCAAGAAGTGAGTCTTTCCCTCCGCGTCGTTCTTTATGGATACTTTATAAAAAATAATATTAATAACTGATAGATGAAAATGATGGTAACTTGCAGTATGTAAACCAAAGCAGGTCAAGCAGTTGCTATCCCTCTATGTACGTATACTTACCACCACACTCTGTCTGTCCTCAGGACCCAGGATGGTGAGAAGTCCGGCGATAAGAAATCCGGTGGGAAGAAGAAGAAACCCAAGAAAAAAGAGCGACTTGAGGAGGAGGCTGAGGAGGAGGAGGGAGGAGAGGGGGTCGAGGGAGGCTGGGAGAAGGTGAAAGGAGGCGCACCTATGGTTAAGGTAAAGAATTGATCATACGTCTTTATTCATTTACTGCTGATGGAACAAGAGATTGTGCGCTCATTCATATATCAAATATTATTTTGTCTCTGGGAATCAACAAATAGAGTCAATATTTATGTTGTGTGCTGTATTAAATTTGCAGGAAAAGCCCAAGATGTTTGCCAAAGGCACAGAGATCAACGTACCGGTGGTGGTGAAGAAGCTGAATGAGATCCTGCAAGCAAGAGGCAAAAAGGGCACCGACAGGTAACATGGCATCATTCACTAAAGCTCCACTTCAATAGAAAATATGACCACACATATTGTTCATAATAATTATACTTTTTTTTTTTTAAATTTTGTATAGCCTTGCATATCTGTTATTTGTCCTTGCAAGTGTTATAAGTCACGCGGAATGAAAAGGCTTTGTACACATGACACTTACAATAATATGAATCGGTGCAGAATCCATTAAAAGATGATGTCACTATTATAAGGATTGCGTTTCCTCTGATCTCTTACCCCACTCCCCCTTTTCTCTCTCTAACAGGGCTGCACAGATTGAACTGCTCCACCTTCTGGCAAACATCGCTGCTGAGAATAACTTGGGCCAAGGTATCCTGGTCAAGATTAAGTTCAACATCATCGCCTCCCTGTATGACTACAACCCCAACTTGGCAGCCTTTATGAAGGTAGGAGACTTATTTTTCTCAATGTTAAACATTTCCGTTAAATTCAGAGTTTGTACCTGGGAAAAGTAAAAAAGAAACCATTGAAATTCCTCCTAGTATTTGATTTGTAAATGAATCATTCTGACTCTTTGTCCTCAGCCTGATATGTGGACGAAGTGCCTGGACTGTATAGATGAGCTGCTGGACATCCTGTTTGAACACAACAACATCTTCATCGGGGAGAACATTGCAGAGGACAGTGAGAATCTGATCATCTCAGACCAGGTATCCCGTTTTCTGTTTGTTCCCGTTCTGGTATTTTCAGATGACACTTGTATGTATGAACTACATATTATGGGGATTGTCTGCATTGTTTTAATTCATGGGAAGCCGTCATTAAAAACGTCCCTGGAAATAGTTTACCTTTTGCACAAACTAATATTTATTGCTTTATTTGCGTTTGTCAGCCGTTCAGGGTGCGTGGGTGCATCTTAACGCTGGTGGAGAGGATGGATGAAGAGTTTACCAAGATCATGCAGAACACCGATCCCCATTCACAAGGTGAGCTATACCAGGAAAAAGACACAAGTGTTGTTTTGAATTGTGAGTACCGTCATTGTAGATGTGAAAGTAAATCATAGAGTATTAGAAATTAATGATATAAGGATCCCTGAAGTGTGTTTCTGCATCACTTGACGTTTCCAAACGGCTTTTTCGAGTAGCTCATCGCTCTCTTCTCCTCCAGAGTACGTCGACAATCTGAAAGACGAGGGACACGTCTGTGGCATCATCGACCGGCTGCTCGACTACATGGAGACCAAGGGCAGCACAGAGGAGATCTGCCGCATCTACCTACGCAGAATCATGCACACCTACTACAAGTTTGACTATAAGGCTCACCGACGCAGCCTGGGCCTTCAGGGAGAGACCAAGGTAAGAACAGCACTGGAGTGGCACTCTGTCTCTCTGTAGATGTGTTACTGATGGCGATGTGCTGAAACGTGTGTCTCTGTGTGCTGCGAAGTCCGAGCAGGACCAGGAGGAGAGCGAGGGGGAGGACAGCGCCGTGATCATGGACCGCCTCTGCAAGTTCATCTACGCCAAGGATCGCACCGACCGTATCCGTACCTGCGCTATCCTCTGCCACATCTACCACCACGCTCTGCATTCTCGCTGGTACCAGGCCCGCGACCTGATGCTCATGAGCCATCTGCAGGACAACATCCAGCACGCTGACCCACCCGTACAGGTAGGCAGACGGTGTTCATTTAGAGCTCATAGATGTTCTCTTATGTAGCGTTGCATCTAAGTACATATCTTCTCTCTCGTCTAGATCCTGTACAACAGAACCATGGTGCAACTTGGCATTTGCGCATTCAGGCAGGGCATGATTAAAGACGCCCACAACGCCCTGTTGGACATCCAGTCCTCTGGCCGAGCCAAGGAGCTCCTGGGTCAGGGCCTGCTCATGAGGAACATGCAGGAGAGGAACGCCGAGCAGGAGAAGATTGAAAAGAGAAGACAAGTAAGTCTTAAACGAGCAGTAAAGTTAAGACCAAGATTATCTGCTGGGTGTAATCTGGCTTTGCTGACTAAATGTGATTCTGTGTGACAGAAGACCTCTGAGAACCACTTTGGTTTTACTCTTTGATCATGATATACACAGGAGCCGTTTCGGGCAGAATTACTGGATTTTAGCTCATTTCAAGCATGCAAACATGTCTCCTTTTACCTACGTGATCCGTGCAGATCAGATGAGTTCTTGAAATTGTGAGAAGCAGAACGCTTCTTACCAAAAGAGTCTCTGTGCTCTGCTAAACGACTTCCATCCGGAAAATAAATGATGAGGTTAACGCAACAAGCAGATTGGCGAGCTAGTCCGTCCCACGCCGGGGTTGAAAGACCCACCGGTAAAAAAAACGTAGAATTTATGTTTAGGCGATATCGCCCAGGCTCAAGGGGAGGCACGGTCGGCCTGTGATTAGGATGGCCACTTTGGTCCAAACTGTAGACCTCATCGTACCATTTCCTCCCTTACAGGTGCCATTCCACATGCACATCAACCTGGAGCTGCTGGAGTGTGTGTACCTGGTGTCGGCCATGCTGCTGGAAATCCCCTACATGGCCGCCCATGAGTTTGATGCCCGCCGCAGGATGATCAGCAAGCAGTTCCATCACCAGCTCAGGGTGGGAGAGAGACAGCCACTGCTGGGTACGTAACGTGTCCCCTAACAACTCGTTACACCACAATGTTTAATCCGTAGAGACACCAGAGAGGATAACTGTCGCTCTCTTTGTCCTCCAGGACCCCCAGAGAGCATGAGGGAGCATGTGGTGGCAGCCAGCAAGGCCATGAAGATGGGAGACTGGCGTACCTGCCACTCCTTCATCATCAATGAGAAGATGAACAGTAAAGTGTGGGACCTGTTTCCTGAGACGCAGCGAGTACGCGAGATGCTCGTCAGGTTAGCATACACCATTCTTTCCATAAGCTAATTTAAAGTCAAATGTTCATCATTCAATCTTATCCAGTTGCTGTTGTGGCTTAAATTGAATTATGAATTATCTCTTAATCATTTAAGGTTGTGTTTTCTGTTTATAGGAAGATCCAAGAAGAGTCCCTGAGGACTTATCTGTTCACCTACAGCAGTGTATACGACTCCATCAGGTAAGCACGTGATGCCACTGCACTCACTACTAAAGTATCCACTTGGACCAGAAATGGCTCTAATCAGTCGTTACACTGCCCACTAGTGTTGGTGCATAGTCACTAAAGATCAAGCGAAGCTCAATTTTGATCTCGGCATGAGAATTTGTTCTGTGGAAAGAATAGTGTTACAATTGTTGTGTCTGTCCTCCAGCATGGGGACACTATCTGAAATGTTTGAGCTGGAGATACCCACCGTTCACAGCATCATCAGCAAGATGATCATCAACGAGGAGCTGATGGTAAGCCTCTGTTGCATCTTTACGTGCATAAACTTTGTGTTTTTTTGTTTTTTTTGTGCAATTGTTTTTACGTGTCCTAAATATTTTCTGTCCTCTTGCCAACAGGCGTCGCTCGACCAGCCCACTCAGACCGTGGTGATGCACCGCACTGAGCCCACCTCCCTGCAGAACATGGCCCTGCAGCTGGCTGAGAAACTGGGCAGCTTGGTGGAGAACAACGAGCGCGTCTTCGACCTCAAGCAAGGCATCTATGGAGGATACTTCAACAGAGGCGAGTGTGGATCCAAACTGTATGAAAGATATACTATGTACTGTTGTTTACTTCCACCCTGTTGGTCAATGAACAATAAGTAACATTAAAGGACATCTTCAATGCTATGAATGCTGTTCCTGGAACAGCTCTTACGCTCTCATCGCTCTTATCATTGTTTCTAACAGCACTTTTCAACCCCATAATAATAACTGGTTGTTCTTTGCATTACAGATCAGAAAGGTGGCTACCAACAGAACAAATCTTACAACAGAGGTATGTTAATCCGGGGGTTGTCAACCTTTTGTAACTTTATGCACACGCATGTGTTCTGCCTTAATTACCAAAATATATATTCTGCTTACTCATCACTCCCTGCCATTTTGAATCTAAATTGAATGTATTCAGTCATATTTCCTCACCAGTATTTTTATATTTCACCCTCCTTTTTGGCAGTACAAACGCGTCTTATGGCGCTCTGAGGCCCACTAGTGCTTGAGAATAGCTGTTGAGTCACACTGAGGTTGCACTTTGGATGCAAAAAATGTTTCTGGCAACACGCCTTATTCATTGCTGCGTTTAACGATCACTTTTGTTACACAACTTGTAATACATTAAAATGTACGGTTACGGGTTAGGTTATGTCCGAACAGGAAAAGTTGATAGTTCTTTCTAACGGCTGCACTGGAAGGCGGAGCGAATGGAGACAGTGGAGATGTAATATTGTCGAAGCTATTTGACCGTCCGACAAGCAGTTCTGAAGAAGCCTTCTTGCAGCTGTGGCTACTTTTTAAATTGTTTAAAATGTGTGCAAACCATTAAAACAATGTAAGATTAATTTTATTTTTGTTTTAAATCCTGACATGTGGACACTTATGTTTTCCTCTTTGTTTGTTTACAGATCAGAAAGGTGGTTACCAGAACAGGGGAGGCTACAATCGAGGCGGCTACAGAAATCAAAACTATCAAGGCGGCCATCAAAACCACCAGGGCGGCTACCAAGGCGGCCACCAAGGCGGCTACCAAGGCGGTCATCGAGGCGGCCATCAAAACCACCAAGGCGGCCATCAAGGCGACCATCAAGGCGACCATCAAAACCACCAAGGCGGCTACCGAGGCGGCCATCGAGGCGGCCATCAAAACCACCAAGGCGACCACCAAAACCACCAAGGCGGCCACCAAAACCATCATGGCGGCTATCAAGGCGGCTATCAAGGCCACCAAAGCAACTACTGAGCTTGAACCGTGTGGTTTTCAGTCTTTCCACCTGAACTAGTCTCCATTCCATAACAGTAACATCTATCTGGGTCTCTGTGCTCAACACTTGGCTGTGAGCTGTTCTCCTCCATTTGACTCAAAACCGCTTTCAGTTGATGCTGAAACAGCTGAAAGTTTTTGCAGTTAAAGCCCTTCCCACTGCAACTGCTTAGTGTGGTGTTTCAGTTCGGCCAACTTCTTTCGACAAAAGAGTTTTATGGTTATTATAGCTGATACAAAATTGTATAATAAAGGCGTTGCAGTGTGGCTGGCTTGTGGCTGTAAGTTCAGTGACGGATGTTTCAAGTATTGTTGACTTATCTAATAAACAATTACGACAATTAAACGGCGTGTTTTGCATTCTCCTTTTGACAGTTTTATTTATTTTAATATAAATTCAAAGCAGGAAACAAAAAGATGACGTAAACCTCTTATCCCACACTAAACTCGACACTACCTAATTATATAATCTAAACATGCCCTGCTATATTAACAAAAGTATAATTAGGACACCAAATGTTTTACATTTGAAATGATTCAGACTTCCGTTTAGCGGATGTCCCACAGTGTCACATTCCAACAGTGCTAACCCTAGACTAACCTTCTATTTCCATTGTGAAGTCTGAAGAGCTTTGCACATATATAACACATATTTGCAATAAACTGTCATTGTAGGCAGACAAAATATTTTTTTCCCCCGTCAGAATAGAAAGGCTCTGGAGAGACGTTTATGGCGGCGTACTTGATCTCTTCTACGCCATCTTTGCCAACCTTGAGAGAGAAGGCCTTCTCAATCCCGACAACTAAATGCATCTCTCTGCTCTGCACTGGTGCTTTGTACCCCACATACAGAAGCGCCTTCAGTTTTTCCATCATGGCTGGAACTGCCACCGACTACGCACTGAGGGAAACCAGTCCCCGCTGCAACTGTGGACTCTCAATGAACATGAGGCACAGCCGGACCCAACACAGGTGTGAATATTTTTACTATGACCGTACTTTCCTACATGGGACAATGTCGACATGGACCCCACTTTATCCAACATTGCACAAAGTTTTTATATTATAAATAATGTAGGGAAGGTTCATTCCAAAGTGCATGTATCAGACGCATAACGTAGCTAATAGAGAGGCCTGTAAATGTGGATTATTTTTGTGCTGCATATCATGGGCACTTTCAAAACTTCAATAAGGTGTTGCTAAAATGTCGTGATCAAACAAGGAGCAGTGTTTTAGAGAGATAGTTATACATCTCTCTTTCTGATGTCATAGCTGTTCATGGCATGTTCATCCAGAATCAAAGGAAATTATAAAACAAGTGATATTTCAAACAAGGTTCTAAAAAATGAACTGACTGAAAATGAGACAGTTCTGTAGACATGTTGACCATAATAACTTCAACGTTACTTTTGTCTGAACAGACCCTTTAACCTCAACTCTTTTAACTGCAGGTTGACATGAAACTTGGGTAGCAATTTTAATTATAATTTTCTGGAGGTTCAAATTGCTGGGGTCAAAATTGACCCCAGGAGTTAGTAAATTTGAAGGTAACAGGAGGGTTAAATGTTGCAGAAATTAATGTTGACATGTTTTATATGTCAGGTAATGAGTTGGAATAAAGTTGACTAAAAAGTTGAAACACAGGTGGGTGATAATTTATACTGTATGCTTTAAAAACAGTCAAACCAGACGGGGTCATTTCTGACCCCAGAGGACAGCAGGTGTGATTATGTGTTGCTATTAGAAAAATTCAAATGATTCAAAAACAGCATCCTCACTAAACTTTGATATATACCTCTCTGTGATAAGTAAAATCGTCAAAAATAATATAAAGTCAAAATAATTCATTGTTTCATTTTATTTTCACTCAAAAAAAAGGTGTATGGCGGCAATCGGGAGGCCAACACAAGGGCTAAGTTGTGCAGGCCCAGCATCAGTTCGCCTCCTTGTCGTCCTTCTCCCTCCAATGTATATGGACCAAACAGTCTTGAAACCTCGGCTGGAATCAAGTGAAGAGGATATGCTATAATCAGTACAAGAGAATAAGGACGTTGCAGAAGAAACATGTTGGCTAACGATATCATCGCACACTTTACAGGAATGTGATCTGACGCACAGCATGAATAAATAAATCACTCATCACCGGCGATAGTAATGTAGTCGACACAAGGGATTAAGCATGGAAACGTGTTCCCTGCCGAAACCTACCGTCCACTGGGTGTTGTGCCGTTGTGGTACGTGGCGGCCGCGGAGGTGAACACAAAATAACATAGCAGTGAACGCCACATGGCTGCCTAGTTCAGTTTAATATAGTTTATTGGCACTTTTTGACGTCATCAACGGGGATGATTTGCTAGGAATCGGTTGCTGTCTGTCTGTCTGTCTCCCCTATCCTGCTTAAGAATGCGGTTCGGACTGCCTGCCTCATTAGCATACGCTGGAATGTGACACAGCTGGCGCATAGAATGGCATGACGTCACACAGAGATCATAGCCAGCCAAAGCGTCACAAATGACGTCAGTTCAGAAAGGCATAGCGACGCTATACCCCAGACTTCACTTCTCCAAACAGTAGGAACTTTCAAGACACACCAGTAGCTACAATGGAAAGAAGAAATCTAAACATGTCTCAGGAACAATTTGACAGACTTAAGTGCCTACTAAGGTGGGCTCATTGTGACAATGATCTCTTGTTGGAAGAAGTGAATGACTTAGAGCAGGCTCTGAAGGGGTCTCGGTATGACAACGATGTCCAAGCGGCCCAAATTATTGTCCTTGAGCGGGATTTAAAGGGGGCTCACCATGTCAATAATGTCCAGTCCGCCCAAATTCACGACCTTGAGCAGCGTCTAAATGACTTGCAAAAAGACAAGATGATGCTGGAGCAGCAGATACTTGCTGGCCATTCTCATTTCTCATCTGAAAATCAGAGAAATGAGACCCTCCTGGAGAACACATCTGATGATGAGGTGTATGAGCTGTGTCCTGAAGAGTGCCCCCTGCCAGCTCCACCTGATGAGACTCAGACCAGACGTTGGTGGTCTCGTTGCGTCAAAGGTCTACTGACAGCAGGATTGGTTGCTGGCATCGCTTTCGCTGGAGTGGTAAAGGCGACAGTTCTAATACTTGAGACTGGAGAATGCAACCGGCAAGAGATGACATGGTGATTAGCACAAAGATAACATGTTGTGAGTGTGACGCCCACAATGTGTTGTCACATGTGTGTCTCTCTCTCTCTCTCTCTCTCTCTCTCTCTCTCTCTCTCTCTCTCTGTCTGTCTGTCTGTCTGTCTGTCTGTCTGTCTGTCTGTCTGTCCTCTGTTATCACCCATTTCGGCAACAGTAACCCCCATCTTCAAAAAAGGCGACAAGTCCGATCCAGCAAACTACAGGCCCGTCTCACTTACCTCGGTAGTGTGCAAACTCATGGAAAAACTGATTGCTGAAGACATGACAGAGCACCTGAAGTCCAACGAGCTTCTATGTAACCAACAGCATGGCTTCACGTCTGGTAGATCAACAGTCACTAACCTACTAGAAGCAATTGACATCTCGACTGAAGCCCTTAGTCACAAGCTTCCAGTTGATATTCTCTTCCTAGACTATGCCAAGGCCTTTGATACGGTTCCCCATGAGAGACTTCTCCTTCAACTGTCAACCTTTGGCATCCAAGACAATATACTTCAATGGATCCGTGATTTTTTTACCAACCTCGGGAGAACCAACCCACAACACACATACACATACACTAACAAACCTTGAGACTCGACAAATTTCGGATGAGGATCAAGTGACCACCTTGGCAAAGGGTCTCAATACTCTAAATGGGTACCTAATGACCTTTACTAAAGGTAATCTACTAAAGGTAATTTCATCTGTCGCGAAGCCAAAATGAGAAATCATCCCAGCTTTGCACTCCCTGGCAACAGCTCCCCTCAAAGAGAGAAAACATTCTTAAAGCACATTAGCTTTAAAACACCAGTGTCAGTGCATGAGACGATCCATAACAAGCCCCATGCACCCACTGATGCCGTGGCTTCAGACTGAAAACCATCGAAGAACGGAAAGCCTTCCTGCAGGAGCAGGGGATCTGCTTCAAGTGCTGCTCATCATCTTCGCATTTCACTCGAAACTGCAAAACCACATTAAAGTGTGACGAGTGCGACTTTATGGCAAAGTCCTGTTCTAGGATATGCCGATCTACACAGCCAGAGCAGTGGAAGTACTACAGAGCACAACTTATGTACAATATATGATGTTCAACATTGTTGCTCCTGGATGGATCACAGCAAACCCAATTATTTTCAACACAACTCCTTGTCCTTGGTCATGGTGGCCACAGCACTTAAAAGAATAAACTTCCTAATTCTCAAAATTCTGACCCTTTGCTTTTTTATTAACAGCATTTACTTGTACGTTTACTTTCAATACTTAAGTACATTTAATATCAGAGAATTACTTTTGATACTTAAGTACAGTAAATATCAGATACTTTAAGACTTTTACTCAAGTAGTATTTTAATAGGTGACTTTCACTTTTACTGGACTCGTTTTCCAGTAAGGTATCTTTACTTTTACTCAAGAATGGCTTTTGGGTACTTTATACACTACTGAGAGCATTACACGTTCCCAAATGCCCAAACGTTGAAAAGGGCGACATTGTTCTACTGAAGGACAGCAAGGCACCGTAATGACTGTCCTATGGCACTTGTTACGAGCACCTTTTCCCTGTGATGGATAAATGAATACATATTCTCTGATTTCATGTTTATTTTTTGTTCCATCTTTAACCCTTAATGTTTCTGTGTAAATGTAATACTCCAGGCTGAACACACGTGAGCCGTCCTCTTTGTTTACCTTTTCTTTTACGTCTCCATGCGTCCACTGGTTACCCCGTGTTTTAACGTCACATTGCAATGATTTGTGGGTAATTCCCCTAGGCTAAGTCAGCATACCTGACTTACGGAAAGGGTTCATAAAGGGCTAAAAATGTCTGCGAGAGAGCCCTCAAACACTTGACGATTTGACAACGGGACGGCCATAAACCCTCACGGACTTCGCGGGAGCGCGCCTCAAAGTCCGTGAGTCCATAACGGGGGACATTGGGATTTGGCCGATGAGTGTGGCTAGTGGGAACAATGATGTTGCCACTAGAAGGCACTGTACTCCAAAGCTATTGACGTGAAGAGCGAAGCAGGATGTGAAATCCTTCTTGTGTTGGAGAATGCAGATAGTGACACTGGCCATTTATAGTGTTCATAGTAGGGGTCCTCCTGAACAACAATCAAGTGAAAGGTTAATATTACCTCTTAAGAATTTTTTTAAAATATCCTGTCAAATATAGGGAAATTATGAATATGAATGCCATTTGAGTTAACTTTGCCTTTAATGTTCTCAAAGACTGTACAGTAAAATCACATTAAATTTGACATGGACATATATCCTGAACAGAACTCCAATGGACATGTTAGCTAACCAATGAAGGAAATGTTTTTATTACAGATCAAAAATTATTATTAGGTAATATTATAATTTTTGAACCCTTTTTCAGTTAAATATAGTACAGCAGTGTAATTTCAGATTTTATTATTCTAGGATTTCATATAATGTACAAAATGACGTTGTTTTTTAACAAATTCGGCAAATTATTGATCAAATATAGGCCTATTTCCGGGCTTTTTGGGCTATCCAAGCACCCTTAACATAACTCCACGAAGAGACGAGCATTACATTTTACAACAGTGCCTATTGGCTGCCTCTCCTCAGGCTCAGTCTTCTGTAGAGCTCTCGCCTCAGCAGGTCCCTCTCTTTGCGAATTCCCTGCAATACGGTGCGATTCTCCTGAGCCCGACGCACCAGGTAGGGGAGCGTGTCGTCCACTGAGCCGTATGGCACGGACTTGTATACTGCATAACCCTCCTTTGCTGCAGGAAAGAGGAGAGAGAGCATTTTAGCATTTAATTCTTGCCCAGATTAGTTTACATGAAGAGAGGTTGGGTGGCCAGAGCCGCTGGCCTTCAGCTGAAGGTTTGCAGGTTCAGCCCCAACTCTTCCAGCTCACCCAGTGTGAGGGAGACGTGATCACACATGCCCAGCAGCTGGCCGAAACACACTGAGCCGCCATCATTGTCCATCCCCAACTCTTCCATTCTGAAGATGACATACACAATAGCTACATCATAACCTGCAGCAGAGTCGCAACCATAAACCTTCTTTTGATGTGAAATCTGTGGAGTTCATCTTTAAGAGAAGAGGGAAGCAGAGGAACTAATTCATGCCACAAAAAGTTGTCATAGCACGTGGTCTAACCGTTTGGCGGCTCTTCTCACTGACTCCTCGTTGTGAGTGGCGACTATGATCCTGTGTCGCTCAGGTTTCTGCGAAATGGCTTCCAGCATCACATCCAGGGAGCCGTTGTAACTGCACAAACACAAGTAAGTAGAGGAAACGTGTTGGAGTCAAGTTCACTGTCAGAGATGATCATGGTCATTTCAAAAGAGTGCTCCAGAGATGAAGTATTTTTTCCACCTGTCATTGGTGTCCTCCCAGCACTGGTGGACGGGGTCCAGACGACCCCCGTCCTCTGCCAGCTTCCTCTCTTTGTCCATGTAGGCTCCTCGTACCAGCTTCACCCCCAGACAGAAACCCTCATCGCTTGACAGCCGCAGAGCTTCTAATAGGAGAGACCTGGACTCCTGGAAGACACGGAGAGGGGAATAAATGATAATGTAAGAACATACTTAGTCTTATTACTACAGTATTTATAAATAAATAACATATTTGCCTTGAGGTAACACTGATATGTGTTCCAAATCCAGGCACCGTCTTTGTTGAACTTCTTCATCATCGCAATGGTGACAAGAGAGAGGGCGGGATTCATGTAGGTGTACTCTGCATCAACCAGGACTCTGACTTTGTTTACGCTTGCCTAAAAAAGCACAACGGATCTCCAAAATAAAGTTGTTTAAGATGCAAAGTTCAGAATTACAAAGCAATGTCTCTTTGATGCAGTTCTCCCATGTAGAATACATTTCCTTCACATGTAGGCCTACCTCTGCAATTTTGTTGAGTCTCTGCAGGCCACAGAGGAAATGGGCAACTTCACTTTCATTTAAACCGGGGAATTTGATTGGCTGAAAGAGGCAGTTTCAGACAAAGGTCAGAGGTCATTTAACATTTAATTTAACAGAATCACCCTCATCAACACTGTAAGTCTTCGTATATATATAAACTTGGGCAAAAGGAAGATATCTGACCTCTCCATCCATAGCTCTGACAAGAAGATTCAGGTCATACGGTTGTTGGGTGATGAGGGTTGTGAGCTTCACCTTTACACAAGCAGTTCAGACGTGTCGGTGAGAAAAATGACACGATGTCTACACACTTCATCCAACACTAAATGTGTGTTCTTATCTTTGTTTCCCACATATTTGAACTATTCAGCTACTGTTTGACCTCAAGCAGCTGGGAATATCCCAAACGGTTGTCCTTGTGACCAAAATAGTCCGAAAAGTCATTGAGTCACCAAAGAAAATCTAAATATTGAAAGCTATTGAAAGCTTTTTGCATAACGTCTTAATTTACAGTAAATATGATAGTAGCAGTTCAATTGAAAATGGCTTGGAGAAGTAATTTCCTAACAACGATGTGACTGGTGAGGGAATCGTTGCCTTACACACAGCTCCGGGCTGAGCAGAGCTGTGATCTTCAGCTGCATCATCGGGTCTTTGCTCCAGGCATTGCTGTGTGATATCTGCACACATTCCAACATGGCCTCCATGTTGTCGTCATATCTCTTCTCGCTGGCGGTGACAAAAAGCAATCGCTTTTTTAACACACAAGAGCATTTCACTTTTAAAACAGCATTTTAAAGGAAATGTTGGTTTTACAGAGGAGCTTGAGACTTTGTAAATCAGCACTGACTTTGCAATAGTAATCATATTAAATAATTACCTCTATTATCAGGAACAAACAGGTCCCATGACCAGATTTTGTCACAACATAAGCATTGTGGAAAATCACATTCACAACAGGCAACAAGTTCTCTACCACATTGTTGTATTTAGGTTGTCTTTGCATTCATTTCCCTCTTAGTTATAGAAAATAACTTAGTAACAACTTAAAGTTGTTACTAAACCCCTCCTTTGTCCAGCCTTGAGTCGGGGTTGTGACAATATGAATATTTTACACCCTGTTCAAGTGTGGCACGTGCACAATAGCTCACAGGAGGACACGTGTAACCACATTAATGTGAGCTAAGTCAGTGTAATTGCCCAAAAGAGGAGCATGGTTGAGAATAACTAGTGCATCTCTGTTTTTTTTCTATCCTCTAATTGTCTTTGAGCAAAATCAGCTTCCAATTACAATGTGAAATGATGTTTAGTTGTTAGTCTATTTTGTCAAGCCTGAGCACGCTGAGTTATTAACGAGTCGTCGTACCCCGTGCTCTCTCCCAGATCCTCCTCGATCGGCACCGCCAGCATGGGCCTCAGTCCCAGCGAGCTCATCTTTGCCATGGATTGAGAGATCTCACTCTCATTCTCACCGGCCACAAACTGAGCATACACGGAGGGCCGCAGCAGCAAGGAGAACACCCTCCTCCCCAGGAGGGTGCGCGCTATTGTAAGAAGCTGTAAGAAGAGGATAAGAAGAGGAGAAAGCGATGGAGAGGAGGACGGGGGTTCATGGCGTGACACAGACTCAGTGATGTAATGTGACTAATGTGTAAAACGTTTTTATTTCATGCCACGTTCTACTTCTCATTTAAGTCATTTTGAATGCAAACGCTTCACAAATGTGAGGACTTACTGCTTTCCCCTTTAAATGTATCTTTTAATCATTTTTGATTCGGTGCAGTCGGTTGGACAAAACATCAACTTTATCAAGGTGTCACTTTGGGATATGTTACTATTTTCAGAATTTAGAATATATCCAGAAATCTATGAATCAAAAAAGTAATCAGACATAAATCACTAAACCAATAGATTGCATTTCGTGACTATTTCACGAACTGCTATGACGTGTTGGCCTCACCGACTCCTTTTATCCATTCACTCGTCAGTCTTATTCATCTCACTTTCCTCCAAATAATAAAAAAAAACTCACAAACTCAATTCTTACCTTCCCACTGTTGTTCACAAGCATCGGGAAGGAACAGAGGTGGAAGATGCCCAGAGCACGGAGCAGCTCACCCAAACTCTTCACCCTGAAGGCACTGGGCTCCTCAAAGGCCAGAGTCGCTGAGAGAAGGTCAGGCTGCTTGACCGCCGCTGTCCTGGACGCTCTGGTACCCAGCAGCCTCAGCGACAACAGGTGAGGGAGTGAGGGACGCAAGCGAGACACCATCATCCCAGGAAAGGTTTGTACGTGTGTGTTTGTTTGTCACTGACTCAGCTTGCAGGTTGTGTCTCAAGGATTTGAAGTGAAGTATGAATCTCCTTCTGTTGTAGTTTTGAGGCGTGTATTGTATTGAGACTGTATCTGGAGTTTGTGTGCGTGGGTGTCGAATGATCTGTAGTGTCAAAGAGACATTATCACCCTTACTGCATGGTTGACATTGAATGATATTTGGTGTTTGAAACAAAGCAAAAACAAAACAGCCTAAAAGAGACGGTACAATTTGAATTGCATGTCTTTTAAGCTACTCCAAAGCTACCAAACACGTTTGAAATTGACAGTAAAATTGAAAAAAAGAAGTAAGTCTTTAAAATATGTCAGTATATCGCAACACCTTACCCTGCGTCCCAGAAGTGACTCTCTGAAGACCTGAATGATGGAAAGCTATGCAGGTGCGATTTGAAGGTTTGTGTAACCAGTAAAATTCATCCTCTTTGGTCTAACTCACTGGTTAATGGGTGACTAAATACAAACAGACATCAAGTTGACCCTTAGCATGAATCCAAAAACCCTTTGGTTCTTCGAAATGGATTTGAAAAGCTCTCTTTGTAAAGTATATAAAACATTTGCTCGAAGCTTTGGAATACATTCGGCTGTAAAAGCCAATTCTAGTCTGTGATGAGGCATTCAGATAGTAGTAGTAGAATTCAACTGGTTGCATTTATAGTTATAGCTACAATAATGTTGCCTTTTAACAGTGAAGCAGAGCTAAAGTTGTGACCCATTAGGGATGTTGCAATAAGGATCTGTGAAAATGCCTAACGTTAAATTAAGGATTTTTTAACAGACCCAGGGAGAAAAGTGGATATATAACAAACGCTCTGGAGAGGTCAGATCTGGTGGGATGTGGCGGTCAAACATGTTTTGCCAAAAAAGACCAAGCAAAGCAGTCTGGAGGCGAAATGATTGCTGCACATGGCAGTAGGCCAAACCACTATTGAAGTCACTTCGGGTCAGACCTCGGTATTTTTTGACTAAAGAACTTTGATGCGGCACGGATGTTGTATAACGCCAAGATTACCGATTTACTAATCTGATCACCTTCATTGCTTGTGTTCGCGTGTGTGTGTGTGTGTGTGTGTGTGTGGGTCTGTGTGTGTGTGTGTGTGTGACGTGGGGAAGTGGATCTTCTCATTACGACAAAATCTTTACTCAGCACGTGGTTGCTTTTTATTTTGTCAACAACTTGAGGAAACGGGACAGTGAGCTGAATCCATGCAATCATTGCAATCTGGTGATTACTTTTATCTGATAAAGAAACACACACTGTGTGTGCAGGTAAAAGAGATAACGAGCTTTGAAATGAGTCAAAGTATTTCCTTTCATCAAACAGAAGAGAGGACGAGAGGTCAGAGCGTGGGAAGAGTGATTTTGACAATTTGTCTAGATGTTACCCAACAGTTTCAAAGAACAGTTTGACATTTTGGGAAATACTGTGGTTAACTTTCTTGCTAAGAAGATCAATACCACTTTCATGTATGTCTATTCCATTTTAATCTCGGGCTAGCAGCAGTACCTTAGGTTAACAAAGACCAGAAACGGGGGCTAGCCTGGCTCCAGCATCTTTAAAACCCACATAATAATGTTTTTATTTCAAACATGTGCAAGGTACAGTGAGTAGGGTGGCCGTGCCACTGCCATTTTGGGGGGGGGTGCTACTCGCGTAGCGTGCTACTCGCAGGTGAGCGACTGTTGCATCGTGCGCGCGGATCGGGGCGGAACACCGCCGTGCGCGATACAGAGAGCAGGGGAATTGAAAACGCGCGACCATGTAGTGACAGACATGACATGCCGGCGTGTAAATAAATTAAGCACAAGTACTCGTCCTTTAAGCTCCAGTCTCTCTGCTCTTCCACTTCTTCTACTCTTCTACTTCTACAGGGTGCGCGCATGACAGCTCTCATCTCGTTCGCCCCCTGGTGGTTGGCTGATTCAGGAAGCGTTTGATTTGATATGTAGCAGAGCACGTATTTTAAACGTTAATATCGCAGACGATCATGCTCATTTACTCGTGGCAGCCAAAATCGTGATCGCGATTAAAATTCGATTAATTGTGCAGACTGAAAACAAATCATAATGTGTCTCTGGTATTGTTCAGGGGGCCGGACCAAATGTGGAGGCGGGCCGTAGTTTGGGGACCACTGGTCTAATCAACCAAACATTTTGCGGACCCCCTGCAGTACCTCCGCAGACCCCCTAGGGGTCGCGAACTCCCTTTTGAAGACCTCTGCTCTAAACTAACTCTCTCTGTTTCCCAGAACAGATGCTGTGATTTGTTTGACGGCTAATCCAAAGATCTGAATGTCATTAAAAACAACAAACCTAATTGTGCTACAGTCACTATTAGTTTAGTGTTTCAGCGAAAAATGTGCACAAAAAGCCTGGAGTATGGATTCTTTCTTTATTTTTCACACTGGAATGGATACTTGAAAAGAAAATCTTCAACAGCTATTTACAAATTTGGATCAATCTCATTCATCTGTTTATGTGTTGAACCCTTGGGAAGACTCACTCACACACACCACAGTACATTGGGCTTCTTAAACTGATGCTAGAAATTGCTAAAACCCCTAAAAGCGCTATCAAGCCAACATTTCTTTACAACTTTACATTCTTGTATATTTTAAAACACAGCTCTTGAGCTCATATCCAGGTAGGGCCCCTGGGGGTGGGCATGCCCATGTTGGTGTTGTCTGTATAGATGCCTGAATGGGATGGAGAGGGATGAGTGAGGGTCCTGACAAAGCCGGAGAGGGTAGGACGGAAAGGCAGAGTAGAGGGCTGAGGGAGGGGTGGAGGAGGGAAGACTGGAGGGAAGGGATGGATCCAGCTGAGGGAGAAGAGACGGGTGGTGCAGCACCATCTCTGGGAGATAGGGGGCGGCAGGATTGAACTGTGGGATGGCACCCATCTCCACTGGAGGGTATGAGGAGGTGCAGGGATTGCGCAGGTTTTGAGGATGAGCTGTTGGGGGCATTGAGGGAGCTGAGGACATAGACTGCTGGAAGGAAGAGGAGACAGCCAAGCAAGAGGAGGGTTGGAAGGAAGGGTGAGGGTGAGGAAGGGAGGAGGATGGATGAGTGAAGGAGGAGGGAGGGAAGGAAGCAGCCTGGGCTTGGTGGCTCAGATTTGGGAGGTGAAGGGCATGGTGGGCAGAGCTGGGAGACACATTGGAAAAGGACAGATTCTGCATGTGCGGAGGGACAGAGGGGAAGGCAAAAGACGTGGGGGCACCATGAGTGGATAGAGAGCACGCCAGGCTGGGAGCCTGCGGGTGGATGTAGTTGAGGAGATGCTGAGCGGTAACCGGAGCATGATCAGGATTTGCTGGAAGGGTATTTGGATAGATAAATGCTGCTGAGCTTTGATCAATGGATGAATTATTTCCGCTACTCATAGGTTCACCCTGCAGAGGATGACTCGGTTGAGTGAGCAGAGAATGAGCTGATATTTGGTCCTGCAGTCCAGACTGACATGTGGAAGGTGGGGCAGGAAAAGAGGCGCCTGTAGATGTATGTGGGCTGATTGTCTCTGGGATGCTGTGGTAGGTGTTGGCAGAGGGGGAGGAGGAGGAGGACAGGAGTGACTGTGGCGAGGAGGAGTTAGAGGGAGGTGGAGTGGGGAAGGTGAAGGAGGTCTGCTGCAGCGAGGGAGTGGAGGAGGAGGAGGAGGAGAGCGTGGGGGAGGAGGAGAGGATGGAGGGATAGTCGATAGGCTGATGATTGGATGTATCTGAAGAGTCAGGGACGGGGAGGGAGGGGAAGGAGGAGGATGACTGAGGAAGAGGAGCCAAGGGGAAAGAGGAGGTGTTGTTAGCGGAGAAGGTGGATGTATAAGCTGGTTCACCAATAGTGTCTGATCTGTGGTGGAGAAAAAGAAAAAAAACATATCTTAGTGTTGAAAAGATTTAGAAACATGCACGCAAGAATAAATTCCTCTCTTTCTGCTCGCCTACCTTTCGATCATACGATTCACCACCTCACTTCCCGGTGTGTCCTGCATCCCATTGGCCATGGAGATGCCGATATCAGATATCTGCGATGACATGAATGCCTCGCCGAGATCTAGTGGATGCTCCGGGACCAGAGTGTCCTGATAGGAGGCTCCATCTGGTCTGAACCCACAGGAGGGGTCAGGCAGTTGGGGCAGAGAGGCCAGAGCGAGGGCCTGCAGGTCTGTGCTGGTGGTGATGGGCTGCAGCTCAGTGGAGTCGCATGGATCACAGTTCACTGAGAGAGAACGACAGAAGCGATGTTTTTAGGACAAGGCAATTCGAGGCAATTCAAATGTAAGGATTTAAAGTGGCATCCCACTTACCAATATCCAAGGTGTCTGTCAAGACAGATATTTTGCGCTTCTGTCTCGCATCTCTTTGTCTGCAAAAAAAAAAGGTTCCGTTCAGATTCAGATCCTCCACAATAAGTCTGCAACAGTGCGACGTGTTTCTACGTGCAGCATATGTTGTGAATTACTTTTTGCTGTTCATGCCGTCATCTCGGAAGCCTTTAGCGAAAGGGTTGGAGTTGATCTTCAGCTCTGTGATCTAAAAACAACAAAAAGAAACAATTTTGCAGTTGGTTTACTTTCCCTCTGCTTCTGTTCTTGGCTCTCAGTTTTTTTTATTATTATTTTGCATTGAATCTCTTACATACTATCTATTATTGCTCAGAGAAATATGGTCAGGGCACCGTGACACTGCTACCCGTGATTGTGGTACACAGAATGTCTTCTTAATCTTGAACTGCACTCATGGCAGGTCATTTAGTGCGAAATCTTTTGCCCCTTTCTTCATATATAAATGTATTGTGGTACCTTGTTGTTCTGGTAGGCGGTGACGGTGAGAAACTGGGTCTCGGGGAAAACGAAGGAGTGTTGCCCTCCGCCCCATCTCAGCACGTCTCTGGCTTCAATTAGATGAACTCTGGGCTGGTAGCGATGCAGAGAGTGCAGGATTATCTGGAATTGAAAGAAAAAATGAACTCAAAATGCACCATAAAGATCTAATCTACCAGTGGAGGTTTGGCACTGTATTTGTGCCGGGTCAGCCCAGTCTGCAGGACTTACATGTCCATGAGAGTCCAGTGTGTTGTTGGTGAGCTTGGCGTAGTGAAACGAGATGTTTCGGCTCTGCCAGTGAGCACCTGTGGCAGGCGAGTCTGGGTGGATGAAAACCCGGTCCGGTAGCTTCGCCTCGGCCCCGCCAACAGCCTGCCAGTCGCCACCTTGGAAGCGATAGCGGGAGTTGTCCAATGGGATGATGTCCAGGAGGAGGATGTAACGGAGAGATGGGTTCAGGCCCGAGAGCTTTAACCTCAGCCCAGGGAACATCCGTCTGAGAGTAGGAGCAGAAAAGATGTGAGAAACAGGCAGTTGTGAGTTACAGTAGGATTGGAGAAGTTGTGGACATGAACGGAGTGGTTGTTACAGGAGGATTAAGTTAACATAAAGAGACAGTGGGGGGGTTCTCTCACCTGCCCTTCTTAGTGATGATCATCTCTGTGCCCACAGAGCTGAACTGTTTCCATAAAGACGCATTCTCCAGCTCCATCTTCACATCATTTTGGGGGGTTTTGGTGGACAGGTCGTTGGGGACGGACGGGGGAGCCATCAGCCTCGGGGGCAAGGCTTTGGCCGCCACGTCACAGGCGGGAGGGAACAACGGCATGTGGCCCGATGCCTGCCGGTCTATGGGAAGAATAAAAACCTTTACATGAATGGTTGAAATGAGGAGAACACAGTGTAAATGATGGTTGTGTACCTGTATCTTATGAGTTGTGCAAAGAAAAGGACCAATCAAAGTATTTCTAAAGTATTTCAGAAAACCACGCAAGACTTTTAAAGCAAACAGTTAAAATGCATGAAATCACGTTTCTTCAGTAATGTATTTTGCATGCATGTACACACACACACACACACACGTACACACACACACACACACACGCTCCCTCTCACCTCTGTAAAAGCAGTCTCCCATCCTTTGAGGTCCCAGAGTCAAACTGGGGTACATCTCCACACTCAGCATCTTCCTAGTCTGTGTTTGTCCTCTTCACCTGCTGCACAGTAACAGTTCACACTTTAACTCTTGTTAGTTTCCTCATACAGATTTGTGATATCAATCCTCTGTTGTATAGAAGACCTCTTCTTAAAATGTTCTGTTCTCTGTCACCTCTGTGTCCGTTCCTTCTTCTTCCGCTGTCCTTTGGTACTAATGCCCACAGCAGTGACTTGCTCTGTTAAATAGGTGTGTGGAGCTTCACACATGAGGGCAAATGGCCCACTTTTTTTTTTACACAGCTCTTTATTTGTCTCCCCTTCTCTCCACACTACGCCCTCATCTTCCCTCCTGTCCCTGCTCGACAAACACAAACAACACCGGTCATATAGAGAGGTGATTTGCAACATTTAGGGTTTACTCTGGTGTCAGGTTGGAAAATGAGTGTGATTTGTGTGATTTCATGGCAGTGGAGGTATGTAGTCGTCTACTCAAGTACGGCTTTCAGTTATTCAGTATTCTTTTTCACTAGAGGCAAATATTGTGCTTTTTACTAGATACTTTGCAGATAAGCATTTTAAATGCAACAAACATAAATTCAACTGAGAAGACTTGATCTATTGCTAAACATTAAACTACCTAAACTATATAAAGTAGTTTCAATTTGCTCCACCTCGACCAGCAAGAGCAAAATGTTGCTTGCACGTTAATGCATCAACAATTAAATACATCGATATATATTTATAGTACGTTTACTTTTGATACTTTTCGTATGTTTTGTTGCTAATACTTTTGTTCGTTCACAGAACTTTGACTTGATTATTTCTACATTGTGATGTAGAAACCACTGCACGTCAGGAAAAGCTGCCTCTAATAATTTCATCATACAAACTTATCTTCCATTTTAGTTATTTATAAAGCATTTAGTCACTACAGTACGTGTGTCAGATGTAAAACAGACAACTGCAATTTGTTACCTGACTTTCAAGATTTTCTGTATTAATCCTGGGTAACTCTACTCAAACTGAAAAGGCCTCTTACACACACATATACATCTTGTAGTTTACTGGCAGGACCCCCGTGGCTGTTTGATGACTTGACGACATGTTTCTTCCTCTCAGCAGGGAGGGACCTTGAATGAAGGTGGAAGAGGAAGACAGTTTGGCCGATGGCTGCAATTTGGCCACAACACAAACGTGAGTGTCTAGAAGTTTCAATTCCGGTGTGAGCTGGGTATTAAAGTCAACTATATTTAGCTCTAGAACTGTTTAAAGAATCCATTTAAAGCAAATTCTGCCCTCACTTGAGGGACGCTTGGTGAGCAGACAGGATTTCTAGTTAAAACACACAACGTGGACCACACAGACAAACCTGTGTTGGTCAGACCACACAGTCAGTTAGTTACAATGTGTTGAGGTGGATATTCACTTTAGTAAATGTAGCAATACCACAATGTGAGAATACTCTTTGCAAGTAGCAATCAAAAATGCTATTTAATGAGACATTTAAACAAAATGTACCTCAAGTGAAAGTACTCATTGTGCAGCAGAGTCTCTCCTGTAGGTGTTGTATTAATATTCATCATATCGGGGAATTATTATTACCGATGCATTAACATTTCAGCAGCGTTTTGATGTTGTAGCCTGTTGAGAGGGAGATTTTATGGCTAAAGAGAATACACGGTTTCATGACTGAAAACCTGTTGCAGTAGAGGTCAAGATGTCTTCAGCTCAATAATGGTGGTGTAACAACATGTCGAAGGAACAAGGATCACAACAAGTCTTCATAAAAGACTTTAATATGCAAAAACGGTAAGCTGAGGCTTTTTGGAGGACAAGACAACAGATGATAGATGCTCTTAAGCGGAGGATTACCGTTACATCATAAGTAGAGCGTTTGCAACTAAAATGGTCAAACAGAATAAACTGTTAGGCTGTGTGGGAGATTTAGTGTGAGCAGGATCAATACCTCAGACAGGGAAGAAGAGAACGCTTCTTTAAATGCTCTCGGATCAACCTGCTCAGAGGCATTTCTGTCAAAGTGAAGAGTGACAGCTGGAGTCACTTCACAGGAGTGAAGAATAAATGTTGTTCTAGTTGGTGTTGTCCTTCTCCATTTGTGTCTGCATGTATGTATATGTGTGTTGGGAGGAGATAAAAGCTAGTGAGGTCTGAGGGGAAGTGGAGGTGTGAATCACACCGAGAGCGAGCGGTCATTACCTTGATGGGGGCAGCGAGGTGTGTGTGATGACTCTTAATGTTTTTACGAACCGACAGGTGTGTCAGCCACCAGACTCGGTAACAGCCCATGATGGAGACTGTTACTTGTTTGTTTGCTTTTGTGGGGGCAGGTTTAAAGTGCATTAAGAATTACCATAGGCCTGCTCTCTGACATGTACATGCGAAGTTGTTTGATATCCACCTTTGTTTGCTCCCTGAGGCCTAAAGGTCAGGTTACTGAAAAAAAAAAAAAAGAACATACCATAAGAGGCATTTGTATTTAAATGTTGGTTGTTGGCTCAGACGTTCCTGCTGTTGGAGCACTTCCTGCATGACAGGGGGTTGTCGATGCACGATGCATGTTTACGATGCAACAACAAGCCTTTTAATCTGATTGGGATTACCGTTTCTGTGAGCCAGATGCAAACACTCTTCCTTTTAGGGAAATATTTGTGGATGCTGAAATTCTCTTTCCACATCGCCAAAGGGCACACTTGATGTCACAGATTACTAGGATTAAAAACACACACTGTGTGTTGTCCGTGAATAAATCCCACTGCATGCAGAAGACGCATGCATTCAGGTGACATGCTTTGTATTCAGCTCTCATTGTGCATTTGTGGGCTGATGTCTCACCCAACCTACAAACCATTTCGGATCAACCAGAACCCATTTTTATTACATGATAACAAGAGTAACACGTAAAGGAAGCACTTTTCATAATTACATGAGGCACAAATATATTGAAATACTCTTTTTACGGCTACTAGCTTTACATAAGGAGCCCGGTACAATCACATCATACACATCCATTTCAATTGCTCCATTAGAAAAAGTGGAAGGCGCTTTTGTAATTTGGATTTTTATCAAAACAGTGAAGATGTATCTAACTAACTGGTGCAGCTGTGGCTCCAAGGCTGCTCAGACCACCTCCAGAGGGTCCCTGTCAGCCTTCGACACCGCCACCGCTACGCTGTCCGGAAGACGCACAGCCAGCTTCTCCCTGAACACAGCCAGAAACCCACGCTCACTGTTGCTGTGCTCACTGAGGAGGACGTTGGTTCCCTTCGCCACGGCGTCCAGCACTTCATGGTGGGACATCTCGCCTGAGCAATGGGTACGATTACTACCACGTCAAGCAACTACATTGACAGCAAAACAAAATGTATCAATTGTTTTTGAATGAAAGCGGTATGAAGACTTTAAATGTGTACCCGTGATGTAGAGGTCTGCCTTGACTCCGTTCAGTACAGAGGCCCCGGATCCAGCACATACAGCCACAGTACACACAGAGGACTCTGAAAAACACAGAATAAAGACTTACTGACGCACACATTTAGATCTCTTGGTTGTTCCACAAGCTTCAACCTTTCATCCCTTAATCTAAAATGTCAGAGCATTCAGGACATCTGCTGCACCCAACGCTCGCCTAATGGGTAAGTGTTCACATCCTCCACATTGTTTACATGTTTATTTACTTACCGAGCGTCTGCCCAGATCCCAGAGCCAAGCGGAGGTGACTCAAACCCAAGTGGGACTTCACTTTCTGGATGGCTGTTGCCAGTGTTACTGGCTGCTCCAAAACACTAAGTCGCCCTTGGCCATGGCCCGGGAGAGGGGGCTGCAGGGAGCGTAAGGTGGACAGTTAGTCAAAGAAGAAGTACCTACAATGCATAAAACAGGATATCACTTTCCATGAACTGCTTTGTGAAATGTAAAGATTAGCTTTTTAAAAAGGATCATTATGGAGCTCTGTTTCCATCTTAAAGAAATACTTTTTTTCTTTGTGTTTCTGAAACAACAGATTTGGTTTTCAGGAAACAAAAACGGTGTAAATATAATGTTAAAATGATGGAATCTCTTTCTTCAGTTCATCATGCGGCACCTTTTCTAACTTGAGGATGCTGAGGGAGAGGCTGGGGGCATTGTGTCGTAACAGAGTCTGGACACTCGGTGTCAGCGCTGAGTCACTGCAGGTTACGCTCACATGGACCTCATTGTTGTCCGGTCTGTTGAGAGGGGACATGAACTATTATTCCCCAAAGTGCAAAGGACATTAGTGGTGATCAGTGGGTTTTTAGCATGTTTAAACCTATTATCTACAAGTTCTGTATACCTTTTGTTACTGCTGACCATGTTCCAATTAACATAGATGATTAGTTTATGTTCTTTTCAGTATTTCTTTTAAAGTCCACACTTGCATACAACAGGCAATCATTCAGAGAGCATGATTTTTCTCCTTTTATGAGGCGTCAACGTTATGGAACCAGCTTGTGGTCATGAAGCTGGGAACAGGGTCTGTGTGTCAGGCTTTTGCCAGAAGCTTTGATATCCAAGGTGTGAAAGTCAACTCTTGCATTCACAAGCTAATTAGCTTTAAAGTCAGAACCAGAATAACAAACCAAGACTGGATGTTGGGAATACTGTAGCAGTGGCTGTTGCTTCATTTAAACTCACACTCAAATATTGAAGAAACCTAGTTTTCACAACTTTGAAAAAAAAAGAAGCAGATTTCAAGATAGCGGTGTTGTATTGTGAAAGTTTCAGTTGCTTTCGTGCAGCACTGAAATGAAGGAATTACAGTAAACGGTGCTTAAACGTGATGTAAAACCTATTCTAAGTTTTGGAAATTGTCTGCAGTTCGGTAAAGTATAGAGAACTTGTAGTTAAAAGATGAACAGGACCTGCTGACTGAATGCTGTAGTGTTGATTCACTGTCACAGGCCTTCAGTTCCTCCAGAACGCCGTTTAGTTCCTCTGTGCTTTTGACTGTGAACTCCAGTTTGTGACTTTGTGAGGCGCCACCGAGGGCCTGACTGAGCACAGACACCTGCCCGCTACCTGAGAGTCACAGACAGACACCGGAGATGGAAAAAAAGACATGATGGAGGACACTTGGTGAGAATAATGTATAGTGCCACAACATTTTAACCTTAATTAAATATGCAAGTCCTGTAGGCGTGTGTGACACATCTTCCATTCAGAACGACATCTTACCAAGTCCCCCCACCAGCCAGTCGTTCACGCCTCCTTTAACACTATCCCACGAAGTGTGAGGGGAGAAGATCGCTATCCTGGCCTCCACAGCCCGGATGGCCAACTTCTGCTTCCAGTCTTTCTGAACCAGACGCTTGATTGGCTGAAACAGCGGAGGGTGATATGAGATAATGAGGTCACAGCTCATGGCCTCCGCTTCGTCCATGACCGCATCCGTAAGGTCGTTGGTCAGCAGGATGGTTTTAACGGGCCGCGATTTGCTGGGCTCGACCAGAAGGCCGACATTATCCCACGACTCAGCCAGAGACAGAGGGGCGAGCTGCTCCAACACCTGCAGAACTTCTTTGAGCTCCATCAGGCCTGAACGGTGAGCAGAAAGAGAGGAGCGGCGGGTGGGAGAGAGCTGAAGAGGGGAGTGTTGGGGGACCGAAGTTTGTTGGCTTGTAAAGAAGCCGCCACGGTGAGATGCTGAGAGGAGAGATGGAGGGATGGATGGAACGGTTGACGCAGAGGAGCAGAGAGCAGCCCGCGAGGTCAAGCTCCTCCTAGTACAAAGTCTTCTGTAGGTGAGTGAAAACAATGTCCAAGAAAGGCTTCTACATCCGGTCAACATCAGTGGAGACCTGTGTGGACAGAAAGAAAGACCACTAAGTCTTAATTTAATAACTAAGAGTTAGCTTACAACCTGAACTTTCTTTATTAGCCTAGTATCTAGCTAATCTAACGATAGACAATGAATGTTTCTGGCCCTGAGGCCTAATATTGTTGCTGTGCCGCTATTTAAACCCTCAGTATGTAACCTGATACACAACCAGGAGTGGTGACTGTCACTGACTGCTGGGAAGCATGCAGCTAACAGCAGAGCTAGCTACTCAGCTAACATTAGCTGCTAGTAAAGACTGAATGACAGCGCTATATTTAAAAACACACCGTGCACGTTTCAGTGTGTGTATCAGTGAACTTATTTACTTTCGCTTGCCTTTCACTATAAAGTATGAAGACTACTTGCGTTCTGTTGTCGTACACATTTCTCCAGAGCTGAGAGAGTGCACTCACTGGAGAACTCGCATGTCCCTTTCCGGCTTCCGTTTCTTACATCTATTGTTCTGATTGGACAGTTGAAATGGCAGGGAGCATCGTGTGAGCTCTATGGTTGGAGCACTTTTTGTTCAAAAAGTGGCAACGTATGTGATTTTATTGCATTAACATCTACGGAAAAAATACTTCAATAGCTCAGTTCTACTCAAATGTCACAATTAATCTGCATAGTCTGACTGTAGTCTATGATCAAAATGTTGCTTTGTATGAGTTTGAGTATGAGTTTGTATGTATGAGTTTGTTTTGATGCATACGCATATGACTATATAACGTATGCAATGTGTGGACGATAAAGAGTTTATCGATCATACCAATTGTTTTTATTTTATTTTTCTCCATTATCATATGAAAAATATACAGTGGGACTTGTTTTTTTTTAGCAGGTTGGAAAACTCCATTGAACTGCATTTAAGAAACGCTAAAGCTGAAATATTATCCTACACACTAGTGTGAGAAGAATACGTACTGGCAGATCTTTAAATCAGATGGATTAACCTTCTCAGTGGTAGAGGACATTTATGTTTATCTGCAAATGGCATTCCAACTTTTGTTTTTTTCTGAGAGTATAGAATATGCCAGCATAGAGGAAGGCTAAAAGCCTTTGACCCCTGACTCTGAAGGATCTTATTTTTGATCTGTTAAGACACTGAATTCAGATTCTAGTCAGTAGCCTCCAAATGCAGAAAGCTGCACTTTGATTATGTTTTGCATAAACACATTGACATAGTTTCATTCTCTATACTTTGATGGAATTTGATTGGAACACAACTTGTATTACATTTGAAAGCATGCATCAGTGTATTACTACAACTTGCAGTAAACATTGACATTTTGCAAAAAGAACCAGAGAGGCTGATTTTAATCAGATGGGGCTAAAGCAGATTATTAATGCACAACACATGTGTCCGTCAAAGTCAGTTCTATCTTTGATGCTTCTGTTGTGGGTTTTTTCCGTTGTTGATGCTCAGCTTCTTTGACTTTATGACTTATGTTAAAACTCAATACTTAACGGCTGGCTCAGTAACTGTTCCCTATCTGACTCGTGGTGAGACACCACAGGATCTCACTATTAGGAACTCAGTAACGAACACCCAAAGAACACAAGAGAGATTGGATTTTCTTCAGTTCACGCAGATTTATTTGCATCACAAAGTATACAAGTAAACCGAACTGTCCGGAGTCAACTAACTTCACAATAGCTTACATTCCTTTACACCTCCATGCTACCCTAAGTCATTCTATATAAGTACTGATAAACATTTCAGTAATAGTATCGTAATTAAAAGATACTATACTCACAGAGTCGCTTAAAAATCACGTTTCTAAATTTGGATTCAGCCATTAGTGAAAAACCTGTTCAACCAGAACTTCATACAGCTGTTGGTATGATGTAATACTGTTCATATATGTTATAGAACAAATTCACGGATCAATGTTAGGAGGAAAAGACCGGAGGATACTGATAAACTGTATTAACTCTCACTGGGCAGGTGGTCACGCAGCAGATACCCTGCGTGTAACCCTAACCACTTCTCAGAAAGATTAAGTATTTTAGAATACACAAATCTGCACACACAAACAAACAATGATAGAGTGGCGGGTTATCAATGTTGGGAGATGATTGCAAATGGTTAAACCGCAGTTCTCATTAAGTGCACGACAACAAGCTGCTGGGCAAAGTGGTTACCTCTGAACTGAGTCAGAGAGCGGCCGAGGGAGAGATTATTGTGGATTTATGCAAATAAAGGTCGGGCCCTGATCAGGGAAGGATCAGGGCAAAGGCCCGGCAGCGAGCATTACATCATCGGATTCTTCCCTTGACCTTATCAGCCTCTCTTGACATTACACCGCTCGGTTTAAATGGGACTTCCTTTTCTTTTTTTCACTTCCTGCTTTCACATAAGAGCCTTTATGTTCAGCACTGAAAATGTGTTACTTATAGATTAAGCATATTGCCACAGCTATGCCCAGTAGTATCCAATCTGTGGAGTGCCACTGGCAGATGTGTGTTCAAGAACAGCTTCACTTTCGGTAATTGGTACTATAAGCCCTTGTGCCCCATCTGTTCGTCTGTTTGAAGTCTGCCCCGTATGTCATGCAATAACATCTGTCTGGCTGATGTGTCCCAGACTGCGAGGGTGCACTGTGTCCCCATCCACAACCCTAAATTCCCAGGTGTTTAGTCTGAGCTTTGGGTCAGATTGACACAGTACTGGAGAATAACCACATATTCTGTTCACAGGTCTTTGTATCAGGCTGGGAAGTGAAATCTGTGGTGCAAATTTGAAACAACTTTGGTGTCTTCGGAAAATGTGCACTAGCTGCTATTCCAGATAAGATGCTAACTGTGTATCAGTGGAGAAAAGAAGAAACAACTATGCTAACTAGCACTGATTTGCTGTGCTTCTGTCTGGTTACATACATTGTTTTGTCTTTTCCTTTAAACTAAATAAACAGCTAATACTCTTAAACGTTTCCTCACATTTTTCCTCAGTGTCTGAATTTCCCCAAACGTTAAAAACTTACTGGGCATTGCCAAATTGACAAGAAATGACTCTCCATCAGGCTACATTTTGGGACAAGTACATCTTTTTTCTGGCACAAAATACAAATCTGTTATGCACCATGATGTCAGAATTATGAGATCTCTTTATCCCTCTTTATGTCCTTCCCAAGCCATTTCGGGGAAGTTTCTCAATCCTCAACTACCCACAGACAGAACAGCAGCAGCAGCAGCACTGATGTTTTTGGTTTCCAAATCCCTTCTTTGGTACATGAAATCCAAAGATCATTCTGCTGATTTTTATTATACAACCAGCGCGTTTTATATTATTATGCAAGTAGATTTACTACTGATGTCATGCTGAATATGTGTTCCACATTTGAATAGATAAAGACATTTGCTTTGCATGTCGGCACTGAAACCATAAACTGGACTGATCAAATAAAGATTCTTGATGAATACACCGTGTCCTTAGCTTCCTTCAGGTGTCACAGGAAACATGTCGCATTCATTCAAACCAAAACTCAATGTTTACATACTTTAAGGTTTTATTTAGATATCATGTTACCAAGATTCAACTTGTTGGAATCAATCCATAGATTCATTATGTAGACCAACACATTGCAACTAGCCCAGGCTGAATACTGTACATGTACATTTGCTATATACATAATAAATGTTTGATAACTTTAAATCTAATTTTTGATAACATTGTTAATAATTATTTTCGATTCGCAATACATACATTTTAAAAATGCTATCCAATTCAACAAAACAATCCAAAATGACTTTCTGTATTTAAAATAAATGCCATGAAACAAATCGATATAGTTTACACAGTCGTTTCAATGATCTTAGCAAATATCAATCAATCTTTGCATAGATGTAAAATTCTCTCTTCACATTGCTTGACTTTTCTTCGCAGCACTTTATTCAAATTTAAGAAATGATTACTTGTTTGTTCCTAACATATAGCCTACAAATTCATCTGTAATCCGGCTTTATAGAAAGACAGCATCAATATTAACGCATGTCCGTAGAGGTGCAACGGTATTTTCTTGATTGACAGCCTCCTCAACTGTCATTTGTTGGACATCATTCTGACGAACTCTGCAGCAGAGAGGAAGAGTGTGATTAGTTTAGTGAGCGATTCATTTATAAAAGTGTTGTGGATGCAATTTATTCTACTATTGATTTCCATGTCACTGCGGCCAAAAGACGGTTCACACCTTCAAAGTCTACTGTGCCATCTCCGTTGTCGTCTGCTTCTTTTACTATGGCATCTATCTCCCTGCGGTTCATGTGCTCTCCCATCAGCTTGGTCATGGCAGACCGCAGCTCCTCTGTGGTGATCTCTCCGTCTCCGTCCGTGTCGAACTGACCAGAAGCACAAGAGAGTGAGGTCAGTGGTCATCTTTATGGCATCACAGTGAGTGAGTTGGGTGCATATTTGGTCAAATCTGGCTTTGAAGCTGCTGCATTTTGGAAAGTTTAAGGAGAAATGTTTTATTCTCACCTCTTTAAAGGCGTCTTTGAGCTCCTTCACGCCAATCATCCCAGCCGTTTCTGCCAGAAGCTTTGGGGCCATCAGATCTACAAAGTCCTCAAAGTCCACTTTGCCACCAACTGCAGGGGAAATCACAAGATTCAGGACATCCGTGGGCTCTTCTGTTTCTTCATTTCTGTGTTATTCTTGCATCAAATGAGCTTATAGCGGTACAATTTCTCATCAATTTCTGCTGTCGAAAAAAGTAGGACTGTCCTTAAGAGTCACACAAAAGCACCACTTTAAATCTTGTGTTTACCAGAGATGTGCTTCTAAGTTTTGTACAAATATGTCATTGAAAAAAAATGACTAAACAACAAAAATCATAGTAGACTAAGACCAAAAAGACTGATTAGTCATTTAATTGACTAAAGGGGTGCAGCCCTACACAGCTAAATCTTTTTCTTTGTATATTTAGCCCTGCAGGGACTCACGGTTCATGTTGATATTTTGGCTCAGCTCGATCAGCTCCATCTCCGTGGGCATGTAGCCCATTGTCCTCATCAGATTCCCCAGGTCCTTGCAGCTGATCAGCCCATCCTTGTCCTTATCGAACTCATTGAATGCTTCACGCAGCTCTGCAGAGGCGTACAGAAAATAGTCAGTTAAGGTTGTGTGGCCATCGACAAGTAAATGAATAGAATGTGCAAGAGTTTAATCTGCATTTACTGATGAAATCATTAGACTAAGCAGCAATGTAGATGATGAGAATTTAATTTACCATCAATCTCCTCATCAGCCAGTCCTTTAGCCTGAACAAAGAGAAAAACAATTGGTTAGGTCCAGTGTACCAATAGACAATCAACTAAATGGATGTTTTATTTATTTTTATAGCTCAATATAGATTATTCCTAGAATTAAACGTCACTATAACAGACATTAAACTGTGGATTAAAGTGTAGATTATGCCCGTATTGGCAGGTGTATCATCACTGGCATGCAATAATAAAGAGCAGCACAGATTCTCGCTGTGTGGGTCTGTATCTCTGAGCATTTTTTTCATACCGTTTGGGTTATATAAATCAATTGAACTTTCATCAAACATCAGCACAATCCCATCAAAATTAAAAATAGGAAAAAGGTTGTTATTGTTGTACTCACAATATTTTTCCCTCCTCGCAGGAAAATGCACGCTGCACCCAAACTCATTTCTGCAAGACGACAAAACAGAGTGGTGTTTGCCAGAGCAGGAAAGTTAGGATTAAGACAGATTGAGTAGTCTTTGATCCAGCGGAGGGGTTGAACACTAGGTCTGAACTCTGTGTGTTTGTGTGTGTGTCTTCAGTTTCTGACATTAGGAAAATACTTCTCAAAAAATAGTCAATTTTGATAAAAGAACCAGTTTGACAACGAGACAATAAGAATTAAGTAACATGTGGGTATTTGTGCTCACCTTTATCTGGTGATTTCTTTTCATCAGCCAAGTGCATAATACGCGACCTCTGAAGTCGAGACTTGGCAGCTGACCTGCAGTAGAAAGAGGCCTGTGTCTTCCTTGTGTTTCTTAATGTTCTTCTCAGTATTGGTCCAGTTCCTCCTCAGCCAGGACAGCCCTGCTTCTCAGTGTGTCCGTCCAGTCTGCCCAGGCTGAAGGGATGCTGGGAGGTTGTATGAGGGAGGTGTGGCTGCATCCAGGGTTGTATGCCGGCGGGGAGGAGCCAGCGGTTTGACGGGGGCTCATGTATGACCTGAAGGGATGCAGCTCTGCTTCCAGCTGAGTGTTTACATGTACATTATACTGCCAGCTGAGCCCACGGCTGACAGAAGAATTAAGATACTGTCAGTTCACAGGTTAGGGGATAGAGTTTCTGTTTCTTTTGTTTACTGTGAATTCATTACAGCTGTCTTATTCACTGTGGCTATTTGGCTGATTTAGCACTTAAAAACGTATTTTAAATACGGTATTAAATAACTATTTCCATAATTGATATTTAAGTTACAAGGATATAAAAACAAGAAAAAGCAGCACATTTTTAATTTTAACAGCTGGAGCCAGCGAATATTTGACTTTTTTGCTTGATAAAAGAGGATTGAACATAATGATTGTTGAAAATAGTTGACAATTCTGTTGATGGACAAATCAGGTCATTGTTTTAACACAAGATAGCTCAACATTTTGGAGAAAAGACTGTAACTTACAGGTCAGTAATCATAACATTAACTCTGTTTTACAGGCTTTTATTGGACTTGAACTGGATAAAAGTCAGTTTTGTGTTTTTCAGTTGCATTTTGTCTCATTGACTGGTTATTTTGTGTTTGATTGTATTTGATAAAGTGATTTGTTTTCAGGATATTTATTCGTTGCTGACATTTCTTTGCCTCTCCTTATCTTCTCTCATCTTCTGCATCATCTAATAACCATCCAACTTAGGCAAAATGCTCCACAATCATCTAATAAAAAGTCCAACTCGTAATCTTGTCAAATGTTTTGCTTTTATTCCCTCTTCAGACGTACAATGTTCTAATAACAATAATAATTTCCGGTGGATCAGGACACAAATAAATTATTGTGAGGCTAACTGCATTACTCCTAATGGGAAAACATTATTTTAAAAGAATGAACTTATAATAATATTTATGTATTGTGATTATATGTTACATTTTGACTAATCGTAGGTTTTACTCCCTTGAGTTTGAACCCTCCAAATCATCGGCTTCATTGTTTCTGTTAAAAGAAATTCGACAGTGACACTATAAAAGAAGAGAGTCTAATTCGGATCCTCCGCCTGTTGTTAAAGCCCCCATTGTTTTCAAAAACATGACAGTCAAATTGATTTTGGATGTATTTATGATCCGCATGATTATTTCTTCCATGAAATACTCTGATGACAATGTCAGGGATTAATGCCTCGAGGTCGGTCTTCACTTACACTGGCTGATTTGAAACACTTCTGCACCGGGTCTTGATAGTGTGTGTGTCCCCTCTGACCTTAACCCCTGTGCCTGCTTCCCTGTTATGTAAATTCATCCAAAACCTGTTTGCATAAGAAGCATAATCCGCATCGGAAGCCAAAAACGATTTTGGTATCTTTCCCCCCTCCCTCGTTGCAGTGGGCCAGCTGTGGGGTTATGCAAAGCCCCGGCTGTGAAAAGATGTCTGAGGAGTGGAGGGCAAGAGAGATATGGGTGAGGAAAGTATGAATGAAACGAAGGAGAGGGGAGGGGAGGGAATACAATACATTTGAAAGGATTTGGAGCCAGACGGTGAATTAAGAATATGAATGCGTATTACAAGTCAGGAAACAAGTTTGACCCCTCAACAGTCAGTCCTGTTGAATAACAGGTCATTGTAAATAACTGTGGATAATAAACTATACAGTATCAGCAGCTGCTTGCAAGGGAGAATGATCATATAGAAAGATACAGAGGGAAATGTTTGGTTTTATTGTGCATGTGCGTGTGTGTGTGTGTGTGTGTGTGTGTGTGTGTGTGTGTGTGTGTGTGTGTGTGTGTGTGTGTGTGTGTGTGTGTGTGTGTCAGCTACAAGTGCACATCAGAGATTACACTGAGCGGATCATGAGAGGCTCAGCCAAACAAGCCATATGTGTGATTGTGATGACGAGTGTCTGTGTGTGCGGAGATAATTAACTTAACTGATGTCAAACTTCAAAATGTATTCACATGAAAAGGAATAATTGATGTGTGTGAGGGTCCCGGGACAGACGAGGTCGCATGTGTACAGATTGTAAAACGCTATACAAAATATATTGAATTAAATTGAAGTTGAATAGAAGAAGGATTGCATAGATTGACTTTACAGCTAAACTCGAATGGTACACTGTCATCTGACAAGTCATAGGTTAATAAAACACAAGCCATCTGTCTGTTTGTGATGCAATATGCAACGCTTAACAGAAAGCAAGGCTTGCACCCAAACATATATCACTGTTAAAGTGGATGGGTGCCGAAAAAGCTTGATACCAATTGGTATTTGTTGAACGTTCAACTCCGTTGTCACTATGTGAATATATAAACTAAGTTTTATTGTGTTCAGTGGACAGTTGTAGAAATCACTTCCTATGATGACAGGTTGTTTTTTTTTAAAGTGCTTACTTTCTTATTATTTGGGTCAAATATTATTATTTTTTCTGAAATAGCTTTTGATTTGGGTCAGGATTTAAAAACAAATTGTGAAGACGCATTTCCTCTTATTTTCATGATTTTTACAATGATGTATAAATTAGACTCTTTGCTTTACTTAACAATTACATTTTTAAGATAGTTTGTGTTTGTGCTCCACATTTCAGAGGGAGATATTGTACTTTTTACTACATTCCAGTAAGCCTAGTTGTTACTTTTCAAGTGCAGGTTTTACGTGTGACTATCATCATATTTATTGCTACAACTGCATTTCGTTGTTGCATAATGGCAAGAAATGCTCGAAATCCTTGAAACGTGATGCTTTATAATAGATTAAACTACCCAACAAATGTAAATCATTTAAAATGACCTCCATCTTGCCCGGCAACAACATTAAAATACTTATTACACATGAATGTGTCTGTAATAATGAAACAATTTTATAATACTATAACACTCACATGAGTCATTTGACTGTCTAATGAGAGTTTTTGATTCCTTAAATGCATTTTGTTGATAATACTTACAATGGTATTACTACTTTTACTCAAGTACATATTCAAAATATTTCCTCCAGAGTTGTTAAATGTTTTTACTTTGATTTTCCCCACTGAACGCATCCTAACTGAAGACTACTGACAGCTCACCAGTCGATGACAAACATCTTTCTGTCACATGGTATCCTACTAATAATATGGTCCTAGCTGTTTGTCTACAGTAGCTGTAATAGAGAACTGTTGATTTGAATCATGTTGATGGTTTGCTGGACCTGCTTTGGCCACACGTGGGCGTCGTTGATCGCTTCCGAAGCGTCGAAGAAGAGCACTTCCGTTTTCCTTTCGGCTCCCGCCCCGCTCCGCCATCATGAAGTCCTGAACAAAAACGGATGAGACTCGAGCAAAATGGGGATAACACGAACCGGGGACGAAATCCGCAGACCACACTAACGTAATGACAGCACGGAGCGGAGCACGGAGCGGACCCGTGGAGATTAATGAATCGGTGTCCCATTGAAAACGTTCCGGGCAGCTCCTGGCGTCACGTTATTTAGTTAGCGGCGCTGCTAACAGCAGCCACGGCTAGCCTCTGATTTTCTCTCTGAAGGCAGCTCTTGATACCTAGCCGGCTGGCTAGTTTAGCTGGCAGGCGTCAGTCAGCTCAGCTGTCACTTTAATTGACTGACACTCCACTCGTGTCAAGTCGTGCACACCTGCCAGCTGTCCAATAAACTGGGAGCAATCAGGATGGAGAGGACTTTGAGTAAAAGCACCGACGGGCACAATGTGGTTTGCTCGTGTTGAGTAGACGCCAGTGCCGAGGAAAGGGGAGGGAGACCATTATTTTTCCAGCCAGGCCGGACAGCTAGCTCTAGAGCTAGCTGGATCCCAGGAGCCACGGTAAGACATGTTATAAATCATTCAGCACTCACTGCTAAAGCAGCCGCATGGGCCTCTTCGTCCCTCTTTGCAGGGGAACAATACCAAGCACAATTATCACCCTGATGTTCAGATCCTGGAGAGACGTTGACATTGACATGTAGGCTTGTTGTTGGCCTGCAGCCCGAACACCCCCAGCCATCCTTGAGTTGTTGTTGTCTACAGTTGAATACATGTCATGCATTTCTTCTTTGTGGAGCTAGAGCAAAGATAGCCTAATTGACCAGCCAAGTGCAAAAGCCATCTCAGCTTGCCCAGCTGAGATGTGCACGAAGCTGACACCAGCCAATGATAATAAACATTTTGTTTTCAGGAATATGCGAGGTAATCTTCACTGAAATCACACAATTCTAGCATGTGATGCCTCTTCCTGTGTGTGTGTGTGTCTGTGATGAGTATGGCATGGATGGGTTCTTTAAAGATAGATTGAGAGCTTGCTTTAGGCTTTCTGGTTGCAAGATTGAAAGAACTTCTCATTTTCAAAGGGAACAATGTGCTTCCTCTTTGACAGCAGCAAAATGGCCCCGAAAGAGACATTTCATCTGGTGCTTGTTCGTTTTGAAGTTTTGTGGATACTGAAACAAAGGCCCAGTTGTTCAGTTATGGACCGCTTATAATATATGGAGCATGTGTTACATTTGAACCTAACGTCCCATGATGTATCCCCTGTGCCCGGCTGCTAACTTGACAGACGGTGCATCACACATCTTGTGTCTGACCTGTAGCCACACTTAGAAGCATACAGCAAGTCAGAGTTTAAGTTAATATTTAAAAAAAAACATGTGGTTTCATGTAGACCTAGCCTACATCTAGTAATGTATGAATCACTAATCATTTTGGTCCTGTGATGCGTTATTACATCGACTGCAAAATGAATGAAAAATGTTGAAAGATTTAGAAAGAAAATACTGTAAAAATAGAAATTGTGACGTATGTGTCAGCATATGTATTCCTCAGTGCCTTATCCCGTTATGAACCACTCGTTTGACTACATTACTATAGTCGGTCAGCAAACTGTAGTGGCACTTAAACAAAAGTAGAACGTGATAGACAAACCATGGACGTGCTAAACCGGTTGGCGGTTTGCTTTTATCTTGTGAAACTCGTCCCGCTGCTTCTCAGAGAGAGACGCGTCGAGACCCATCGAGCAGGCTCGTGCTGTAAGATGTTCTGCTCACTGTGTTTATCGATCACAGTCAAACATCAAAATCGTTGTTTATTGTTTTGAAGAAAAGAAACTATTGTCAGAGAGAGGATTGTTTAGTTGAAACCATGAACGTGTGAATCATTTTGTGATGTTTGTCTCTTATTTTATCAGGAAGATTGAATAATTGCTTTAGAAAATAAACGCTGCAGAAGACTAAAAAACATTATGCGATGCTAAAACATTTATATCGGACTTACAGAGGCTTAAAGCGGCATATACTGTATCTGGTGAAATTATGGTAATTAACTATTTATGAATGTTGCAATGTAAGTGTCAAAAAAACCCGATACAGCAACGTTCAGTATTGGAGAGACAGATGGAGGATGATGATGGATGACTGGGTGGGTGGATGATCATTTGAAGCTGACGAACACTTTGATATTTTCCATCCATCTGAGCCAACACAGCTGTGCATTTGTGTGTACTTAGACATTTAAAATGCAGATGTTGACACACAACTAACAAGCTGGATACAAAACAAAAAAACTAATGCTTAAGCTACATCAAAACACACATGCACAGTACATAAATATCAACGTAGATGCAATTTAAAAAAGTTCTAACGTGCTGAGAGAAGTCGGTGACCGTATTTCCCAGGCGGCTGGTGTTGGTAATCCTTCCAAATAGCAGACGCTCACCCGGTGTGTCTCTTCCACGCTCACCAGGCGCTGGCCATGCCTGCGATTGTGCGGGCCGGGAGCCTGAAGGACCCGGAGGTGGCTGAGCTGTTCTTCAGGGACGACCCTGAGAAGCTCTTCACGGACCTGAGGGAGATCGGCCATGGGAGCTTCGGAGCAGTCTACTTCGTGAGTGAGACCAATGGTGTCCTCTTTATGGGTGTGAATTGTGTGCCTTTCATCTCTGGCAGCTGGCCTCGTGGTGTGGATACACTAAAACATTTAAAAGTCACGTGAAGAGTATGAATTTTACTTTAATATTTATCAGGAAAGGAGATTTATTGACTTAAAAATGACTGTAAACAGGTCTTTTTAATATTTTAGTTAAGTTTAGTTTGAATCCACAACCCTTTGCTGTCTAATTATTAAGTAATGACGGTTAACCCAGCTGAAAATTTCTTCTTGAATTGTAGGGTAAAAGAAGATATAGCTCTTTAGTCGTAGCAGCTTAAGCTATATCGCTGCTACAAGTGATCGTACGACTCAATAACTCTTCCACTGAGCTTAACAAAAAGAAACGCAGCATAGACAACTTGAAAAAGCATTTTTTTTCCCGTCATTGAGGTGTAATCGCTGTAATCTGACCTGGGTCAAAGTGGTTGATGGTGTGAAGAGGTAAGCGCGACAAAGGAGAGTAACTGAAAGACAATGGTGGGAGTGGTGTCTGTTGGACAGGAGGGACAGTAGTGATGAAGGTGCTGCCATTAAAACACAAGGTGGACAAAACTTATCAGCCGGAGATGAAGTCATTTATTGTCTGTTGTCCCTCACCGTTCCACATTAGGCCCATGACATCCGCACCAATGAGGTGGTGGCCATCAAGAAGATGTCCTATGGTGGCAAGCAGTCCAACGAGGTAAGACCTGGCAAACGCTCTCATCCGTCTTATCTTATCGCCGATGTGAGATCGGTTCGCTCATCGACGTTTGTGGCTCTGTTGGTGTTCCAGAAATGGCAGGATATCATCAAGGAAGTGAAGTTCCTCCAGAAACTGCGCCACCCCAACACGGTGGAGTACCACGGCTGCTACCTGAGAGAGCACACAGCATGGGTGAGTGTGTGTGTGTGTGTGTGTTTCAAATACTAACCGTAAATTCCCTCTCTCAGTCAACAACAAAGCCTAACATTGTTTTTAGCTAAAATAAACAACAACAAATGTCAACCCCCCTCGTCCTACTATCGATACTCGTAGCGCCTACTATCTATGACGTGGTACCCAAGTTGTAGTTGCTTCAGTCAGCGCTGCAAACTCCGCCCTGGATCTTCCTGAACTCCGTTCAGAACCCCGAACGATTGTTCAGGAAGCAAATGTAGAAAATGTCGTTTTAGAGTTTAAAATGCACTCTGTCCCCTGGGGAAGTTGTGGCGTTGCAAACGTCCTTGCTGCTGTATCGTCAGTGGTTTTGTGATGCTGTGTACAGTACTGTACTCGTACACATGACAGATAACGCAAATGTGGCACATTAAGCTAGTCACGTTAATCAACTTCGACTTTGCGGAGGAGCTGTTTGTTTTTACATCCGATTCAGCCTCTAGAGCCCCTTTCCCCCTGAAAACCCCTCCAGCTAACATCTTGCTTTTGTCTGTGATGGAAACGGTTACAATCGGCATTCATTTTTGTCGGAAAAGTGTGTAAGAGATGTTTCAATCTCCATTTTTAAGGTGGACTTGAGAGCACTTTTCTGGGCTTTACAGCATCTCTTACACTTAAATATATCTGTAATGAACTGTCAGGTAAAAACTGCCTCTGATTCAAAAAGCACGTTTCCATTGGAGTCAAGTGTGAAACGGTCCTTAGCATGAAGTGTGCTCCTCCCTAAAACATCAGCATGCAGTTTAACGCTCTGTGTCCCTCCTAGCTGGTGATGGAGTACTGCCTGGGCTCAGCTTCTGACCTCTTAGAAGGTAAGTAGGAAATAATAAAGTGACAAATGAGTAATTAAGACATTAACACTAATTAATTAAGATTATCACTAATGAGTTAATTATATTTATCGTTCACATGAACTATACCTGATAGCCCTTAATGCCTCTCCTCTCCCAGTCCACAAGAAACCCCTCCAGGAAGTGGAAATAGCTGCCATAACCCATGGTGCATTGCAGGGATTGGTGTATCTTCACTCTCACAACATGATTCACAGGTAACCCCCCCGTTCCTTTTCTCACTTTCTGTGTCTATTCTGCTCTCCTCCCACACACTTCTTCTTCCGGCTAATACAGGGGAGAAAGCACAAACTGTGCTGCCTGGCGCTTGGTCGTGCACCTCGGAATATTTGTAACTTGGTGCGCACGCGACCGTCACAAATAGTTCACTGATAAAAACACGATTTACATGCCTTCATGTCTTCATTTGAGGACATATTTTGCAGCCAAATCAAATAGTTTACAGGATATTCAACCTTTGTTTCCTTATAATGCATTTAATACTAGACTTGTTTCTTTACAGGGCTTGTACAAAGGCAATAAAGTAGTCCATGAATATGAGATATGACTTTACAGATAATTACAATCCCTCCTCGACATCGTGGAGTTTGATTTATGGCTTAATGCCAGTTACACCTACAGTCTATGGGCATATCTCTGGGTTACACTCGGCGTCTTTTTGATTCTTCGCAGTTTATTTTGTCTGTACGCCCTCTGGCGTTTTGGAGTCTAAATGCCTCCGTACATACGAGTGTGAACCAAGCTTCAGATGAGCTTATGCAGTGGTGTTTGTGCAGCAGCAATACATTGTCTCTCTCATGTGTCTCCATTTGTTTTGTCTTCCTCACGATTTTTTCCTAACCAGTCATTGTCTCTTATCTGATCATCTCTCTCTCTCTCAGGGACGTGAAGGCAGGAAACATCTTGCTAACCGAGCCGGGTCAGGTCAAACTGGGAGACTTTGGCTCCGCCTCCATCGTTGCCCCGGCTAACTCCTTCGTAGGAACACCTTACTGGTAAGATAACAGTTTCTCGTGTGTGTGTGTGGTCATCAGAGCTTCTCCTTTGTTTACATAGCCTGCGTGCTTTTAGTGCACGTGAGCGTGCCCCTCTGGTTAGTTCACGGCCGTCGCTCCGCACCGCTCTCACTAGTCTGTTGCAGATTATAACGGGTCGTCCAGAAGTGTAGTTCCTCCTCAGTTAAACTCTGTTTGATCTCCAAAGCATGATATTCAGTATAAGTATTATAAATATGCGGAAGGTGGTTCTGTTAGTAGTAGTCACATACTGTAAGTGACTAGTCCGTACGGAGTCCGCCATGTTTGTAGAGCAGCCCAGAGCAGACACTTCGCAGCCCGAATGGAAACAGTGTTTAGTAGTTTTCTGTCTGTCAACTAATCCTTTCAGCACTACCTGCATATCTCTCACACGGACGTCAGACTCCACTGTTCATGGGCTGCAGGTTACTGTTGTCGTTATACATGAGGCAGCGTTATACTCGTGTCTGTTCATGCGGTGGTGACGTGGGGATGGCTGTGAAGCCCTGAGGTGGTGTTCTCTGTCGGTCCGGGATCAAAGAACAACAGAGGAAAATGTCTAAATTGCTTTGTTGTATCCTCCATGCAGGATGGCCCCTGAGGTGATTCTGGCCATGGACGAGGGTCAGTACGATGGGAAGGTGGATGTGTGGTCACTTGGCATCACCTGCATAGAGCTGGGTAAGAGATGCCCCTGAAATAGTTCTTTTTTGTTTTTTGTGTGTGTGTTCACAAAGCTGAAAGCATCCAAACATTTTCTTTGCTTATTCCTCTCTTCTTTTGTTTTTTTTGTTCTTGCTCTCTATCTGCCACTCTCTGTCACGCGATGTCGTGCTTTGTCACTCTGTAGCGGAAAGGAAGCCTCCTCTGTTCAACATGAATGCTATGAGTGCCTTATACCACATCGCCCAGAATGAGAGCCCCGTGTTGCAGTCTAATCACTGGTGAGAGTTGGAGAAGCTCCCTAAATGTCCTCTAGGACTTTTGTTGTTGATTTGTTATTTAAAACAGAGCGTTTTATTATGTTGTTATAAATGTTTCGTTACGAAATAGCTTCTAATTTTTGATTTTCAAAGATTGAATTTGATTTGTTTTGCACACATTCCCAGGAAGTCTACGGGGGTTAAAAACCACGGCTGACAAATGCAGGAATAAAAAAACAAACTAGAAATTAAATGAATTTATTGATCTGTGTTTTAGTTAGAACAACATTTACTCGCCGCTTTCATTCACCATCGCAACAGGAGCGGCGCTTTCATAATGACAATTATATCGTTTTCAGGTCGGACTATTTTCGAAATTTTGTGGACTCCTGTTTGCAGAAGATCGCCCAGGACAGACCTACCTCTGATGTGCTGCTGAAGGTACAAAGAGCTGTTTGATGTTGTACATGAAGGCAGGCGGAGACGTGTGATCGTCTCTTTGTAAGAGGTCCTTATGATCGAGCAAAAGGAAATCTGAATAAGAAAAGCTTTTAGCCAGAGGACCAATGGTGTTAAATTGAAGGAATGAATATAATTAGCATGCTCCAAGAAAGGATTGAGATGGACGAGAAGTGTGGGCCACTAACATGTCATGTGTTGTGGGTTCTCAAGCGTGCACTGGCATCACAAGCAGATCAGCTTGTTGCTGTTTGGGGGAAGCACATTATTTGTCTTTGCCTTATTCTCCCTTAACAATCATTATCAGCATGAAGGCAGAGTAGTTCAGTTCATGAGCAACTTATTGTGGTTGATAAGAAGAAGAAAACAAAATCAACGTCTTGACTGTAATCTTCTTTCCCCAAAACGTATTCAAATCCACTCTCTTAACCCCTCTATCCGCCCAGCACCACTTCCTATGCAGAGAGCGTCCCGTGACAGCTGTGATGGACCTGATCGCCCGCACCAAGGACGCGGTCCGCGAGCTGGACAACCTTCAGTACCGGAAGATGAAGAAAATCCTCTTCCACGAGGCCCTCAACGGCCCCGCACCAGAAGGAGGCGAGGAGGAAGAGGTACGACTGGGACAGAGGAGGAGGAGGAAGAGGCAGAGCTGTAGGGGGGGGATCAGGGAGGTCGTAAGGTTGCTGATGGATAAATACCAGCTTGTGGCTACTATTGGCTTTCAGCTCTTAATTTACTAACTACGGAGCTCCTGATCAGGTTTTCCCCGGGTCCCTGACCATTGAGTCTTATCCGATACTTGTATTTACCTAAATGTTGATTGAATGTGTATCTGACACTTTGAAACAGCAGCTGTAGACGAAGTGAAAGTCTCGCACCGTAGAACCCGGCTGTCAGTGCTGCAACACTAGCAGACGAGCTTTACAAAACAGGAAGCAGCGTGATGAAAGGATCGCGTTTGTTCAGATTTATTTTAGCCGTTACCAATCCTTTGAAATATGCCCGGATCAGCACTGATATCTATTTAAACATTGCAATGGATTGCTTTGAATGACCTGATTTTTGTGAAAGGCAACAGTTTGCATTGCCTTAAAGCCATGCCACGTGTCGCATTTCATGCTAACCAAAAGCACGACACAAGAACTGTGGAGAAACTCTTGAAAAGACTACATCTTTCATTCTCTAAGTTGGAAATGTCACTCCAAACCTTCAGAGTGAGACGCCGGTAGGAGCTGAAAACGTTAGGAGTCGAGTCAAACTCAACTAAAACGTACCGCCGCCTTGAAGATGAACCTTGAAACGCTTTTATTTTAGAAGAGGAAGAAGCGTGTATCGGGGTCTGTAAGGGCAAACAGCTGGTTCTAGCATCCATCCTGCCTTTGTATTGTACTTCTCACGATATATTGTGAACGTAGGGCCCCTTCCTCTCCATACAAAGGCCTTTGTTTCCATCTACATTTAATTCCAGTTGGTTGTTCCCCCGAAAAGGAAATGAAGGAATTCTGAGAATGTGGGGCCTGTGTGTTACTGTTGGCTTGTTTCATATTTTACTGTTTGTCTGCTAAGAAAGGATTTCATAGAATAAATGAATACATGTATGCTATAAACTGCTCCATACACAACTACCACCCTATGTAGTAAATCCTAAACCTCTTTGACAGCTTTGACAAAACTTCCTCTTTCTTTTCCCCCAGGATGGGGAGCAGTATATGCTGCGCACCGGCACGGTCAACAGCATGGAGAGCTCCCACTCTCTGCCCTCCATGTCAATCAGCGCCAGCTCCCAGAGCAGCTCGGTCAACAGCCTGGCAGACGGCTCTGACGACAGCGGGGAGATGGCCATGATGCAGGAGGGAGAGCACACCGTCACCTCCAACAGCTCCGTCCTGCACAAGCCGCTGGTCAGTCCAAATGTTTTACCGTCTGTGGGGTCGGGTATGATGAGTCCCGCCCACGCCCCGCTTTGACACAGTCAGCACCATGTCCATCAGTTTTACACAGTGTCCTAAAAGAGAGAACAAACGGGGAATCTTTTCCGAAGAAAAAGATATTGGAAGCATTTTCTTTTATGTTTTTTGTCCTGTGGTTCACTTTTACTTTGTGTGTTAATATCTTTCTTTTTACTTTGACTTCCTCAAATACTGGATTTGAACAAATGGTCTGACCAATTTCACACATGCACACACTTGCACCACCTTCAGGAAATGGAAAGTAATAGCAGCACCAGTTTAGACACAGAAGCACTGAAGACATGACCATGTTGCCAAAGGTTTGGTGAATCTCCACTGATTCAGAAGTTAAACTTTAATAAGTATTTAGTACTAGGATGAGAAAAGACTGATCCTCAAACCACCACGAACGTGTCTCTTTTATTTCCCACTCATCTGATTTCTCCTTTGCTCGCTCTCCATTATATAGAGCCATGACAACATCTACGATGATCCATATCAGCCAGAGGTTGACCCACTACGAGACGCTTCATCTGCTGGTGGTGGTGCTGGTGCTGGTGCTGGTATTGGTATTGGTATTGGTATTGGCGGAGGAGGAGGAGGAGGAGGAGGAGGAGGGGGGAGGCGTCGTCGAGGCAGAGACCATTTTGCCACCATCAGGACAGCCTCGCTCGTCACCCGTCAGATCCAGGAACATGAGCAAGGCTCTGCCCTCAGAGAGCAGATGTCAGGGTAACGTGACACATGCATGCCGTATATATTTCTATAAAAACATGTTTTCATGTTTTGTACAGCTCTTAATCATACAGTTTAAAAGGGCGTTACAGTCCGAACCTCAATGCCCCGTTTCTCCTCACAGGTACAAGCGAATGCGGCGGCAGCACCAGAAGCAGCTGATGGGCTTGGAGAACAAGCTGAAGGCCGAGATGGACGAGCACCAGCTGAGGCTGGACAAAGAGCTGGAGAATCAGAGGAACAGCTTCTCAATGGAGGGAGAAAAGCTCTCCAAGAAGCACCAGGTTATCCTTGAGAAGGAGGTGAGCTGGTGGAGGGTGAGTGAGTGATAATAAGATATCAGAGGCAGAGATGAATACGAGATGGGAAAACTAGACACGTCATGAAGCACACGGCTTGACATAACAACCAGAGAAACTAGAGGGGGGGAGATCTGTAATCTGTGACAAATGCCTGTTTCACAGTGAATGTTCCAGTATTTTTATTTTTAACCTTGTGCTTCTCCAAACCCTGACGTTAATGAGGTTATGTGTTGTTGTTGTGGTTGTTGTAGACAAAGGCGGTCCTGACTGAGGAGAAGAAGTTCCAGCAGCACATACTGGGCCAGCAGAAGAAGGAGTTGACGGGTCTGCTGGAGGCCCAGAAACGCCAGTATCGACAACGCAAAGAGCAGCTCAAAGAGGTGATTTTAATTCAATAAGAGTACCCACGACCCTGCAACTTGAAATGAACCCCGCATCACACGATCAACATGCAAAACAGCACTGATCGTTCAGCCTACTCGGCTAATACTAGTCGTCTTTCTGCTTATTGACTTTTAATTCATTTCCACTCCAGGAACTGAATGAGAACCAGTCAACACCAAAGCGGGAGAAACAAGAGTGGTTGGTGCATCAGAAGGAGTGTCTGCAGCAGCTGCAGGCGGAGGAAGAGGCCGGTCTGCTGCGGCGGCAGAGGCAGTATTATGAGCTGCAATGTCGGCAGTACAAGAGGAAGATGCTGCTGGCACGCCACAACCTAGAGCAGGACCTGCTCCGAGAGGTACCGTTTTTTTAAATGATATTGCCCTGTCAGATCAACAATTCCGTTCCTTCAGACACCTTACCGTCTCCTTATCTCCTCTAGGAACTGAACAAGAAGCAGACTCTGAAGGACTTGGAGTGTGCGATGCTCCTTCGTCACCACGAGTCCACCCAGGAGCTGGAGTTCCGCCAGCTGGGTTTGGTGCAGCGCACGCGGGCCGACCTGATCCGCACGCAGCACCAGACGGAGCTCACCAACCAGATGGAGTACAACAAGAGGCGCGAGCAGGAGCTGCGTCAGAAACACGCCGTGGAGGTCCGCCAGCAGCCCAAGAGCCTCAAAGTGAGTGAGAGCACCCCGAGCCAGTGGTCCCCCGAGGAGGGAGAGGGACGGGCGACGGAGGGGCCGAGCGCCAGCTGGGACAGTGAGGCGGGGGTGGCAGGAGCAGGGGGGGAGGACGAGAGGGATGGCGAGTTAGAACAGGGGAGGGAGGTGTATGATGCTGAGGATGAGCTCGATGGAGTAGTATTGGAAGACAAGGAAATTTATACAGGAGAGGAGGAGGAGGAGGAGGAGGGGGGCGCGAGGAAACATGAGCTAGATGAAGACAATGACACAAAGGGAAATGATGATGAGGAGGAGGAGTGGGAAGTCAGTGAAGAGGGGACAGAGGTGAGGGAAGTAGAAGGAGTGCAGTGGGAGTACGAGGATGATCACAGTAGAGCACACAGAGACACTGAGGAGGAGGAGGAGGAAGGCAGGGGCGTGGCTGATGGTTGTCCGTCAGAGTTCATCTCCTCCCTGTCCCCAGAAAAGAGACGGATCCGCGAGCGAGTGATCGATGAGCTGTCTGAGTTTTACTTCCCCAACGCTGCCGAGGAGCTTGAGCCCCTACCCACCTCCCCCCTGTCTCCCCCCACCCAGACTTCCTTTCCTTCCCTCTTATCTCACGCCATCTGCCTTCTCCTCTCCCTCTCCGCCGCTGCCCAGCCCTCCAACCTCACTTTGCTGCTGCTCGCCATCTTCCTCCTCTCCCTCCGCCGCTCACCTCCACTGCCCTCGGTGGCGTCGGTTCTCCTCTCCGCCGAGCTCGCCTTCTTGGCGCTCTTCTTCTCGTACCTCTTCCTCCGTTCGTGCTGCTCCCTGTCTCTCTCCACCTACCTGTCGCTCAGCCTCTGGGCCAGCGGCCTCTTCAGCTTAGGACTCTCCCTCAGTTTGGGGATTTATTACATCCCCATCATTTTGATTTCCGCCTCCTTCCTCAGCTCCCCCTCTCTTTTCCTCTCTCTGTACTTGGTGGTGGTGCTGATCGTCAGGCCGGCCCGCGACTTCTTCCAGCACGCACCCCGCAAAGTCAACCGCCTCTGCATGCGAGTTCTTTTCCGGCTGCCTCGACCCCTGTTCGCCATGTGCCAGTCAGTCTTGGGCGGGATGGCTGAGCGTAGCCTCTATGAGATGTTTCCCAAAGCAGGGCGCAACTGGGGCGGGCGCCAGTCCAAAATCCCAGTTCCTCTAAGGAGCTTACCGTTAGAGTATCAGGCTCGCTGCACTAACACCTCTCCCTTGTCCAAGGGCCTTCTCTGGGTGAAGCGCTTCAGTAGACGCCCCCTCGGCGTCCTGGCAGACCTGGCTAACTCCATAGTGCTGAAACTTGCCGGACAGCTCCTCAAAAAGCTCCCGCTCAATGTCCGGATCAAGCTCCAAACTCTGGGCCTCCTGAAGAAGGAGAACCCGAGCAGGCTGCCTCAACTGCTTCCCAGGGAGGTGAGGGAGAGGAGACAGAGGGAGAGGAGGGGGAGAGAGAGGGAGAGACAGAGGGAAGAGAGGTTGTTCCGTGAGGAGGCGAGGTGGGAGTTTGCGTTGAGACGAACTTCTTCTGGAAGGTTTGTCAGGGGGAAGGCTCGACCATGGAGATAGCAACAGTGTGAGGCAAATTAAAGGAAAGGGTGGAAAAAGTGTGCGTGTGTGTGAGCGTGATCGAGATCACGCTCTGTTTTTTTATCTTTTGTTCAACCATCCTTTGTGTGTCTCTTTTGAGTTTGGCCCACATGTCTCTCTTGTTGCATAACTCGCAAACTGGTTTTTGGTCACATTTCTTAAAGGTGAGATATGTTTTAGCCTGCACACATCCTGTACACCCGTGTGCTCTGGTCAAAAGAGGTTTTGGCTGCTGCAGCTTATCCAAACATGCAGCTGAACCCCACGGTTACTGTACCAAACCCAGTGAAGTTTTCATTATTGTGCTTTTTGTAAAAGTTTTTTTTTTTAATTTGATTTTATTATTTTGCTCTTAATTTGTAAGACAAATCTTTTTTTTATGGTTATTTTTAAGACCAGTTTTGTGCAATCTCTTGTTTTTCTTTATAGTGGTCTTATTTTAAAGGTTGCACTGTTATATCGGTGCTTAGAACAAATATTAGTGTTGCAGAGCTTCATGGCTGTAATTTCACTCCCCAAATACTGTGAAAAAGCAGATGACTTCACTAAACATCACCCTGAACACTAGAGTAGCCCTCAGTCAGTATAAAAGTGCAATAAACGGCTGGACAGAAACATCCGAGACCGCTGTGGACATTTGGTATTATTTTGATGTGTAGTTCCTAGAAGTCCAAGTGGAAAACAGTAAGCAGAAGGTCTGATATAAAGGACTTATAATAATAATAATAATAATAATAATAATAAAGCCTATATAGAAACAATGAGCCTACACAGCTCATTGTTTCATGTTAATCATCATTATATACATTATCTATCAAATCCTAGTTAGATATGCTGTTATTGTTGCGCTTTATGCAATAATCTTGTTATGATTTACCGTGTAAACATTTAGATATTTTTCTCTTTAATAATCAGTAAAGCAGTTGAGTTCCTAGTTAAATACTGTTTGCACAAATTCCTCTTGTGATGTGACGTATTCTAAATTGATAGTAAGAAAGCAGGATATGGCTTTGGAGTAGTAAAAGTATAATATAATTAAAAAAAAAATATTTAATATTTCAGTGTAGCTTAATTTATATGAAGCCATACAGACAATCTTTTGAGACACGCAATCATTTCTATAAGTCCAAAGATAAATGCAACTACTGAATGTGAAAGTGAAGATGGTCGACCATCACGTGACGAGAAGAGATCCAGTAACAGACGGTTTAATTTTGCACTGCTCATAAAACCATTCAAATAGAAAATGTAATGTGGGAGAACAGATCGTGATTATTTTCATTATGAGGAATCTGCCGTTATCTTTTCTATCGAACGCTGTTAAGCCTATGAAACGTCCCAAACATATTTAATCAATGCTCATCACAACTTCCCAAATATCTTTTATGTTGAACCAGAACCAAAGATATTCAGTTTACGTTGGACCGATCAACAGATCCTCTTAATCGAGAAACTGAAACCAGAGAATACTTTTACAGTATTAATCTGTCAATCGATTCATCGTTTCAGCTCTACTTCAGTCCGACCAACTGGGAACGTGACAACAATAGTGCTGTTTATTTTTGTTTATTTTTCTTTTTTATCTCAAACACCAAAAAGCTCTGATTTGTACGTTTAAGTCCAAATGAACCACGTTTAGGAGAAAATGTTCTGATCCATGCAGATCTGAGAGCGTTAGAATATATAAACGTTCATATTTGCAAAGGAAAGCTGGTCAACAGAAGTAAAATGCATTAGAGCCTATAAATGCTGACTATGCTGGAAACCGGTGCCCTGCACTGTATTTCACAGAAGGACGAAATTTGAGCCATTTACATGGAGGAATATCGCTGAGTAGGAAAACTCAATCTTAACTGTATTTGACCCGGGGGGGGGGGGGGGGAGTCTAAGCTTTAAGAAAGACATTTCACGACAGACGTTGTTTTATTTGAATGTAATTTATTTGCCATTGATTTACATTTGTGTTCCAGTTATTTCCTGTTCCTTTTGTGTATGTTTACATGTTTGTATTCTGTTTTGTCGTGACACCATTTCCACAGAGTTATATCACCTTATGTTTTTTTTAATATATTTTATGTTTGCAGTATCTATTAGACTAGTACTGCATCCTGTTTGGCAGCCATTTTGTCGTCCTTTTGCATGAGTGTTGGCGGACTGTCAGGCTGTGTGCTCGCACGCATACACTTTTCTTTTGTCATACTTCCAGATTATTTTTTCTTTACACAAAAAATAAATTGTTTTGTGTGAAAATCATTGTCTTGTTTGTTTTTATGATTTTGTTTCCATTATTACCACGTTGTCTTCATTTGTTTTCCTTTTCCCCGAATTTATCAATATTGTTGTGTTGAAAGATCCCGTTATCATTTTGTCCATCAGCATTGCTTCTGTGTCATCACACGTTTTATCTCCTCTTAAAACCATAAAACAGGTTCTGTGACGGTTTTTAATCTAAGATCAGGTTGAAATGTCAAATCCTGGCTTTAATATTTAAGAAAGAACAAATTAACGTGGAGGAGTCTGAATATGTTAAAATAATTTATAATCATTCATTTGACTTGCAACAAAAAAGTACTTTGTTTTAAGTAAATAACTTTGATGTTTTTTCTCATTTGATGTCGACACCAAATAATCACATTTCTGTTAAAAGAACAATTTGCAATCTAATGCACTCAGGTCTGTTAATATTTCAGTTCTAAAGTTATTATTTTACATCTGAAATGTTTGGTTTGAACAGCACCTATAGGTCAAACTCTCTAATTACCTTTTTAAGAGTTCAACCAAATTATCAACACTTACATACAAACACGCAATAATCAGGAATTGATTACTTACTACTGACAAGTGGGCAACAAATACAAATGTAATCACAGTATGAATAAAACTCTTATAAAGTGTACACGGCACACTACTCCACAACTAATACATATTTGTATTAAATATAATAATTAAGCAGCAACATGTAAAAACAGAACAATAAGCATTACTTTTGTGATGCATTTAATTTGTCCGACTTTCATAAAACAATGACGACATCACTGAATCTCATTTTGGCCGTGATGACGTCACCGTGAAAGATCCAACATTTGACCGGTATTAAGTTGAGAATACTAATGGTTTCAGCATTTTGCTATCAAAATTCATAGCGAGTCGTTTTTCCCCCCCAAAAAATCCCCCTGATTTTCTTTTTGACGACCCTCTCCGTGTTCATTTGTAAAACCTCAGGAGCTCTTTAGCCCAGCTGCTTCCTTCTCTCCTCTCTCCTCCAGTCCAAAGAGCTGCAGATCAAGCGTCAGTTCCAGGACACCTGTAAGATCCAGACCCGGCAGTACAAGGCGCTGCGCAACCACCTGCTGGAGAACACGCCCAAGTCGGACCACAAGGCCGTGCTGAAGCGTCTGAAGGACGAGCAGACTCGTAAGCTGGCCATCCTGGCCGAGCAGTATGACCACTCCATCAATGATATGCTGTCCACACAGGCTGTGAGTAAGGCAAGGAGACGTCGTTCATTTCACACTCGCACCACACCTTCGATGCTGTGCCTGGCCCGCGGGGGGGGGGGCGTCCTGTCCATCCGCCTGCCTGCCTGCCATCCTGCCTGCCAACAAACCTCCTCCTGGTACCTCAGTGTTAACCGCCACCTAAACCCAGTTTTCCCAGTTTTATACCAAATGATCTAAACCGTCCTGTTTCCTCTACGGTTAAAACGCTCTGTGCAAGTCCTCTTCCACAACATCCTTTTCACCTCAATTTCTAACTGACATGTTTCTCTCGTGAGGGGAAAGCTCAGCAGTGGTAACAGCTTTAGTACAATTTGACATCTTAGTTCAGCGAATAAATGTTACGTATGGTCCATTTTATCCTCAACAGACTACTCTATCAGTTTGGCAGTGCACTCCTGTAACAGTCGGACTCAAGTTAAAAAGGAAATCCATGCAGCAAAGTCTTTTTCACACATTCAAGTGACAAACGTACAGCCGTTGCCTTTACTTTATTCTGCATTATAACAGAACCAATGTACAGTTAAATGTGTCATATTGATTTTAACCTAATGTGCCATTTTGGCTTTGTAAAAATGTTTGAGTCTTTTACACATTAAGCTTGAAATCTGAGCTGAGATATTGGGGGACTTGTTACTGAAGCAAAGGAATGTAAGTCTCATCTGGAAAAAACGCTTAAAGTATCAAGTAGGTATAAGTACTAGATGCAGAAAAATGCCCACTGTTACAGTAATAAATACAAGTATTTACTAAGAATTGTTGAAATATCATTTGAGAAGCTGGAACCATGAAATGTTCTTGCATGAAAAACAACTGAAACAAGTATCAGAAATACTGTACTTCAGTAAATGTACTTGGTTACATTCCACCGCTGCCTGGGAGGGTTTTGCTTCTTAAACAGTCAAATATAAGGTTCGACCCCACTTCCCTCTAAGCCTGGCACTCACACACACACACACGGCTCCCAGGCTTTTAAATGAACGAAACATAGTCTGAAGGGGATGGAAACGTCACAAAATGTCTCGTTCCCTTCAATGATGTAAGCCTCGTGCCTCTTTAATTACCTCTCGTGGCAGCGTGCCATGTAAGCTCAGTAAGCCAAATCCCCGCTGCCCTTGTCTGTCCGCACATCTTCTCCTGCTGTGGTTTGAGTCTCATTGGGAAGCTTTCCCTCTCACTGATTAAACTCTAACCTGAGCTCAGGAAAACAACACTATTTGTATTTATTTTTAAATTCAGAAAATCAAGATTTAATCCGTTTCCTGGAGCCAGGCATCACACGCACAGGTCAAAATAGTTCAGCTGTTTGTTTTTTTGTAATTCATTTGGATAACTGATATCTGAATAGTCAATCTAAAGCTTCATATCCTGTTCACAAAGCCACCTGCAGGATTTCTGCAAGGTACATTTTAGATTGTCAGTAGAACATGCACTGACGTGTTTGTTATTAATATTAGTTAATCAACATATATCGTTTTAGTTTCACTTTCTCCCATTGAACACATACAGGCCCAAAACATTAACCAAACACATTGGATCCTCTCCTCTCTCTCTTTTCCTTACGTTCTTTAAACTCTCTCAACTTTTCCGCAACGCTGACGCACAATGTGTCGCCCATACAAATCATGCCAAATCCATTTTTCATGGCACTCCCTCATTTTGTTTCCTTCTGTCCTTTAGCTGAGATTGGATGAGACCCAGGAAGCGGAGTACAAAGTGCTGCGGATGCAGCTGCAGCAGGAGCTGGAGCTGCTGAACGCCTACCAGAGCAAGATCAAGATCCACACCGACACGCAGCACGATAGAGAGGTCAAGGACCTGGAACAGAGGGTGTCCATCCGTCGCGCCCTGCTGGAGCAGAGGGTGAGAGTCTTTGGCAATCACTGCTATGAAAGCAAAGCTCCTTAAAATGTAGTAAACGCCTCTGGTGAGTTTTAGGAATCCAGTTGGGCTTGCAGAGAAGATTGTAAAGTGAAGGGTAACTGTTGTTTTTAGCTATGACATTATTAGCTTTTTAAAAATCCAGGTAGGACTCTTTGTTGTCATATGTTGAAACTTCTACAATTAACTTCAAATATTCAACAAAAACAGCTTTAATGAACTTTCCATATCTCTTAGTATGCCGTAATTTAAACGAGATCCCAAAGAGTTTCACATTTGCAAACGCAAAATCTTAAATCTTTTGATTCTGAAAATATTTGAACACCTTTTAATAATGCTACAATTTAAAGAAACTGGACATTGTGTTTTCACGTGTTTTCTCCTGTTTGTTTTTTTTTTTCTCGCCCCAGATCGAGGAAGAGATGCTGTCCCTGCAGAACGAGCGCTCAGAACGCATCCGCACCCTCCTGGAGCGGCAGGCCAGCGAGATCGAGTCCTTTGACTCGGAGAGCTTGCGTCTGGGCTTCAGCAACATGGCCCTGACGGGCATCCCCAGTGAGGCCTACCCCATGCAGGGCTACTCAAACGTCCCGCCCCCCAGCTCCCGCTCTGCCGGCCACTGGAGCCACGGCATGTACCCGCAGAACATGCCGCCGCCGCCGCCACCGCCGCAGCACTCCCGCCGCAGCCACAACAGCAGCAGCAGCAGCGGCATCAGTAGCAGCAGTGGAGCAGGGGACCGCAGGAGCGAGTCCTCCTCCTCCTCCTCCCACCCCCTGGGAATGGCCCTGGGGCTGGGGCGGGACGGGAGGGAGGCGCACCACTCGTCCCGCTCCTCCGCCTCCTCTTCCTCCTCCTCCTCCTCCTCTTCGTCCCACCACCAGCGCCACCACCTGCCCCAGCACTACCACCACCAGAGCACGCCGCAGCTCTACCGCGAGCGGGAGCGGGATCGAGAGAGGGAGCGTGAGAAGGAGAGGGAGCGGGAGTGGTCTGGAGTGCGAGGCTCCGGCGGCGACCTGGCCCACCCACACCCCCTGCCCTTCTCCCATCACCTGCCCTCACGCTCCTCCTCTCAGTCCCTGGCCATGCTACCTCCACCGCCGCCCGCCCCTCCCTCCATCTCCGGCCCGTCCTCCTCTTCCTCTTCCTCCTCCTCCTCGCAGGGGGGGATCTACTCCGGCGGCGGGCTGGGTGTGCGCGGTGCCCCCGGCTTGATGGCCCTGAGGAACAGCCCCCAGCCTCTGAGGAGGACGGCGTCCGGCGGAGGGCCCGGAGGAGCCGGGGGCAGCGACGGCGTCCTGAGCCGGAGCACCTCAGTCACTTCTCACATCTCTAACGGCTCCCACCTCTCCTACTCTTAGACGGCAGGGTGGTAGCACGAAGGGGGGGGGGGATTTTGGAAGGTAGCTATCCCAGGTTGCATCTCAATACTCTCAGCTTGCCACCTTGCCTCATGTCCTTTCTTGGACTGATCTCCTCTCAGAATACCTGAAAGGATATCGGCCTTTCCTCTTAACGCACAGAAAGAGATCAGTCACCATCAGAGGCGAAGAGAGGACAAACTGACATTGTTGAGCTGCAGCCTGCTCCTTTAGACTCAGGGTGGGTAGAGAGGCTTTCTCCCATTCTCACAGGTATAAAAGAGGGAGGGAGGAATGTAAACACCTGTAATACCACTGGATTAAGGTGACACTAGATTAACAGAAAAAAAAGAAGAAAAAAAAAGAGGTTTGTGTTTAATGTTTTTATCTTTGTTACTACCTGTATCAAAGTGAGACAGGACGTGAGAGAGGAGGGGTATTTTGCCCCTTTTTTTTTCTTTCTCCCAGAGCTGCAGAGAGAGGGAACGGCAGCCATGTCTTCTTCTATGATGTTCTATGCCGGAATGGAGAAAGAGAGAGGACAGGGGGAGGAAAAAAAGGTGTTCTTTTGCATTGTGTATGTAGTTGTACGTAGTCTGTAGTGTCCAGATAAATCTTAGCAAGCACTCGTAACTGCAGCTCCAGAAAGGAAAAAGGGGGAGAATCACAAAAGATGGGTGACTTTAGTCTCCAGCCTGCTGGGGGATTTGAAAACACTTTTATTGATTTACAACCGTTGATGTTTTGTTGATTTTTTTGTATTAAGTGTATTTAAAAAAAACAAACACAAAAACAAGTTTCTTGGAACGTCACCAATGCCTTTAAGGGGTTCTTAAAGGGATGCCGTGCCATCAAAATTTTTATTTGATGACTGCGAGATGATTTAAAAACAGAATGTTTGTAAAGGCAATAGACTCTGTTCTAAAGATGCAGCGGGGATGAGGAGAAACATTTGTGTGGACATGTAAAAATACAAAAACGAAAAAAAAAAGCTTTCTGGCATCCATGACATATTGAATATCTAAACAACATAGGTGTCGATGGGAGTCACCCCCATGCATGAGATAGATGTACAACAAAAAACATTTGTAAACATGACCAAACGACATTTGAAACGTACCGTACCTGTCCAAGTTTCACTGGCATTGAAGATCACCTGTCCCACATTTTTGATCTTTGCTGTACATATTTATGGGAATAGTAAAAACAAAAACGAGTCATTGGTTTTATAGAGTAACAAAGATAATGATAGTAATTTTGATATATTCAAATGAGTATTGAATTCAAGATTTAGAGCGACAACTCCAACTGCATTTTCTATAGGTGTCGATATTACCATAACTAATCCTGGTGTAATCGTTGTTGTGATCATGTTCACATTTTTCTCGCGAAGAACAAAAGGGCCCACTTTTGACTGTATAAAAAATAGATGATAAACTGTTGTCAGGTATGGTGTGTATTCAAGGTATTAATGATTATTAATAAGGGATTATTAATGATTGTTAATGATTCATGTGTGTGTGTCAAGCGGTAAACTCTAGTTATATTGCCACTTTTTTTAGACAAAACAATTGCATTTTAAAAGACACTCCGACAGCGGCAACATCCGACTATTCACGTGAACTCTGACCTCCTCTGGACTCTCACAGGAAACAATAGAAGATTTTACAATTGGGCACTGGAATGTAAATGTGAATGCTGGTTTTCCTTTTATTTATTTATTTGTTTTTAGTGTGGGAATAAGTTGCCACACAGAAGCATGGACAAAAAGAAACGAAGAAACAGGTGCTCACGCCTAGTTGATAATCCTACTGCTGAAGGGTGCAGGATGCAACTGGTGTGTGAAGAAGAAGAAGAAGAACAAGAAGAAGAAGAAGAAGAACAAGAAGAAGAAGAGAGAGGACGGGCGTCGACTGAGCTGCTGTGAACGTGCACCATCTTGTGCCGGCACAGCTGCAGTGACCGCAGCAGCCCGTCCTCACAGATAGAGACACCAGTCAGTGTTTTTTTGTTGCACATGGTGCTTCTGTTGGTTCATTTACGTGAAGGAGATCAGAAACAACTGGAAATGTTTTTTTGGTGTTTTTTTTTTTTTTTATTATTATTTTAATTGAGAACAAAAAAAGTGAAAAAAGATAATCACCCTGCTGTTTGTACGACTCAGAAACACCAGCTCAAGACAATTCCCTGTATAACCTACTACTTTATGCTCGGTTGGAATCTCAGTGCATGCATAAACTCCTTATATAAACTAAGACTGGCGGGTTTCGGGACGGCCTTTGTGTTGGGGAAATCGGTGTGGTAGTGTTTTTAGTGTCAGAAGTCGTGGCGAGAGCAGGGAGTCTCAGTTCCTGCATCATGCCTGGATGAAAGATGAAGACAAAGAAGCGACACAGGCTCATCTGTGTTTTGCAGAGTTTTCGGGGGGGGGGGGGGGGGGGGTTTGAAATCCTTATTAAATATTCCAAATCAAGCCATTCCAAGGCTGAGGAGGAGAAGAAGGAAGGGTCTTAACACATGTATTGGAAAAGAAATAGGGTGCTTTAAAAAGTAATTTAAAAAAAAAAAACAAGATAATAAATTGATATTAACACATTACCTTGTCTTTATTTTATGTACTTTACGCACATGGCATTATTATGAGGATGTTTATTACAGTCAGTTAATCTATAAGTCAATTGTCACTAAATAATCAACTAATTAGATAATTAATTAAATTACTTTTTAAAATAAAAATGCTTTACAATTTCTCCTCCAGTTTCTCAAATGTGAATATTTGCTGGGATTTTTTTCGTCATCTATTATATTACATTTATATATCTTCTGTTTTTTTATGTTTGAATATGTCAACTTGGGCTTTGGGAAATTATGAGGGACATTGTCTTTTACTATTTTCTAAAATGTTATGGACCAATAATCTAAAGATTTATGGATAGCAAAAATAATCGCTTGTTGCATTGTCGTATAATTATCGATCAATCTTCCAAATTATTTTCTGTTTGGTCCGTCAGAAATGAGTAAAAACAAAATCCCATCTCTATGTTGCAAAGCCCATGTTGACAAATGTGTTATTTCATCTGACTAGCAGTCAAAACCCTAAATATATTACAATACAATAATATATATTTATAATCATAAAAAAAACAATTAATATTCACATTTAAGAAGCCAGTAAATTTGGGTGATTTAAATTATCATGTCTTTTGACAATGGATTAATTGAGTAATCGTTTATTATTATATTATTATTGTTATAGAGTGTTACTACTTTGATATATATATATATACACATTAAGAATACCATGTGTTATATTTGTATATGTGCCTAAACAGGAAGTGTATCTGTATTCATGCACATCTATTCTCATCTATTGTGTGTATATCCGGAGCTGTTGTTGGTCTGTGGTCTATAGCTGACTCTGACATCATTATTATTGGCCGACTGGGAGGATCTGTGCGCACTCTCCTTTAAGATGCGTCTGTCATCTCGCCGTTAATGGAAAGTCATTCTGGCTGCTTCCTGCGGTGCACGAGGAGATCAGTTCCTGCTGGCGCGAGGAAGGAGGAAAAAAATAAAAAGGAAAAAAAACTACGGTTGGTGCATTTTGTGTCGGCCGACAAACCTCCAGGAAGGAAGGGGAGGAGGACAGGCCCCGCCGAGGGAGACGGAAATGAGAGGGGGTGTCCAAAGAGGAAACCCTATCCCTTTAAGAGCAAGTGGGACATAGCGGTGCGAGAAAAGGAGAGGAGGGGGAGAAGAAAGAGGAATTAAAAAAGAAAAGGAAGAAAGAGACAGGGAGGGAGGAGGGAGAGCGGGCGATAAAAAAAGAAAGATGACATCCTCGCAGCTGAACGGCCGAGGTGGAGCGATAGGCTGCGGCCCGGCGAGAGCGCCGCTCGCCGGGGTCAGGGCTTGAATCCAACAACGAGGCTTCGACAAAACACCCGATTGGCCTATTGGGAGAAATCGGAAAAATAGATTCATAAATTAAAAACAAAGCATGAGCTGCTGTGCTGACAGATACGTGTGTTATAACCCATATTTGTTCTCTTGCGTAAAAATGCATTTTTTTTTCTCCACGTAGAATGGTTTATGTTTATTGCGAAAGTGTGAGACTGTAATATGCGATTTTTATTTTTTTTTAATGTTTTTTTGAAAGCAGTTGTGTTGTGTGATATTGCGTTAGAGTAGGATTGGTGTTGAGTGAACTAAAGTTAGGAACCAAAGTGAAAAGAGAAACAGGCCATTATTGGACCTGGCCTGCTCCGCTGCTGCCTGAGCGCTGCAGCCTGCGTTAGTCAACAGCTGCGTGCATTTTAATCGACAGCATTAGGGCTACCTCAATGACAAAAAAACATATTTTTGCACACGACTTTATTCACGTTTTTTCAAAAGCAAATCCAGAAGCCCCGTCGTTTTCTGCTGCGGGACAGGCGCCTGTTTGCGCCTCAATCACCGGTGGGCCGATCCAAAACCATGCAAAGGCTGCCCTGCCCGATCTCAATCAGGAGCTGACTTTATAATCTCCATCGCGCAAAATGGATGCTTCTTGGAGCAATTTTCTCTTCCAGGTAGGCTTGTCGAGCAGGCATTGCTGGCCTCTCCTTTTTTTTGTTGTTTCTCTCCTGCTCTCATTTTAACTGCGCGCATTCTCTCACAATGTGTGTCCGGCGGTCCCGCGGCCCTCACGTCTCGTATTTCAACGTTAGCACCTCAAGATAATGCTGTGACTTGTGTTTACATTTGGTGATGGCCTTCTACTTGCTTCTCCAGAATACTCCCACCCAAAACCAAGTGGACGGGAGCCTCCAATCAGAGCTCATGCCCGTGCATACGAGTTCTCCCCAAACCCCACCCACAGAGCACATAGCACAGCCTCCCTCCACTGTGGACACTGCTGCTCTCAGTGAGGAGCCCCTGCCTGGTGAGGGACACTGCACGGCATCCTACACCTGTGGAGCTGACGAGACTACATACATTACACTTAACTCTAAACTGCATAACTGCCAGTATTTGAGTCACTCAGGTGATTAAAAACCCGGTGACATTGATTTTTGGTCATTTGCAGGTGAAAAGACGTAATGTTTGTATTATTTCAGTCAAATTTAATATTGCTTACATTCTATAGGATCAAAGACATTAAAGTTCAACGCATGATCATCCAGGGTATCTGGACATTTTGCACAACAGTATCTCAATGTTTGTTAATATTTATTTCTTTGATACATGTAGTATGATGGTTATTAAACCCTAATAAGTTGTCGTTACCACACATTTAGAGACACATCTGGGCCTTGATGCTTAGTAGAGCTACAATGTATGATTAGAGCAGAAACAATTAGTCAACTGACAGGATATTAACTGGCAACTATTTTGATAATTAATCATTTAAGTCATTTTTCGAAGCAAAATTGCCAAAAGCTCACTGTTTTCAGTGCCTCAAATGGGAATATTTGCTAGTTCTTTGTTGCCTTCTGTGATGGTAAACAGATTTTTTTGGGGGGATTTATGATTGTCGGTTGGAGTAACATGGAGACGACACCTTTGTTTTTCGTGATGGACATTACTCACTATTTTCTGAAATTTCATAGACCAGACTACAACTTAATTACCTCTTTAAATTGCTTGTTTGATGTTCCTGTAACCTAACATGCCTGAAAGGTGAATTAGGTTATTACACCTGTTTAAAAACAACCAAATTCGCCTTCTTTGATATTAACGTCTCTCTCTCTCTCTCTCTGTTTCCTCCCCCGGCCTTCCCGTGGTCCAGTGAAGCCAGTGTCTCGGCCGGCCCGCATGCCCCACATCTGTGCCATCTGCAACAAGCAGTTCAAGAACAACTACAACCTGCGGCGGCACCAGTCGGTCCACACTGGGGTACGCATGAAGGACAGGGCCAGAGAGCAGGCGCAGGGGGCAAAGGAGGGAGCAGTCGGCCAGGTGGCGGTGGCGGCCCCGTCGGCGATGGCGGTGGGGGCTGGAGGGAGGGTGGAGAGGCCCACTGTTCCCCTCTCCCTGCTACACCTCTCCGCACCTCCCCCTCTCGCCCCTCCTGTCGTGCTGGCGGGGGCCCAGCAGCTTCCCCTGGGTAGTCAGGATGGTGAAGGGGTGGCCATGGCTAACGTAATGGCTAGTGTTAACCCCCATGCTCCGCCTCCTGCTGCTGTCGTCATGGCCACAGGGGCGACAGTACAGGTGGGTCAGGGCCTTGTGGAGATGGCTGTCATCAACCCCAAACCTTCAAGCATGTTGTTTCTTAAGCTGCCTGGGATGGTTAACCCACCTTTTGTTGTTTTTTGTAACTGTTTGGGACCTGTAAGCAGTTCCTGTGTGTCGCCTGCTTTGAAACTCTCCCGTGTGTTGAATTCTACAAAACGTCCACGTGCAGTAATCCGTTCAGGGACCAGTCAATTCCATCCCAGTGTTTGGCACTGGTCCCCAGTTTGAGAAAACAACGTGCTAGAAGCCCCCCCCCCCCCCACCCACCCACACGCTCCACTGCATGTTCTCTGTAACACAAAACAGCGTGAAAGCAGATAAAGACTCCATCCGGTGGGACGTAGTTAATCTAACATGTGAATCAACATTGGTGCAAATTAGGCGAGACTATCGTTGTGCATTTGCATGGTTACAACAAAAGATATAACAATAGTTCATGTGTTTGTGTTCATAACGGTGCTTCTACTTTCCATCTAAACGCTGTTGTGTGTTCACCCGCTTCTCTGTTTTGTCTCAGCGGCCTGCGAATCCCAACCCGAACCCGGTGAGGAAGAACCACGCCTGCGAGACGTGTGGGAAGGCCTTCCGCGACGTTTACCACCTCAACCGCCACCGCCTGTCCCACTCGGACGAGAAGCCGTTCTCGTGTCCCATCTGCCAGCAGCGCTTCAAGAGGAAGGACCGCATGAGCCATCACGTGCGCTCCCACCAGGGGGGGGTGGAAAAGCCCTACGTCTGCCCCCACTGTGGCAAGGCTTTCTCCAGGTGACAAAGCTTTTACTGTCAGGGTTTGAGAAAGTTGTCTAAGTTTAGCTTAGCATAAAGACTGGAAACAGCTGGCTCTGGAGAAAAAAAACAAATCTGCTGGCTGTAGCTTCATACTTAGCGTACAGACGTGAGAGTGGTAACGATCCTCTCGGGCTAACTCCTGACAAGAAAGCATGTTGAGCTAACTAGAGAAAGGGGTTCTCCCCGACATTACGCACAAATGTTCTCATCTTTTACTTGAGTGTGAACGCATCATCTGTCCTAACAAGTTGACTCTCTTTCTCTCCCAAGGCCTGACCATCTAAACAGTCACGTCAGACAGGTACACTCCTCGGAGCGACCCTTCAAATGCCCGGTGCGTCATGTTTACCCTGTGTGACAGCCGCACCTGCCAGTTGCACACAGCATCTTTTTTTTTTTTTTTTTTTAGTTCTTTCATGTTTACAATGACCATGTTTACATGCACAGTGTTCCAGATGACTCAAGGTCGAGGTCTTGTACATTACCGCACTTAAAGCTGCCTTCAGCGGCCTCATACTGATATCTGGCTGATGTTATTTTATAACTTAAACGCCTCCGAGGTGACAATGTGTGAAACTCAACAATTATATATCAAAAGAATTATTGGAATTTCTTTTTGTGCACACATTTTCAAACTGCGTGCACATTCTGGTGCGTAGGTTTTTGCTTTCTACCCCATAATCACTCTTCGATTCCGTCTTTTTTTCCCCAGACCTGTGAGTCCAGCTTTGCCACGAAGGATCGTTTGCGTGCGCATATGATTCGCCACGAGGAGAAGGTCCCGTGCCACATCTGTGGCAAGCTCCTGTCTGCTGCATACATCACAGATCACATGAGGGTGCACAACCAGTCACAGCACCACGCTTGCCATCTCTGTAACCGCAGTAAGTTTCGCATTAAAGGATCCGCCGTGAATACTTTCATATTCATTGTTTTGGTTTTCCAGTACACAGCTTTACTGTTTGAGTCGCGTCCAGCCGCAGCAGGTAGCTGCTCTTAATGAAAACGCTCTGATGAATTGTGTTCTGTAAATCCTCTGGCTGCCAATACAATTAACAAAAGAACTCACTGCCTGCTGAGGAACTGGTGAACATCGTGGAGAGATCATTCCCTCAGGAGTTGGTTAAGACAAAATAGATCTGCTGGATGTGTAAACAGGTTTCTCATACCGTGTTTAACCTGTAATTTCAACCCATTGTTTAGGCGTTGTGTAAAAGAGTGGGAGAGAAATTCCTCTGATCATTTACAATGTAATCATGTTAACTTCCCCGATGTGTGATCTTGTTTAATCTGATCACGTTACCTTCGACTGAATGACTCTTGATTGCCTAAACTAAGGAGTTGTTGCCCACATTGATGTCATCAGAAGATGACCAGGAGGCTACTGAACCCTTTGTCTTCTGAACAAACACATGCAAGAGACGAAACTAAAAGATGGGGATGACCAAGCCAAGTTATATTTAGAGAGAGAGAGAGAACAACTTCCCATCAGGGTGCAGATTTTAGCCTGACCCGTGTCCTGTGTCCTATGCTCTGTGCATCAGCAGTGTGACAGTACTGTAAGAGATGTATGTCTTGTTCCTTATTGTCAGAATGGGATTACAAAAGCGCCACGACGAAAGCATAATGATGAGAGTTCATTAATTTCCTTTTCGAGGTCAGTTTTAGTCACTTCCCTCTCGTCTCTGCTCTCTTCCGTCAGGCTTCACCACGCTGACGTACCTTCGTGTCCACGCCCAGAAGCACCATGGGCAGGAGTGGAAGGACAGTCCGGGGGGCTTCGGCACAACCTCCGGTGGAATACTCGTGTGCCACCTGTGCGGCGTCCACTGCAAGACTCCCACCCAGCTCCAGGGGCACATGGGCACCCACAGCAACAGCCAGGGTGCCCCGAGCCCCATCACCTCTAACGTGGCTGCCAGCAGCTCTGTCTCCCTCAGCAACATGGTGACGGCGCCCACCGTGTACGTCACTGGCAACACGGTGGTGGACCTGCTCGTCACGGACTGCTCGAGCATTGCAGCTCCACAATCCCACAGTTAGCAGCAGAGAGCTCAGCAATAATAACCTCAGTCCCTTAACAGAGGGCAAGGTTAGAGACGGTTAAAGTTACGCGTAGATGCTGATCCGGTTTCAGTTTTGTAATGTCCCCACTGATAGGTATGGTTAGGATTTAAAAGTGGGGGAGATTAACTCCAGTCCAGGGCAGTATCGCCTCACAGCTGGAGCATCAGTGAAAAGGAGGCTGTATTAATAGAGCGGTGAAGTCATGGAAAGACGGACCTTTGTGGCTGCAGCAGGTTCATTGACACCAACGACAAACATGGATGTGTTGTCCAAATATTCCTGAATGCTCTCGTGCATTTAAGACTCCAGCGGAACTGTGGTATTGTGGGCATCTACTGTATTACTCTCCCCTCTCTGTCCTCTCTCTCTCTCTCTCTCTCTCTCTCTCTCTGTCCCTCCCCTCGAACCCTGGCTGCTCTCTGCAAGTGCACCAAGTACTGTATATCTCACACCAGCTCTGATCTTACCTCCATTTTTGCAGCTCACTTTCTAAGAATCCAAATGGCTTGCATTAGGAAGTAGTAGAGACAGAATAGCTCAGAAACCAGTAGAAAGGAGAGTTGTGTGTTTTGGTTGTGTGCGTGTGTGTGTGTGTGTGTGCGCGTGTGTGCACACGCAAGTCAGGGCTCAGCTAGCATGTTAGCTTGTTTGTTCACAAAACTAAAATCATATGATTTTTTTTTTTTTGCAAAGCTGTAATGCCAGGTTAATAAGTCTCCAGAGGGCTGTTTATTGATCAGGATGGAAGGCCGTACGTGGTGTGGCCCGTATGGAAATGTGGGATGTACTCGTTCATTTGTTTCCTAAAGGTACAGAGATACAAATAAGAGTTATGTTCAGGAGTGTCAAGCACCTTAAGTCGTTATTCTTTGATTCAGCAAGGATCGAAGTGGGTTTGAGATGTCTTGGATTCTCTTGCTCCGAGTCTTCCTCTCTTGGTCTGGCCATTTAAAGAAAAAAAGAAGAAGAAGAAAAAAAAGAAACGTAACTGCTAATCAACACTTTAGCTTCTGACATGGCAATTCTTGCACTCGAAAAACTACCTTTTGCATGAATTTAAGCTCAGTCATGCTTATTGTTAGGGAGCTGTCATGACAAAAAGAAACCTTTCGCAGTTCCACCAAGTTAGTTGGCTGTAAACAATAATATTTATAAAAAAAAAGTGTTGATTTTATTCCGAATATTTTAAACATTGTTGGCCATTCATTTGATTGTAACTGTCATTGCCATCGTCCTCTTTTGTTTTCTCTATGTACCAGTCCAATGAGTGAAACTTATGCATTAGATTTAGTCCTTTAACTCTGTACAGCACATCACGCTCTGAACGCAAGTCATCATCGACCTACATTAATCATGAGAAGAATGGTCACCTGTCCGTCGGATATCTTTGGTTGCTTTAGGTCCTATTGTGAGTGACGTGGTGTTGAGAAAGGGCTTATAAAGTCATGAGAACAATGAGAGTTTGACAACACCACTTGGTATGCTGTAAACAAATCCTGGTTTTGTACTGGAGTGCTTTTCCCGTTTTGTGTTAATGTTAGCTTGACATTTGTAGAGTTGTTTCTTTCTTCCTTCTCTTTTTTTTTCTCCTTTGGAAATGTGTTCTTCCTGTTGAGAAAATTAGTGATTTATTAAAACATTAATTTTTAGGTTTTTCTCCATCACACTAAGAAAAGAATATTACCTCTACTCTAGGATTCTGTACAGCTCTTGTGATACATCTTAATGCCTTATCGTACTCAACTGCATTTTAATTCTTTTATGATGAAATATTTCAAATCTTAGTCATGGATTCATTAAGAATATTAATGGGATGTATTTATATTTATATTTTTATATTTCTCAACAGTATGCATGTCTAAAAGGTTGTTAGAGCAAAAAAAAAAAATCGATGATGCTTAATACAGTCATAAATATGTTATTTTGTAGATGAAGTAGAGATCATGTTATTATTTTGTAATTTGGACAATTTAAAGTAAAAAGAGTAAATGGGTTTTGTTTCATGTGCTGATCTGTTCATCTACTACACCCTCACTGGTAACACTTAATAATATGGGTACAAGCTTTAGTAATGCCTAATTAACACATGACTCATTATGATTTAATGTGTTTAATAACGCAGGATGTATCATTAATTGATGATGCACACCAGTAAGAAATGATCAAGTCACTGTGAGCGTGTTTGATGCATCAATGGAAGTTAACTCGGTTCATTTATGTGCCACCAAACTGATATCCAGAAAAGAGAATTTCAGACCCGAGCATTTGATCAGCATCTCTGAAAGCGGAACAGCTTTCTTCCTAGAAATAGGAAGCTGGATTCAAGTCGGATGCAAACGTGCAAGTTGCTGCATGAGCCGGTGACAATAGATACAAACAAAACCATCCTGAAACATATCAACACTGTTCGTGGAAACATTCCCATATTAACGTGACTTCACATTGACATTCTTGCACAACAACAACAGAAGTTATCCCAGTAATCTCAAATGTCCTCAATAGATTCTGAGAAATGAAGAAACGAGTACGAATCTGATTTTTGTTACTTATTGCACCTGTCTAAACAACAGTGTGCAAAGATCACTTTTCCTGTTTCCTGAGTAATGTCTTTCCCTATTAATCACTTTAATCTAGCTTTGAAGAGGAACTCATTCTATTCATTGACAGAAGCCAAAATACAGTGCAAAGGGAGGATCACTGTATAGTAAAGCTGAAGACTACAAGTTCGTAGATATTCTCCACACTGTTGAAAGTAGTTTAAATTAAGTGGGTACTCCAAAACAAGTCAATTCTAACACGCACACTAACATTATTACATTGCAATAAACAATCACATTACAAAGCTGTGATTTTTCTACATTTACTTTCCTTCTTGGCATCGTAGAGACCAATCTTTTCAGTTGTAGTCGAACTTTTTATAGTTTTGTAATTTATGGCCAATTTACCAAGTGTTTCATTAAAGACAAGGCTGCTCTTATTCCAACCTCAGAGCTGTATGTCTGCCTGGCACGACAGCTGTCACATTGCACTCAATTTGTCTTGCTGACTTCATTAGAATTAATACATTTTGTAGGATCTGAGTCTTAAATGGACCGGCGGTGGAAGAGGTTAAAGGCACAATGTTTTGCAACCTTTGCTCTTTTGTGCGTTACTAATTTACAGTCTCACTATCACATTATATACTTGACGAGTTATATCTTCCAAGTTTGTGTACTGAATTGATGATTTTTGCTTTTATATGTTTTTATTTATGTATTTGATTATATTTCTTTCACCTACCTGTGTGTGTTGCATATAGCATCTTTAGTTTCCACATGGTCGTATTAAGGTCTTACTACTCCATAACTAATAATTTACAAGCTTTGAGTAAATTATTAGTTATGGACACGGTACAGTAAGTGTCGTGAATTATACATAATTTATGGAACCATGAAGTACATAGCAGACCAAAAGGAGATATTCTACTCAACAAATGTGTAGCTTTTCTCCCTAATCTACTTCTTGTACTCTTTTACAGATGTTTCCAGTTGTAGGAACAGTGCAAGCTGCTGTCACAGTTGAACTCTTAGAACAGTGCAGGGTCATCAATGCAAAGCCTGACCAGTGTTGCATTGATTAGCATGCAATCTGACTACAAATACATCAAGGTTTGCAATGGTGCAACATGTCAGAAGAATGAGCATTCACACATACCAAGCATCTCTGATAATGTGCAGATAAGGACTGATCATTTATCAGTTTATTTGCACATGCAGGTCCATTTATAGGTCAAATAAACAACCGGTCCAAGACAAACACATAAATAAGTCTTTATAGACACAGCTGGCATTAATGGTAAGTGACTGCCTTTCATTATTTTTAATAGGGTCATGGTTCTATTAATTAAATACACACATACACAGTCCTTTTGTTTGTATGTAAATTCCTTCTTTTTTTTTGTAAGGGGTCAGATTGGATATGGCAAACTATGAAAGCAGCTTGAATAGATGCCGTCCTTATGGGGAATCCATTCAATGCTTCCCAGTATAGAAAACGATAAAACCCAGTGTACAAAATGCAGAGCAGTGACTGGTGCACGTTTCTCGTCATGACATGAGCTGCTGCCTCTGGACCTGTAGGAACTAGCTTGCGCAGCAGTCCACGGCGTTGAGTCAACGTTGCAATCTGCGAGGCTGAGACAGCGGCATCTCTGGTCTGATGAGATGACATAGCGACTAGACTAGGCTAACGTTACATTGACACCTGGATCAGATTGTGCCATTGGGTTTTTTTCCGTCACTTTTGACCGTTTTTCACTTGGCTGTTTGCTTAAGCTTGCTTGAAGCAGGCCAGTCACCAATGCTCTCACTGAGCTACCCTCACATAGATGTCGATCTAACGTGCTGCAAGCTATCGTTAGCTCGCTGCTGCTACCCTTCAGACATCGAAGTGGCCACATAAACATGCGGATCATCGAGGCGGAGACCCCTGGGACATCTCTAACGTTAAACACTTTCTGGAGGACACGAGCTTTCGACTAGCCGCTGACTGGACTCGGCAGAGTCTTTGTGTAAATGTTGCTTTAAGATTCTTCATTTCTTCTAAACATGTGTAGCTTAACTCCAGTCTGTTAGCCACGGTTAGCTTCCACGGTGTCGGTTAGCTTAGCTGCTACAAACAAATAACAAGCTAACTGAACAGTTTAACGTCTCCACGAATACGTGACAAAACATGTACCGTGGTGCATTCAATTGTCAGTTATTGTTTATTGGGTGTCATCTTCTTGCTAACTATTTGGATTTGGACTAAACGGAATGGCTGCTATCTAAGCCAGCGGTGACTAACGGCTATAACCACATTTCGGGAGATGCTAACGTTGGCTAACGGTCTTAGCGTCATTGTTAGCATTGGTCATGCTTACCTAAGGGAGGGACTGCATTTAATGTTAGCAATAGCGCCTCTGTTCACTAAATATAACGTCTCACACGTGCATGGTGGTTGACTCAGCTTTCCTCGATTCAAACTAAATAAGCTCAGAAATTGGCGTTACTTTAGCTATCTGGTGTTAATTCTAGCTTGAATAGCCGGTGTGTTTAATGGAACGCGTTCTGTATAACGTCAGCGTACATTTGACGTGTGCTCTCGGACACAATTGAGACAAAGTTGCTTAATGTTACGTTGACGTTTAACAGTTGGCAGATCCGCGTCAATACCTGATTAGTTTAGCTGTATGTCAACCTACAGTCGCTCTCAATTCCACTCTGTGGTTAGCTAACATTGCCTGTCAAGAGCGTGGCAAGTGATTCTCATTCCAGACAGGTAACATCACTCTAGCCCGGAACTATGAGCAGCAGCAGCCCATTCTTGTGTCGATATTTTCCACGTTCAGGATTTAAAAAAAAAACGCAATGCGTATTTTACTAATGGACATTGACTTTGTATTGAGTCAGCTAGTCTAGTGTAATAATACTGCATGGATCTACCACATGGTTGCCCTAGGAATACATGGGGAAGTGAACAATGTCATCACATGGATGGAGCAGCATGCTGCACTAAAGGGCCTTCTGTTATTCTGCCACTGCACTCACATTTGTATAGTCTCCCTGATTTGGATCCCAGGCACTGTCCCTTTTCACATCTTTAAAATAAACTAGTTTCCCACATTGTGCCTGTCTGTTTACCCCACTTCATCTTTATTGTACATATAGCAAGGCCTCAAATGAAGCTAGAACAATACATTGCCACACATGTTGGACTTTTATTATACGCTTTGTGTCAGTGCTGCTAATGTATAGACATGGGAGTTGCCACTAGATCAATATGAATTGTTTATTCACGGTTTGATATTTTGTGTGTTTCAGAGAGGGGAAAGAACGACGGATCTCAAGGACCAGATTGCCCGCTGAACTTTTTGCCTCTCAGACAGATTGCCAGGGACCATGCTGACCATTCTAGCTGCTGGGTCTGTGTTCTTTCCAGGCCTTTTCTTGCTCTCCAAACAATGCCTGAAGTCAATCCCAGCTCTGAGATGGAGCGAAGGAGATGCAGTCATTGTATCCGCCAGGTGAGACCTTCTGAAACTTGTTTTCTTCAAGACTCGTGCAGTTTATTTTGTACGACTTCAGTATGGCAGGTTGTTGCAGCTGCACTTCTGTCATTTACCAAGATCGCTCAGCTGCATATTGTTAAGGGCTCTACTTTCTTACCATGTGTTAACTAGACTAGTCTAAACCCTTTCACTGCATTGGCTAATGAGAAATACATCATTTGTAATCATCTTGCCGTTTTCTGCTCCCAGGTTGGTTTCATCAATTCAGGCAGTCATGGCCTCTTCAGCTGGCTACATCATTGCTTCTTCCTGCGAGGACATCCTCGAGGACCAGTAAGTCAAGAAATGCTCTCCAGAATATATTCCACCTCCGTTCGACCAGTGTGTCCGGTCTTGTTAGTGCATGAAACAAATGAACTTTCGGGATTTATAATTTCCAAGGCCATTTAAAGACACTTTGTGTCATGCATCAGCTACAAATGTTTACCATTTGACTTTATGTTGATCAAGGCATACGCAGTTTTAAATTTTTTTTCTCTCATCAAAACGTCTCCGTCTGAGGGAATTCCTTGCTCATACTGTTAAATTGATATGTATTCTGAGCCGGCTTCGCCTCCTCTCTACACAGGCATTGGCTGACAAGCAGTTACATCATGTTTGCAGTTCCCTACTTCGTGTACGACATCTACGCAATGTTCATGTGCTACTGGTACAAACTTCGGGTCAAAGGGCACGAGGAGGCCTCGGCAGCGCCCCAGCACATGAGCACTGCGCTGACCAGCTTCTTGCGTCGCGAGTTCCTCATGGTGCTGCACCACGTGGTCATGGTCACCGTCTGCTTCCCCGTCTCTGTGGTAACTGTCACTATAAGTTGTATGAGGTCATAATGCTTATAGAGACATTAGAAAGCCAACCACACTGTAATAGCATTCTAGAAAACTAATCGACCTCTTTCTCTCTCTCTCTCTCTCTCTAGTTTTGGCGACAAGGAAAAGGAGATTATTTCCAGGGTGTATTGTTCATGGCTGAGCTCAGCACTCCATCCGTCTGCTTAGGAAAAATACTCATCCAGGTAAGTGTGTTGGTTCAGCCTCGAAGACGAGTTGGGTGCGTTGTTGCATGTGCTTGTGTCTGTCACACTAAAGTTCCACTGCACTCTTTACTTCTTTTTTTCCCCCCCCTCCCATTTTCATTCAACGGAGAATATATTTCCGGTCACTCCCAGCATGCAGCTTGTTCATGTCCGTCGGCTCCCGTTGACTGTGTCTTACATGAACAGCACGGTCGGAATATCATCAGGCGTTAATTGGTAACACAGTGTGCTTGAATACACGTTGTAGGAGCTGCACAACCCCCCCCCCCCCCCCCCCCCCCTGTATTTGTTTTAGGTTTGTGTGTGTAATGTTTCGGTGTCCAGATAAAGGTTTTTCCCTTCACTGCTTTCTGCTTGTCCCCCATCGGAGGCTCCCACAGCTGTTAGCCTCTGAATATAGCCCCGAGTATTTTGACCGGATATTCAGCAGATACAATATCAGCTTGTCCTTCTACCCTCTTATCACTCGACACCCTGCCCCTCCCGCCCCCGTCCATAGCAACAGTGCATGTGGCCGATTGATAAACAACAACTGGCTCAAAGCTGTGGCCTCGTAGAGCCGCCCTCTTGTACCTAAAGAATAAAAACAACAGGGTACGTATTGATGGGATGCCGTCTAGGATCTAGGATCACCATTTTTAACGCCATGTGTGTCAGCTTGTCCTCAGTGTTACCTCACTGAAGCAGGTTGAACGATCAAGATTAAAGTTTAAGTCCTCAGCTGTAAACAAATGAGAATGCAAAATGCTTCACTGACGCACGCTCCTGTAGGAACCAGCTGCACGGCATACGGTGCTCTGCATCGCCACGTGTTCCGTCCGCGCAGATAGTATTAGCAAATATAACAGTTAGGATTAACAGTAAAACAATGGCCGATAAGATTAACGCCGTCAGCTTTCAACAAACTGTACTGCTTGCTCTTCTTTCTCCCTCTCTTTCGACCTCTCCCTCTGCTTTTCTCTGCTCTCAGTACAAACAGCAACACACTCTCCTGCACAAAGTGAATGGGGCTCTTATGCTGATCACTTTTTTCATCTGTCGAGTCATCCTCTTCCCTTACCTCTACTACGCCTATGGAAGGTATGTCTGTCTTTCCATCTCTTTTGTTTTTTCTCATGTTCTGCGGTCTCGCTCAGCTTGGGTCGGTAACTTGCACACAGCCACGTGATCTCTCTCTTATGGATACAAGGCTCAGAACGCGTGTTTAAAACCCTATTTATGTCTTTCGATCCAGGTACGCGTCCATTCCCTTCCACATGGTTCCCCTGTCGGTGCCCTGGCACTGTAACCTCGGTGCTGGTCTGCTCATGGCTCCCCAGCTCTATTGGTTTTCCCTAATTTTCAGGGGCGCCCTGCGACTATTCACGGGCTCCTCCCGCTCTCAGAGACCAGGTGCGACCACGGCCGCAGCCAAGGAGGGGCAGACGGACGGCAACGCACTGCCCCAGCCGGCCAACGGCTACAGCACGTGTGCCTCAGAGCCTGAGCTGGCCACTCACTGAGGAGAGTGGAGGGGAGGGTGGGGGAGGGAAGAAAGGCGAATGTACCAATGAGTATGTAAAGGAAAGAAAGCTGTGAGGGAGAAGTGAGACAAGTAGCAATATGAAGAGAGCTACAGACAAAAGGCCTCAAATATTGCTGAAGTGTTTGCGGCCAGCAATCAAGCTCCCAACTGCGAAAATGATTTGGTCGCTGGCCTTCAATCACTTCAGCATCTCAGTTTGTAGGAAACAAGTGGAGTGTTAATGCACTCAGTATTTAACGATGTCATCTGGCACTCTGACCGGTAGGAACATGCACTGACCTGAGAGGAATTTGCCTGGATGTATAGCAAGCATAGGTGGCGATTTCCCTCATGTAGATCAAATTGAGTCCTCTCTGCCTCACGGTATAGGAAGAGCAGGAGAATAGGAATGTATTATATTGTATGTTAGTACATTTGCTGTAGATGGAAGGCCTAATTCAGGTTAGTAATGAAGAAGACCTTCAAAAAAGAAAAAAATCCCGACTAAGCAGTATTTTGACTTGTTAGTGTTTAATATCTGTATCCTCTATGTAGTCACTGTCACTCTTAACAAAAATGTAACCAACCTGCAGGCTGACTCATCTTTAGAAGGGAGATAATCTCATAAGACTGTATTCTGCTGCCTTATCCCTTTCCCTCAATTCTTTGCCGTTTCTTTAGGTTTTTATTTATTTTCATCCCCGGAGGAGAAGGAAGAGGCTTCCTCAGACAGAAAAATGTGACGGGTGTACATAGCCGATGTAAAATTGTCCTTATTTCCACCTCAGTATTAGGTCAATGTTGGGTTTTACTATTTATTTTTTTAAGTTTTGTCTCACATCTGATGTTTCAACAGACGTCTTTTGAACAATGACATTTCAGCATTAACACAAAGCATTTCACTGTTTTGCCACCAAGTGTACGCAAAGTTCCCCCCAAACCGTAAAGCAGTGCTTCTTGTTTCATTGTAGATATGACTTCATTCCATGTACTGGTATCACAAAGTGTTTTTAGCATACGAGGGAGTGATGCACAGTAGCAGTCACTTTAAAACGAGTGTTTGTTGTTGTTTTTTTTAGATTGGTGCTGATATGAATCTGAAAATATCCATTTGATTGGCTGGAATATTTCTGTAAGGGATCCATAAGAGTATTTAAAGCTTTGTTAGGGGACTTTGCACATTTTTGCCGTTTGAAGGGAAACAAAAGTGCAAAATAATCTGGTAGGGAAGCATTCCCTTGTGATAGACATGCAGCACATTTGTCCACTTATTTTGATGTTCCTCATTTATATTTGAACCCTTTTAGATTTTATGAAGCACTTCGATCATTTAGCCGTTTATTTGAGCCACTGGTTCTATGAACCTCCTATGAACAAACTGGCTAGTTTTTATCATTTTACGTTTGTTTAAAGCCGCTTCACTGTCCTACAAATGGGTCAAGACAAACAAAAACAAAACAAAAAGCTCAGAAACCATCAAGACGGGTGTGTGCTAAACACATCTGGACAGCTGTGGGCATGTTGAACACAGAACATCCATTCCCGTTCCATGAACTCATAAGATACTGCTTCTTGACAATACTAAAACATTTCAACTGATGTACTGTATATTCCACAAAATGCTCGTTATTTATTTGTACGTATTTATTTATTTATTTGGTTTGTGGTTTTGAATGCATATTTATGCATACATATTATACTATATGCTTCTGAGCCTTATGTGAAGGCTGTATTGTTACTCCAACTTAGCTAAAATATACTTCTCTGTCCTGATCCTGCCTCGAGTCTTTTTTACACTTCAGTTTTGTTCATGTTGAAATTTAGCAAAAGCCATTTTTTGGATCAGAAACCTAGTTTGAACATCGCTGGCCATCAGAAGGGAAACGTGAACCACTGGAGGGAGCCAGAATCCATGCATTGGTGTCATAATACTGCTTTACTAGCAGGTACTTTTTAAGCATTGGGAAGTCTTTTCACAATGTAAACATCTTCATTTGGCTGTTTTATGAGAGGAAGTCCCCACATTGTGAGTAATGATAGAAACAGAGGTCCCTTTAATACATCTGTCGCAGGCCATTGTGGGAAATGTATGTAAATGAGCAGGGCTGCTTTATTGCAATATTGTTTTTTATATATATGGTTTCTGCTTAAATGTGATCATATGCATTCATCTGCTAGGTCTTCACATTACATCCCTATCTTATTTTTTCCATACAGAATCTTTAGTATCCCACAATATATCCCACTATCATATGCTGCTCTCATCACCCATCGTTACTGAACGCCGATTACAACAGTTAACATTCTCCAGGGTTCAAAATGTTTATTGCCAACATACAAAACACACATAGAAAACATACAAAACTTGTTAGATAAAAAAATTCAAGTTTTGAGAAAAGCCTGGAAAGCACTTGGCCCTATTTGCCTGTGAGCAAGTCCTCGTCTCCTAATACTTCAGTATCTCCTCTGTCTCGGGGAGAAGATGGTGTTGGGGTTGCTGTCTCGTTCCCGCTCCTTCTCCCGCTCCTTCTGGCTGTTCGGAGACAGAGCCTCCTCCAGCTTCTTTTCGCTCTTGAAGAGATCCCGACCCGTACGCATGATGTGCTCCTCAATTTTGCGGTGGCGTTTCATGTCAGACAGCACCTTGTCCATCCGAGCTTCCCTTTTCACAGAGGAGCGGGCTGAAGATCCTGGAAGAAAAGGGGAGGGGGGGGAACGTCAATTAGATTTCCCTAAACCACCAAACCGGAGAAGATGGAAAACTATTCATTGACTTTGCTTATAAAAGGTTTTAAAAATCAAATCTCAGTGGTTGTTACCTGGTGTTCTGCGTCTGTTCACAAAGGCATTTTTCGGAGTGGCTTGTGTTTGCTCTTCATCAAAGTCAAACTCGGTTGGACTTAGAGGCCTGTAAAACAAACGGTAATGATGTTTCACATTACCTGTACACGAACCAAAATCCTAACAGATGAAATGATGAGAAATAGTGGTACTAACCTGCGGTCTCTCTCCTCCCTCTCTCTTTCCTTCGCTGCCTCTTGCTCGTCCTCTCTTTCAGGTGAGGGGGTACGATCGGGAGTAGGGGGCCTCCTAGGAAGAGGCTCAAAGTTCAATTCCAGCATCTCCCCTTTAGAGAGGAGCTCATACAGTCTTTTGATCTCGGCAGGGGGGGGCATCCAGTTTTTGGGGTCCTCCATGTCCTCGTCACTGTACGCAAGCTCCCATTCACCGTCCACTCCTGCAGCCTGCTTTCCCTCTCCGCCGCCCAGCCCCGTGTCTGCCGGAGGTTCATCCTTGTGTACTTCTCTTTCCACTGCAGCTGAGGAGGCGGCACACATGTGCACAAAGTCAGTTTCAGAGAAGCAGAAGTACTGCACTTCAGTATTACATGATATCTAGATTACTTTTTCTATAGGTACTACAGTTAAAGTACACAATGACACTGAGCATTCAACTCTTTACAGAATTAACCGTGGGCACTTTTCAGACTCTGAGTAGTGGACTTTCTCTTTAATGATGAGACGTCTTCCCTGCTACGTGTGCTTTCAATGTGTGTGTGATTTGTGTTTCTTACCCTTTTCATCCTTGGTGGTCGCATCCTCTTCCGTGGCAGCTGTCATGTCCGTGTCCTGTTCGTGTGTGTCGCCCTCTTCCTCTTTGGCTGCTGCAGGTTTCTCTGCGTCGTGCACCCCCAGAGCCTCAATGCCCTCTCTCAGTGAGGAGTCTGTGGCTTCAGCCTGCATCCTTCCTACTGCTGCTACTGGTGAACTTAGTAGTCACAGATCTGCTAAAACGCAAGCATGAATAATGAAAAGATACATGTTAGTACAAATCAAAGTAATAGGTAAGTAGGGGGGGAAGGGGTTCTCTTAAGAGTGGTATCAGGTACTGGTAACGTTAGCTGTTAACTTTGATGAATGGAGCAGTGGACAAAGCAACAATTTACACGTAATATTGTAGTTCTTTGACTTAACTATGTAGCCAACGGCAGGCCTAACCGTCAGATATTTCGAAATAAGATAAGATACGCGCCTTAAATGGTCATTACCAAATGTCCGGGTTGTCGCAGGTGTTGCTTGAATCGTCAAATTATCTTTCCCAGAGAATGAAATCACCGAAGCTCTCCATGAGACTTTTTAGGGATAATACACGATTATACAGAGACGTAAACATAGCGCCATTTTGGGTTGTGTGACGATCCGCTTGGTTCGGTGAGACCGCGCATTACCGTTGATTAAACACCAAACGGATAGTCCGTCGACTCCGCGAACAGCGCACGGCAGTTAAGCTGTGTGTTGTTGCGATCTACTGTCGGGACTACTTCCTCCTTCTTCTTCTTCTCTAATTTGATTGGCGGATCACAACCAACTTGAACAGGTGCATACCGCCACCTACTGTACCGGAGTGTGCAGTTTCAGAGTAAAAGTTTCATCACTGTTCTAAAGGATAATAATAATAATACGAACAATAATAATAATAATAGTAACAATAATAATTAAAAGAAGAAAACATAAAAATATTTTAAAAAGGGACTACTTCCTGCACAGAGCGCAATCGCATGCAGGGCTGAGTTCATGTCGGCCGAATTTTGAATAAACATATTTTGCTTCACTACTCGCGTTAGTGCCTCAATTAAAAATGTGTTTATACGTGTCTTTATACCATATATTGGACTACAATATTCGATGCGCGAGGGCATCGTATAAATGACGTTAAATACGCCCCACTGTGTGAGCAAGTTCGGATTGGTCGACGGTCGTTTCCGGTTACAGCGCTCCTTTATTTGAAAAGTGTTCGGTTAACGTGATGCTGTTTTTGGAGCTCCGTCGCCATTGTTAAAAGACGGCTTCTGCAATGTTGCCAAACGTGAAACTTGGATCATAACAATAGCTTTTGAACAAGGAGTTCGTAAATAATATTGGTAAGTACGAACGAAACACTAGCATTACACTCGGTGACGCAGTAACGTTTACGCTCCTCAGCTAGCTAGGTGAGGAACGTAAACGTCACCTAAAGCTAGCTTATTATTAGCCGATTTACAGAGGTAAACAGCGTAAGTCTAAGTCTGCTCCTTGGGTTTGTGCTAATATCTAACATTTGTCCTTTTTGTTTATTAGTTCAAATATGGCTCAGCGTTTGGCGGTGTCCGATGCAGCACACAAGAAGACCTCCAGGGTTCGGGTAGCGGTTCGCCTGCGACCCTATATGGGCACTCAAGATGAGAAGGACGAGGGCCCGTGTGTGAAAGGCCTGGACTCGCAGAACCTGGAAATAATCAACTGGAGAAACGCGACAGAAACAGTCAAATACCAGTCAGTGTCCTCGGCATCTCGGCACCTTAACTGTTCCTCGTGTCTCCTTTATCCTCGTTGATATCTGTCATTATTGTCCAACAGTTTTGACGCGTTTCATGGTGAGCAAACAACACAACAAGAAGTGTTCCTGTCATCAGTGAAGCCCATTCTATCACACGTACTGAATGGACAGAACGCCAGTGTCTTTGCTTATGGACCAACAGGAGCTGGTACGTCGCTGCCACATTGCATTTGTTAAGTTGTACTTTTGTTAAATTAATTCACCAGTCAAAATACTTCAGATTAAGATGTTTTATTAAGCCCTCTTTGTCGCCTTTTGACCTATACTGTTCATGAGGACACAACATGCTCCTAAAGTGAACTCCTTTTTGTATAGGACTTATTCATTTCCAGATTGCACATATTGCTCACTAACGCACCGCGTTCTCCTCCTCAGGTAAGACCCACACCATGATGGGCAGTTCGGATCAGCCGGGTGTGATCCCCCGAGCCGTTCGTGAGGTCTTCAAGCTGGTCAAAGCTAAAGATGACAATGAAGGATGGGCCTACGGCATCAGCATGTCTTATTTGGAAATTTACAATGAAAAGGTATACATGGTTGGCAGTATAGATTCATGCTTTCTGTCCAAGTGAAAGAGGGTATAATGTATAATCTATCTGGTCTTTCTCAGGTGCTGGATCTTCTATCGCCAAGCTCCCAGGATTTACCAATCCGAGAGAACAAGGACAAGAACATCCTGATCCCTGGGCTCACTCACACGACTATCTCCTGCTTCTCAGATTTTGACAAACAGTTTGTCCCTGCCAGCCTCAATCGTACTACAGCCTCTACCAAAATAAACCAGCGCTCCAGCCGCAGCCATGCTATCCTCCTCATCAAGGTTTGATATGTCAACTGATCAACTAAAAGAAAAGACTGTTTCTTCATTTCCAATTATCTTTGAGAATCATTCATTTAACTGATCTGTCCGCGGATATCCAGTGGATTTTTAAACGGCATCTTAAACAGGTCATGGCCTCTGAGCAGTAGGTCAGGATTTGGTAGCTTCCACTAGCAACATCTGGGCTTTCTGGGACTAATCTGGGAGAGAAACAAACTGGTGTCTGCTGTTCTTACCTTAACTTCATCCTTTTTTGGACATTCTAACTTCCTGTGCTGTATTGCTGAAAGTACTATGTGTCACATTTATCAAAAAAAGCCTCTTTTGCTGCCTACCTTTTACCTAATTTAAAGGGACAGTTCACCTCACAATCAAAAATGCTATTTTTTCTTATCTTACCTGTAGTGCTATTTATCAATCTAGATTGTTTTGGTGCTAGTTGCCTAGTTTTGGAGATATCGGCCAAAGAGATGTCTGAATCCTTTCCATTATCAAGGAACTAGATGGCACCAAAAATGCATAAACTCAGTCTGACCTGTGTCCTTACCCCTTTTCAAATCTGAATCTTTTCCGTGATCTAGGTTGTCCGGACCCAGCGTGCCCTGCCCCACAGACAGCAGACGGGGAAGCTGTACTTGATAGACCTGGCTGGGTCTGAGGACAACCGTCGCACTGGCAACCAAGGCATCCGGCTGAAGGAGAGCGGTGCCATCAACCTGTCTCTCTTCACCCTCAACAAGGTCGTGGACTCTCTTAACTCGGGCACTGCCGCCCGCGTGCCGTACAGAGACAGTAAACTGACGCGGCTGCTACAGGACTCTCTGGGTGGCTCGGCACACTCCGTCATGATCACCAACATTGCACCTGAATACAAATTCTATTTCGATACGTTTGGTGCTCTCAACTTTGCCTCCAAATCCAAGCTCATTATGAACAAGCCCTTCACCTGTGAAACTGTGGCAGTGCCTGTGCTGCCAGGTGAGTAAAAGCTGAGTGAGAAACGCACTCGCCAATGTTCTTAATAAATGTATATAATAGGCCGAGAAGAGGAAGCTCTGACGGAACGAGTTCCAAGCCCAATAGGAGGCATCTGTGTCACATCCCAGAGGATGGTGACTAAGAGTACAATCAGTTGTTTGTCATTTTAAAGTGTTTGTTTCTAACTCCTGAAGTCAGCGGATCTTAAATACATTGATGCTGTTCTCCCGTGTGCTTTAGTTCTGGCACAGCAATGCAGCCTTGACTGATGCCGTGCCATCTTCATCTGTATTGCTTTACACTCCAGAGATCCCCCACAAATAGTGTTGCCTGAGTGCACGGAATACCACACTGTTAACTTTCCCTTCTACCTTCATCTCCAGTGAAGCGGGCCAGAGAAGGCCACGAGGCGGGGGGGTCTGGCACCGAGCCACAGAAGAAGAAGCAGAAAGACGAGAGGAAAACTGAACAGGACGGCACCTTGCCGTCTTCCCATTTTCCCAGGTTAAAGAGCACACACTAATCAGACTGACGTTTGACTGTGACACAAACCACATTAAATTCAGTCCACACTACAGCAACTTAAACAAGCCGTAGCCTTAATTCAGTGGCTCCCCTTTTTTTTTAATAGCTTGTGCTGAAAGCACCTCTCTCTGCTGCGCTCCCATTGGCTACAGCTGCTGTGTCTGCTGGGATCTTTTTGGGAGCGATACAAACGCGGCTTCCTTGCCATCTGTTATGTGCATGAATCCGTCTGTGCCTCGGATTTGTCAACCTTTTGACTTCTGAGTGCATTTCAAAGCCTTGGTCCGTACTGCCACCACTCGTGGTCGACCTACTTTTTCTCTTTTCTTGATTTTTGTTTTGTGTCCGTTTCAGTTTGTCAGAATCGTCCGTGATGACCAGACTAATCGCTCTGGAGAAGCTGATGATGAACTGCCAGGACAAAGATAAACATAGCATGCTGAAAGATGTAGCCCAGTCCCGCAAGGAGATCCAGGTGAAAACACATTGCTACAGAACTTGAGTTTATCCTCCTGGTGGTCATGTAACCCTGCATAATATAAGTTCTAGTCATTTAAATCTGCACCTGGTCCAACCTCTGTCTCTGCTGTCTGTAAGTGATTTACCAGATGCTGATGCTGTCAGATCTTTATACTCTTCCTCGTGGATATTTGATAGCCAACCATGCCACTCTTCTTTTTTTTCTTTTTACAGGAGCTCAAAGAGAAGCAGAGGGAGTTTGAGAGCAAGGCCATGCTATTCAGTCGTTTGGATGGAGAAAGGTCCTTCAAGAACAGCACCGCTCCTCTGCAAAGAAAACCCTCAGCTGCCACCAAAGCCACTAAGCAGCAGGCGGTGGTCCAGCCCCTACAGGGTCAGTTAGCAATAGAACTCACCTATGCACAATTCAAGTTGTATGAATTTAGCTGACAGTCAAATAGACGTTTAATTTCATCTAATGGGGAACGCATGCGGAGAATCACCATATTCAGACTATAAACTTATCAGATACTGCTGTCTCTAATTTGCCCCACACTCAGGCAGAGCTATATGGAAATAAACTGATCTTGAAAAAGCTTTTTTCCTGTTGCGTAATCGTCTTCTGTTACCGTTTCCCTAAAGAGTAGTCGCCCACTAATTCCATCATGTTGAATCACTGGAGTTATTGATGAGCTGCAATGCGATACAAGAGCTCAGTCTACAATATAGAAGCCAGAAAATGGATCCAATGACGGCTTTTCAAACCCTCAGCAGTTTTAGGAGTGAGAATCGTGCGTTTGGCTTTGAAAGCCACTGCTAATATTTTCCTTGTAAACAGATTGGGTTCTAATGTGTAGCATTGTGTGAATTCAACATTCATATGTGTGTTGTTTCCTCCCCACCAGTGACCCAGCTCCAGCCTCTTCAGCAGCTGGCCGTGGTCAAAAAACAGTCCGTCTGCGTCAAGAAGAAAGAGAGGAAGATTTCCGACCAGGTTGAGGTCAGCATTCAGGCCTCGGCTGTGATGCACTTAGCTTGACACATCTGCAGCATTGCAAGCATCAGATACAAGCTGACGTGTTGCATTAGGCTCAATTTGTCTCGACTGTTGCTGCAACATCTCACATTCATTAGGTCAAAATGAACCTCCTCCTCTAGGCCACAGTATGATGCATACGTTTTGACCGTGTACATTTTCTACAGTCTAACTTTCCACTGCTTGTGTCTCTTCTGTCTCAGCTTCCAGAGGGTAAAGAGAACATTATTGAGAGTGGTTGGGAGTTCCAGCTCGACACGTCTGTGCTGGAGCACTCCCGACAGAAGATCCTGCAGGTTCTCAACACGGGCGCCCTCAAAGAGCTGAAGGGTCTGCAGCAGATCGGAGATAAGAAGGCGAAGCTCATCCTGGGCTGGAGGGAGATCCACGGTCACTTCATAAAGGTCAGCGGAGAAAATGTCCGGCGCACGTCTGGTTTCAATCACAGCGACGCGTTCTCTTGTTTTTCTCACTTTGCATTTACTTTGATAATTTGCAGTTGGAGGATGTGATGAAAGTTGAGGGTATGACGGTGAAGAGATTTTCCACCTTCATGAAGGTGAGCCAAGTCTTCAGTGAAATATGTTGGGGGGGGGGGCGGTCTGTGCTACCTATTGAAATATATCTATTGTTCCACCTCATTGGTCCGTACTGAAATTTCTCATCAACTATTTGATGGATTCCACGAAAATCTGTATGAATCCTACTCATTTTTTTGCAATACTGACTTTTTCGCTTGAGATTGACATTTGTGATTTTAAGGAACCAGCATTTCAGTGCGTCTATCTTAGCAGAAATAGAGTATAATATTCATATGTTTTCATGTGCGTATAATCACCAGAAACGATTAATCGTTGTTTTTTTTGTTAGCTTGACCCCTTCATAGCGAGAGCTTTTCACGTGTTCGCTTATTAACCTGAAGGCCGCAGTTGAGAAACTGCAGTAATGTGAGCCAAATAGCGCAACCCCCCCCCGCGGTACCGCAGTCTGAAGTGTTGTTGTTACAGTAAGAACGACCTCTGAGCGAGCCGAGCAGCGGTACCGCAGTTGTGCTCTTGGCCGCTCACATTGCCGCAATCTTAAAAAGGGAGGAGTAAGCACTTTTGGTTTGTGACCCAATAACTTCAAAAATAATGGCGTTTTATCAGTCTCAGCTTTACTTACCGGTTTATGCTAAAGATAAGTGAACACCGTAACGACTAAACACCAGCATGGTGTCACTGTGAGCACGTTAGCGTCAAGCTCCACAGCCGCTAGCTAGCATGGCTGACACACTAATACATTGGAGGTGATGACCAGTATTTGCGCATTGTGCAGCTTTTAGTGATGATCTTGCTATTTCTCGGTACTAATATTCACTCTCTTTTTTTCCCCCTGCAGGCAAACATCCTGAGCTCAATGGGAAAGTGATTTTCTTCTTCTCTTTTAAAGTGTTTTACAATTTTTTTTATTATTGTACCTTTTTTTTTTTTTTTTTTTTTTTGTTAAATGTATATCAATTCTATCTCGGGAGCTCTTGACATGTAGGCTACGCTTCAAGATGTTTTTGTAGTTACTACTGTGCTCCAGCTGGTGGCGCACTGCTGCTTTTTAATAAATATCTCACGTGTCATTGAATGTTTTGAGTGTTTTATTTCATCACAATAAAGAAATCTGATGGTCACTTTCACATTACCTAATGTACCCTTATTGCCTCTTAAATCAATCGCCCTATTTGATTAGCCCAATTGGGTTTAAAAACTCCAATTGGGCTGATTTTTGAACTTTTGTCCTCTGCGAAGAAGAGACGCGAGGACACGTTTTTTAATCACAGTCTGATGTGACGCAGCATCAGTGGATGCATGTTAAATGTGAAAAGCAGTTTTCTTGGGTGAGGAGAGGATGCCATAATCCAGCCTCCTCCTCCTCTATTTCACTTTTCCTTTCTCTCTCACACACACACACACACACACACACACACACACACACACACACACACACACACACACACACACACACACACACACACACACACACACACACACACACACACACACACACACACCCCTCCTCCTCTGACTTCAGCCTGCCGTCCAGGATACTCTCCATCCATCCCAGCACACTGCTCCGGAACGAGGCGCTACACCTCCGCTTCTTCAGCTTTCACATCCAATAAAGGAAATTGTGGGATTTTTTTTCCTCAAGAAGCGCACGTACAGGAGCTGTTTGGTCGTGTCTGGTGTTTTATTTGGTTTCTTTTGCACCTGAGAAGGATGTCAAGACTAGGCACGCTCCGGCTGCGTTGAGACAGGCGCTGGAATAAACAGGTCAGTTTGATTTATATTAAGCCACCGTGTGTGTGTGTGTGTCCCTGGGTGTTGGTCTGAAATGCTAAATACCTATTCAGTCATTGTTTGATATCAATGAAAGAATCCAATGCAGGCTGTATGTTTTCTTTCTGCTTATCACTGCAATTCAGCAGCTCACAACCACTGAATTTAAATGACGAGCAGCAAGCTAATTAATCCCCCCCCCCCCCCCCCCCCCCCCCCCGCACACACACACACGCACACTCCTCTCTCCGAGTATATTTCGCCTTTGTCCTTATGCTTATTTTATGCACTGTACTGTGCCCAACAACCAGCCATCATGTAGACTATGCCTGTTGGCGCTTGTGTACACACGTTGAAATAATGGTATTTACACACCTGCACGGAGATGGCTGCTACTATCGTTTCAGAGGAACCTGCTCTCCATCTGCCATGCCTTTGTGCTCCCCGTGTCATTGTGACCCGGTTGCATGGTCTGCTGTTTTAAAGAGGCCTGACTTGCAGTGAGACGTGTGTTTTCATCTGTTTACCTGGAATCTATTTATTTAAAATTCAACGTGACATAAGGGGCGATCTTCAATAAGGATCAATGTGATGTGGATTAAGAGGTTTGTGGTGTTATTGAGCCTGGGCTCCGACTCTAAATCGGCTGAAGCAGAATGTATTTACTGTATATTAGAGTGAGAAGGATGTTTACTATTTCACAAAGCCTGAGCCCAGCATTATTTTCTTTGGACCTCCCCTTGAATTGGAAAAGGAAATGCAACACATCTCTAAATAACGAGACATTTGGTACAACTCATTTCGCCATCAATAACAAAGAATTTCCGATGTTCTATCGGCCAATTTTAATTTTAATCTCAAAAGATAGCATTCTCTACTGATTTAGCATTACACTGATCCGATATCATCTATTTTTTTTATTTCACACCGTCTTCTTCCTTGTCACAACCCGGCGCCTACATTACCCACAATGCTATTAAATGACCTTAGCAGTTCGGTCGGAGACTCCTTTAGCCGCTCGTGCAGATTTAGCGCAGCTCCCTCTGAATCCACAAAAAGCTTTAGCCACATGTTTTGATACGATAGTATTCCCCAAGAGCTGTAAACAGATTTTGATGAGTTTCCTTTTAATGGAATAATATTTTGTCATTATCACATTAGCAATGGCCACAATTATGGAAAACGCAACAAAATGATGTGCCCTGTTCACTGAATATTCAAGACATTGTTTAATCATGAACCAAGAGCTGTGATGGTCAGAACAATAACACGCTTTGTAGAAATATTAATTTAGATTAGTAATGACAAAGATTCAGGTCTAGTTTGATTCTCTAAACATAATTATCTTATTAACTTAGTTGATTTTGAAGAAGAAAATGAACCCTGATGCAGAGGCACGAGTGTTGTCCTCGTATTGCAAAACACACAGTAATATTCTGTGTCGCATACAATATTAATCATTTAAGTATTTCATCTTTTTATATGTTTAGAATTAAATCAAATCTAACTTTGGGTTGAGAAACAGTTAATTAAACACTGCTATTCCCGAAAGGTTAGAGCCCTTTCTTCAGCATAAAGAAAAGATACATCTTTCCCTTCTCCCCTTCCAAACCCTCTTTCCCACCACAATCATTTTTGTACAGTCCCTAAACCCATTGGAGGAAGCTTCTCCTGTTCATAAATATGCTTAAAACCATTTTTTTCTGGCCCCCAGGTGAACTACAGGCAGCACTCACAGGACTGGACCACAAACAAAGGCTTCGTTTTCCGCTGTCAGCATGGCTGTGAACACGATGCCATCTCCCACCATTTGGTCAGGGGAGGAACAACCATCGCTGCTGGACCAGGAGGACTCTCTGTCGAGCCAAGTCGCCATCACTGTGCCGTGCCTACCAGTCGGAGGTGAACCGCTCATCCACAGCAACAGCAGCAGCCCGGTCAGCACACGGCTTCCCCACAGCAAATCCAAAGACGAGCTGGTGATAGTCATCAACGAGAAGCTGAAGAACAGTAAGTGACTGCGTTTGACCTCCTGTTAGGGCAGCGGGGTGGGTGGAGGAGGGGTGGTCTCATACAGCTTAGTCAGCTCACCCAGGGGAAAGTCAAGTTCAAGTGCATGAAAGAGCTCCTGGTGGAGCACACACACATATTCACCTCCTCCAATGTTTTAAACATTTGCCCGTCCTTTTCGTCCCCCCCATGTGTAGGTAATGGGATCCACCCAGCGTCCGCAGACAGCACCTCTCCGGTCATCTGCTCTCCTCCCAGAAGACAGCACTCCATCTCTTACCCCCATCACAACAAGACCAGGAAGGGGAGCAGGGCGAGCTCCATCGGCTACACCGCCTTCTCGCCCAGGCCGTCGATCTCTCGCCACTCCAGCATCGCCACCACCCCGCCCTTGGACCGGACCAAAGTCAAAGACTACCTCCTCCTCTCTGTGCTGGCCTGCTTCTGCCCCGTCTGGCCCATCAACATTGTGGGATTTGTCTACTCCATCATGGTGAGAGAAGGATCTTTTGTCTTTGTTTTTTTGTTTTTTACTCTTAATAGGCACCTGTATCAAACCACAGCTAACAGATGGTTCAACCTTCTCCTTCAGGCCAGGAATAGTCTCGAGCAGGGAAACCTGGACGGCGCCGTGCGTCTGGGACGCGTGGCCAAGATGCTCTCCATAGTGTCACTAGTGGGAGGGACGGTCATTATCATCGCCTGCATTGTCAACCTGGCTAGTGAGTGTCCCAGATCTGACCTTTAAACCTTAACCTTACCTTTTTACCCCCTGCGTGCAGTGATTTGTCCCCCTTGTATCCGTAGCAATAGCCCGGCTACCACTGATCCTCCTGGCCCAAACACCTGCCCCTTTCCCCCTGTATCCCATCACAGTATAACATTTAGCTCTTTTTGCACAATCTGACTGCAATCACTGACATTATCACGCACTATACAATATTTATACACTGTGGCACTTTAGGCACTGCGTCAACTCTTCACAAAGATCGAAGTATTTTTGGTCAAATCTACATTTCCTGCCATGTTTTGATTCTTTGCACGGGCGGCCTCCAGCTGTAGTCAACAGCATGCCTCAGATTGCTGCGTGTTTATCCGTAGAAGGACCCGTGTAGTTTCGCTTTCTGTCGTATGCCTTGTCCTGTTTGCTTGTACTAAATGTGAAGTCCTGCTGTCCCTGGACCATATGCGTCCGTATATATGATGTCTGTCAGTGTGTGAGTTGTTGACATGCTCACAAGACAAATGTACATTTATTGTACCAAATAAAAAGATTCTGATAACAGATCAGTGATTATGACTTATTAGAGATTTGTAAAGAAAGGGCCTAGTATTTGTCTTTTGCAGTACTGTGTGTTTAAATATATATACATGAAGGGCCAGTCAGTTAAATGATTATTTGCCTTTTCCCTTCAGTTCAAGCAGATACTTATCTGTACTGCCTGTTGGGTCTCATTAAGCCAAGAGATGTCCTAATTAACTTAATGGCTGGAAGAGCAATTGTACACACCACTTTAAGGGTTCTGGGAACAACTCATGTGTTTCTCATTACATAACTTGTCCTCTGTGGTCTGTGAAAGTTTATACATCCATATCAAGTTGCAGAATCTTTAGCTCTTCAACTAACACGCTTCCTTTTCTTTTTTTAGTAAATGTGAAAACCTGAGTTTCATCCCGGGATGAAACTGGATAAGGCAACTGACCGTCTGGCCCGCACCTGCACCACCGTCTTTACCACCTAGTCATTACCTGGATGTGTGACAAATATGCACCCGATATACAGTGCTTACTTGTATTTCTGTAATCTATATAAATCCCTTTTTGCTAATGGAAGAAAAAATAAAATATGCAAATGCTGCCCTGCGTCAGGAGGAGGGAGGGGGTTGTCTGTTAGATGGAGATGAGAGTAGACAGTTTAATCAGCCCCTTCGTATTCTGGTCAACACATTCAGAACGATTCTCGAGAAACACTTCACTTCCCATCATCACCCGCAGAACGGACTCAGACGAGGTGGACTGGAGACTGGGGAGACCAGTGGAGGGGGCCATAGAACGTGAAACGGGAAGGATTGCCTCCCATCTACAGCGTCACATGAAACAAAATGTCTGCCCTCGTCCATCCTTTACTGCAGCCAACGACAGGACACATCAGAGCTTCAACCTTGCCGGTAAATCCCCTCGGATACATGAAGAGGCTCTGAGATTTGTGGTTGCACTGGAATCACAGAGCAGAAACTCACCCAATTCCCTCGCAGAGAAGAAACACTTTGAATCGCGGTATGTCCTCTTGTGTCGGACTCTTCTCCGTGCTTCTCCTGCCCATACATCTTGTGTTTGAGAGTGAGTATGGGTGGCAAAAGAGGATGAAAAAGAGGCTTTTCAAGGACTAGCTACGGGTGCTGAACTGAAAGGGATTATGGAAAGTCTCCCACAGAAGGCCCAGTCATCACTGCAAGGAAAATGAGTGCCAAAAAAAGGGAAAGTTCCTTGCTTTGTAGAGACCCAAATGATCACAGAAATGTTGTAGAGAAGAAATGTGTTTTCTGCTCTGCTGCGACTTTACTGTATATCTGCTGACACCACTGACCACTGTGAGCCGGGGAGGGGTACATGTTCTCACACACACACACACACACACTGTAGCAAGACATTCGTTTTACAGTGAAACTAATTATGCTACATCTATAATCTTTTGATAATGTTTGTAAGAGATCGTTTTGAAACAGAACTTCATAATGTGACGCTCTTGAAGTGCTGTGCCGCAGTTGACAGATGATGGTAGCATTGTATATGCACACGGGGATCAATATTTGGTTAACAAATTAAATAGCTTGTGATTGCAGTCAAAGTCGGTGTCTGTGGCCTCAGTCTGCATCCACAGGTAGCCTGTACTTATAAACCAGACATATTATGGTCTTTTTGTCCCTTGAAAAAAAATCCCGTAAACAGCAATGAACACCTTAATTATGCCCATTTTGTTTTCACACACAGTGGGATGCTGTTTTTTTGAATTTGTAAAACACTGGTTCAAACACGGTTTTTTATGTGTGAGATATGAACAGCACTATGCTGAGAACTACTTTTACAATCTAATTAATTATCATTGTTATTATTATGATTATATATTTCCTATGTATTCTTAACTAACCTCTAATCTTAATCTACCTGTGATTCTCACTGTGATCTGAAACAACTGGGTTTCATCTAGAATGGATGAAACTCTCCTTGTTTATTATACCTTGGATTTTGAATCATGTACAGAAACTAGAGCTCACACCTGCAGGCAATTTTCTGTTATGATTAAATATGACAGCTTGTCCTCGGTTAGCCCTTAATATGTACATTTAATTGTAATCGACAGTTAGTCCAGATATAAATCTCAATATTGTGAACATTCTGTAGTTGATATGAGTTAGCTTTAAGTAGTTATGGTCTAACACAGGCACAGAAACTGACATTGTGTTACCACCAGGCTTCTATAATCTTTGTGGTTATTGGCATGTTATGGATTTTTATTCATGTTTGACAATAGAAAATGAAAATTACAAAGATTAACTGGCATTTGGAATATTATACTTCTGCAGCACATTCCTAATAAAGACAAAATGCATGTAACGTGTTTTCACTGTGTTTTGCAGAGATAAGGAGCAGCAGGGGAGATTAAAGAGATTTTGTTTTTGTGGGGGGGAAATAAGTGTCAGAAGTGAGCAATATCCAGAGAGCTTAGCCACTGAGAAGAGATTGCAGTTCAGCAGATGAGCCGGGGAAGTATTAATGTAGTTCTCCGTACTGTTATAGTGTGTAAGCTGACGGGATTGAAAGTGTATACTGTTGTCAGGCAGCAGGAAGAGCAAAAGCCTGAAGGGAGACGCCCTGAGCGCCGAGGAAATACACGAGAGCTAAAGTCTCAGATGACTTCAACAAAATCAAAGCAAAAATAAAGACATACCTCATTATTTTCTTCAAGGTTTTTTAAACCCTTAACGCCATTACTATTGGCTGCTTACACTGACTATTTCATTTATGAGCATTCATAACAAGAGCAGTGAATGGACAATGTTTTGGGGATTATCAAAAAGAAGAAGTAGGTTTACTGTTTTTATCGTTAGTTATAGATTTTTAGACCCAAACTAAAAGTGGTTAACATTTAACAGCGCTGCACCACAATGGCCAACTGATACATTAACAACATCATACCTTTTATTTTAACTAGCATTGCAAGAATTAGTCAAGACAGGAAAAGCAACTGTTTTGATAATTGATTAATCGTTTCAAAAGTCATTTTTAAAGGAGCGTGATGAAGAGTCTACAGTCATGTCAGCCACTCAGTGACGATGGACTTAGACACAGCAGTGCTTTGAGTTAAATGCTAACGTCGTTTTAGTCAGGAGTTAGCATGCTAACATGTGCTAATTAGCACTAAACAGAAAGTTCCTAGAGGGCGCTGTTAAAAAAAGCTGTTACTGAAACTTTCAGAGTTGGGGTCAGAGGTCAACTCCAGGTGTTCATTTCAGGAGGTGAGTGTTTTTAATGCCAAAATGTAAATATCCAGCTATTCTGTGTTCCTCCTTGAGGCTTTTACACGATGGGTTGATAATAAAACAATCAATATCATTAACAAGTATGAAGGGAGAGCTATAGTTGGGATAGATTGTTTTCTTAGATAGACTTCAACATGAGGTTGTTAGCTCAGTTGCTAACATGAAATCCCAGTTGGGGATGCTGTTCACATTCTCTTCTGGGTTGATTGCCACATGTGACTGATAGTGAGTGACTGACATGAGGATGTTTAAAAAAGTGCTGGCTAACAAGTGGCTAAATGAGAGTAAAATACGTCAGTCTTAACCGCCTCGTTGTGTATACTCTTGTTCATGTGACCCGTGGTGTAGTTCCTTTAAAGCCTGAACATAATATACCATCAGCGTTTACTTTTGACGCTTCAAACATCATAAAAGTGGTGTTCATTTCTGAAGATTATCTTGCTGAACAAATCGTGTAAGAGCTTTTCCTGGTCTTACAAGATGTGAGCAGTAAAGTACAGCCATGTTTAAATATGTTGTATGGAAATGATAATGGGCTTGATAAAGAGATGCATAGCTCCCAGTGAAGTGAGTGCTCTGTTGTAATAACGAACATTAAAAAAATACTGAACATGCAAAATATACATGACTATATTCAGTGTATAAATTAGTTTGTGTCACATTTTTCGTAAAGCAACGTTTCCTTTGCTCACAGAGATAAAAAAAAAAAACTACATTTGCAGAAATATGACAGCCCTCACAAAGTCTGACAACAGCACATTTCCTCACGCCAATGTTAACGTTCTGACAACCAAAGATATTTTTCTTCGTGCTCAGCTAATTTAATAGGTATACTGTGCTGTGTGGCTCGGAAGAGGATCAGCATACCAGACAGAGTCACATCCAGATGCAGTAAGTGGGTCAGGGATTATCCAGCTGGGTCACATAAACACTGAGGCTGTGAGTCAGCTTGGCAGCGTTTGGATGCATCATGATCATCCCGTCAGTCAGATAATGAGATACACTGACCTGTGGCCGTGCTGTTCTGTGACTGCCTGCTTAGTCTGCGAACCGAACTGGCGCCGTTCTAAAATCATTACGAGTGTGAATTATCGCTTCAATGGATTGTTGTGGATTTTCTATTTAGAGAGAGGGGAAGTGAAAACAGTGTTTAAAGGCTCCCTTTGAAAGGGATCCAGTGACAGCTGTCTGTTACTGTCAACACAGAGAATTATCAGCTCAGTCATGAGTGTGCGGCTAATGACATTAATGAGCTGGCAGGGCTCACTAATAATCCTGGAATGGATTGAAGCCGTAATCAATATCATTTGTTACATCTGTGCTTTTACCGCTAAGACAAGTACAAATGTCCTGGAAAAAAAAGTCAACTGTGGACTAAAAGGTCTTTTCCACAGCAGCCATTTTGACTTGTTACAGTAGGGAAATCACAGGTGTCACTAACGTTAACAAGGCTCTGATCCATTCATAAAACATATTTTGAATGCCGTGTTTTGAACGGCTGGTATGAATGCAGTGTTTCCAAATGAAGTTTGTCTCCTAAATTACTTCAAGATGAAGTTATGTACACCAGAAATGCTGTTTTTCCAACTTAAAATTGAGGTAATTGGCCATTCTGCACAGATAATTGCAACACAAATTCCACATTAATAAGCATGTGAAGAAGGGGGGGGGGGGTGTCCGGATATCTAGGGAATTCATCGAAATCTATGAACTGTGTTATAAGTGAGTATATCTACATGAAGCTTAATTGAAATGCGATGCGAGCTTCAGGCTCATATTTGGCCCATTTTTTTTACTGCACATCTGCTAGCTTCAACCTTTCATCACATTCCTGGCTAGGTGGCAGTAATGTGCTCGTTATCGGCTCTTTAGTGTCACGAAAACCACTTATCATCACAGAGTGGATTCAGAGCTCTGTGGTGAAATATCACTATAATATTTATATCAAGGATCTTAGTTTGTCTCCATTCTGTGGTGTCTTCATTCCACTTGTATCCTCAGCAGCAGCCTTTTTAGTATACTGAATTGTTTTTTGTCAGTTTTCTTGTTATGAAATGACCATGCAGAGATTCTTCAGCTGGAGCGAATAATTGCAGTTTTAATAGTTACTCGATAACATTGGCTGAAACAACTCTAATACATCTTTTATCAGACAGATGTTTGGTGTTGAAGTACACTATTGTGTGACATAATGTGCTGCTAGCTCTCGTTGTTATCCATTATGTGTTTTCCCATTCAGCAGTAATGCTGGGTGCTCGTGCCTGCAGAGAGGACACGGCTTTGTTTCTAAATAAATGTTTGTGGCTTCACAGAAATCTGCCTAAACCGCTGGATTTTAGGTTAATCCTCCCTGATTGAAAATAGCTGCTGTTATTTAACAGTTCATCTGTCTGCATCACTAAAAAGTGAGTTTTTCTGGGTATTGCTTTGTACAGCGAAGTCTACTTTAAGATGTTACGTGCAACTTCTGTTCATCTTTGAAATGTAATCAATCACCTTTTCTGACTAGGTGGCCATATCTCGTTATGTTTCAGATGCAATTCAAAAAGGTTGAAAATCGAGTGTTTGCTCTTCTCAAGTTTTTAACAGTAATCTCAGTTTAGATCATTGAGCAAAATCTGCAGCCCAGTCCGCCTCCCTGCAGCGTTCTAAAATATAAAAGATTAGATCTATTTTATCTGCAGAGACGCGTTCTTGTTTTTATTACAAATGGACCTGGACTATTGCAATGTTCTTTATCTGTGTTTGCTCAAACTCTTTCAAAATTGCTTCTTAAAAACCATCGATTTCTCACAAGTTTCAGCAAGAGAGTATGAGTGGAACTCCAGTTTTAGCATTTCTACACTTGTTACCTGTAGAGTTTAAGATTTAAATGATCACTTTTAAGCCGTGCATGTAGGTTTAGCTTCTGAATATCTCCATAGGGTTGTTCTTAATAAATGATTTACAACCTTGACCCTGTAACAACCTGTCGGATCAGAGACAGCTCTTAAGCTTTTCTTGTCAATGAATTTTCAGATTTGATAAAAGGTTATTAGTTTTGTATGAGTGCTGTCATCAACATTAAGACTGCAGAGGACAGACGTCTCTGGTGTCTGTCAGTCAGGGCGAGGAACAAACCGTGACTAAGAAGAACAGGAGTAGCCGTCTCTGATTTCCCTCTCAGGATACACAAGAAAATGCACAATAATCATAAACCGCACCGCTGTAAAGAGCTTTGTGGTTTTCCTTCTTCTATTTAAAGTCTAGACCAAGCCTCTTTCTCAATGTCCATAAGTCTGCTTCTGCCTCAGACACTCGCAGCATCGTTCAACATACTCCGGGCTTTGTGTTTGTCAAAATAACCCCAATGTCCTGACCTCAGACTTCCTGTCGAACGGAACAAGTAAAAGGTTCAATAAATGGTGCAAAGAGCATCAGAATGTTACAGGATGGTGATAAAAAAAAGGAATAAACATTAGTAGTGTTTCATGTTTGTTTCTTTAAATTAATAAATATAGTAGTAAATGGATGGATAGCAACGGAGTTCCTTTGATATGAAATATAAAGGAAAATATGTTTTATAATTTTAATGATTCCTCAGCCGTCCAGTCAGGACCGATAGCCGATTGGTTGCGAGATAGGCATTTGACCAGTAGTATAGTCTAGTTTTTTTGGTATTTTCTTGTATATTTTGGACATAAAACTGGGGGATTACAAACTGCATTGATTTAGATAGATGTTTTTCCAAAGTCAAATTTGATGCTGTAAATTCGGAGGCATTTACATTTCTATCTATTTAAAAGGATCCCTATTAGCTAATGTTTCTGAGGGTACATCATATTCATCCTTTACATACTTTATACAACATTTGTGTCACGCTAAGTTGAACTAATGCTTATCTTTTACTGTGTTATATTAAGAGGCAGTACTTCAAATCTTCTCAACATTCATTCCTTGTACATTCACTTACATCATCACTAATTAATTAGTCTATGAATTAGCCTCCAGGGCCATCACCAGGGAATAAGAACAAAACATTATACATGACAAACCCTGAGCCATCGATCAGCTGCTTCAGTAATGCATTCTTAAATGGTATTTGAATTTACTTTAGGGATTGATGTACGTAAAGGGGGCAATTATTCCAATGATTAGAGCCACGATGACTGGCTTTTTGTAAGCATAATATTATGGATGAGGTAACGCTGTTCAAGTGAAATGTGAAAGTTAGAACATTAGGGAATTTGACTGGTGGAACACATGCTATGACATTGTTGAGACATGCCTTTTCTTTACTGGTAATCATGAGATTTTACGACGCACGCTCTCTGTGTTTTGTTCTTATGTAGTTTACTCAGTACCCTTTTTGATGAAGACCAGGCAGGTGAGTAAAAGCCCAGGCGGCTTAAACTGAAAGATTGAACTACTCGCCCTAGAATGTGTGCTGGAGGACAAGGAAGACATTTTGTTGTCCACCCGTTGTAGGTTCACCCTTCAAGTACAGACGCAGTGTGGGCAGATGATCAGAATAAGGGATTTAGTTTTTGAGATGTTCAGGACGGATGTTTTCAAAGAACAAGTTTAACTCTGAAGAAGCAACTTTGTCTAGTTGAAGCCTTAACTAAGTTTATTTTAATCTGACCCATCATAAACATAACAGAGTCACACATTTGGTGTTTCCTTTCGAGTGTCAAGTTTGAAACCAACGCTGATGCTTTTTCCTCTGGTGTGTGTCTCGATCACTTCTGCACACATTAGTCAGAGAAGAGGCTGCAGCTGCAGATCTTAAAGGGTAGGTGGCAGTATTGGCTAGTATTATTAGAGTTATTATCCAATAACTCTAATAATGCGCCGGTGAGCTGCACATAAAACATTAGAGATTCGAAGAGGCCACTTTGGAGCAAATATAATAGAAATTCAGAGATGCACACCGTATATCAATATGAACGTTTTATGAAAAAAACCAAACAATCATGCACACGTTCAGTTCCAAAAGACAAACACCCAAAGCAAGTGAAACACAATATATATATATATTATTTACATATGAACACCACTGGTAATTTCAGCATGCCTCTTTAACCACATGAGGCTGAGATAAAACCTGCAGCTTAGTCAATGCGATCCACAGTAAAGCAGCAGCCATGGAGAGTTATCAGACAACACTGTGCTCGATACACCATTCATAATTGTAATTTAGATATCAAACAAAGGCTGATGATTTCATTCACGGTGTGTCAGAGTGGGGACCATGCACAGCTCTCCGTAGACCAATCTGCTCTGCTCTGAAACTTTTCTGTTAATTACATCACTCTTCTCCTCCTACACCCAAACGGGGATTGCGAAGCAAAATTAGGTCAACATCAGCGTGTCACCAACAAGAGACTGACACATTAAACAACATAAAAACAAAAGCTGGTACCCTTGAATTAAATAAAAAATCTTCCTCAGTTAATCAGAGCAGTACACCTCAGGAGAATTGGGAACAACACAATGATGAACGTCCTGCAGCAGAGCCTGGCACATATTTGCTCCATCAACACCAAACATGCAAGTAACTGACACGAGCCATCAACATGGAAGAACCAATAGTCCCTCTTGTTTTCTGCAGGCAATCCCATGTCAATCAGATCAATAGATACAAAATGTCCGACAGTATTAAGACCACTTGGAGGTCTTCGGAAGCATTAGGCAAAACATTATTGCAAGGGAGAGGTATGTGTGCTGTGAGATGGACGGTTCATAATGGATTGAGTTTTAATGTCAGCAACAACAACAAATTATCGGCCCGTAAAAACAGGAAGTACACCTGACTTGAATTCAGATTTCTCCCTCATTAAATGTTCTTGCACGATTTCAATTTTTCTTGTAAATTGAGACCAGTTTGGAGCAGCGCAGAGAGGCATTTAGATTGACATTGAATCCACGAAAAGGGACGTGGATCCCTGTGAATATGAATATGATTATGAGAATTATCATGCTTCGCGGTGAGGACTGTTTCCGAGATTTGCATTGGGTCTATTTAGATCCAAGATTATAGTATTGATCTCTGAGCGTGACCCCCCTTTGGGTATGTTGTTATGAATAATGATCTCATTTATGACATCGTAGACATGCAGACAATCCTCAGAGCATGCGATGAAACGTCTCTCGCCAGGCAGTGTCTCCAGTGTCCGTGCAGTGGAAGAGGATCAGTTCATTCCGGCAGCGTGGATCCAGGCAGCTCGTTGGTCAGCGTGTGCCAGCGCTCCACCTTCTGGCCCTTGTTCTTCAGACAGTCTATCCAGTGCTGCAGAGTTTCTCCTTGTGAGTGACACCCCAAGGACACACCGCCTGACCAGTGCAGAGAGACAGAAAAGAAAGTCAATGTGACTCGAGAGGAAAGTGCGTGTTTGATAAACAAACGGGGAGAATTTGACTCCAAGGGGTGGATTTATGTTGTAGTAACAGAAATGTATTCAGGATGGCATGTTACTGCTTTTGATGTCAAATAGGTTGGAGTGGGCGTAATTAGCTGTAGCTTCAACCTACACCTTTTTGGTCTATTGAAAATCTTCTATTTTGTGTTAATGTTTTGTTTTCTACTGTAGGCCTACTGCTTTATTAGCAGACATTTTTTTTTTGTTGTCATTACTGAGAGACAGAAATACATTTTAATTTAAAAAGAAATCAAGGCCGATGATATGAGATCTGAATAAATATGGTTTAAATATAAATCATTTTAAATAACTTAATAAAAGCTGGCAGATTTCAAGCCGGATTTGTTTAAGAGGAAAACAAAATCTGAAACTGCTGAGAGACAGACGTTGGTTTGTCTTTTGATAGGGTTTGTTAAAAATACCAAACTTTGATTTAAAAGATCCAGGGAAAAAAATAGAGGTGGAATATTATTATAGGTTATAAGTCAGATACACTGGTGTAAATGTAATCACACACCAACTCGTATCGAGCAAATAGTATAAAGCTCATTTTCAGCCTAAATGTCACTGACACCCGTTTGGCAACTAAACCCTGCAAATTACACAGAGTGCTGCACTCAGCTGCAGAAAATAGAGAGCAGCTTAGAATATCTTTGGTAACATCTGCCATGGGTATATTATTGGACTGCTAATGGAGTAGCCAAACGGTAATCCAAATATACAACAGCAGGAAATTATTAGCTGCCTATGACGTCACCTATGAAGTCATTGGACTTTCCCAGGTCGTAGTCCCACACTGTGACCTCCAGCGTCTTGGTGGCTAACTCTGAGAATGTAATTTCATAGAAGAACTCCTGGGTGGAAACAGAGAGGGGAGGGGTGACAGCAAAGGTCAGAAGATCACAGCTAACACCCATCTTTCTCCTCCTCTATAAACTCTAAAACACCAAATAATAAGGCAACAGCTAAGCATGTGCAAGCAGTAATTGGCTGTCTTACATATATGTTGCGGGGAATTTGCATGCGGTGTAGTGTCTCTGAGGACTGTAAAAATATAAATTAGCTCTTTATATTCAACCAAATGTGCTCCTCCCTCCCACAGTTATGCACAAACATGGATGTCTACCTCATTAAACTCCGGGTTGAGAGTCTTTTTTATCACCGCTGTTTTGTGCTTGGATTTCTTCTGGACGTCTGGCTTGAGGTACCTGAGAGAGAGGAATGTGATGCCATCGTATAGGAGTTTGGTCATTAACTTTCACAGGTCAAAGCACCGCTGAAAGGAAGAGTAATAATATGGCGACTGCATCAGGGATAACTATGTAAAAGTCAGAGTAAGTTCATGGAGTCGAAAACTGGGCCAGACTTAGTCATTTGTGAACAAACACAGCAATGCAGGTAAAAAGAAAAAGGAGGTTGTATTTGCCTTTGATTAATCACTGGTTATGCACCACCCAACTGGCACGCTAAGTGACACAAATCAAACGCACCTCGACCCAGAAAATGGATTTCTCCTTTCACCGAGGAACTTTTACCTTTTTATGAGTGAGAGGATTTTCACAAAGCTCGGGTGTCTCGTTCCGACACATGAGCACAACACACTTGTACAGATGAGAACATCAGCATTGCAGCATGTTGAGTGTGTGTGTGTGTGTGTGTGTGTGTGTGTGTGTGTGTGTGTGTGTGTGTGTGTGTGTGTGTGTGTGTGTGTGTGTGTGTGTGTGTGTGTGTGTGCACCACGAAAACTTTTCAGCTCTCTTTTTCCTTTGACATGTGTGATGGTGGCCGTGGTGGAGTTTATACTGTTTACATCTCTGTGTTGTCTGCTTGGTGACAGATTGGTGGATTCTATAAGAGGTGTAGGGTTATTTTATTTGTGTCAGGATTAATAATGATTAATGATTCAATAGCCTGAAGGATTTTTATTATTTTGCACCAGCTGTGCTGTTATTTAATTGCATTGTCTGAGTGTTGTCATGTTTTCTGGTTAATTCTACTGTTACACCGAGGGAGGCCGAAGATAATTGATTATTATATGAACAGGCTGCAAAGTGCAAATTGCTTAGAGACATGTCTGCATGGTAAATATGAAGCTACAGCCAGCTGTCTATTAGCTTAGCTTAGCACAAAGACTGGAAACCAGGGGAAACAACTAGCCTGGCTCTGTAGAAATGTATTAAATCACAGCTTAATTAAACGCCAGATTTTCATTAGGGATGTTTAGTGTTGGAAGTTGGATTTTGTTACCTTTGGACAGAGCCATGCTAGCCGTTACCCTTCGAATCCAGCCTTTGTGCCAAGCTAACCAGCTGTAGCTTTGTATTTGCTGTATAGACATGATAGTGGTATTCATCGTCTCATCTAACTCTCAGCTGGAAAGTGAATACCAGTGAGCATATTTCCCAAAATGTCGACCTCTTTAATATATTATTTGTGAAGCTAACCATATGTGAGTGCGAGGACTTATCACCAACAAACACAGCACAGACTGAAAAAGCTCAGCATCCCTTCGCGAGGTGTCATTAAATTCTCAGGATATTTTTAAGCCAGCTGGAAGGAGCGTGGCAAAATCTCTATTCACATTTGCTTTCCACCCACCACCCACAGCTCGGAGAGCGTATGTTCCCACACGCTCTCAGACACAACAAAGCATCTGGGGAAAAAAAGCTCCCGCCAAAGGGCAAAGATGCGAGCACGCATCCAAACTGAAACAAGGTGCATGGTGTACAAATGTGGATGTGTGAGGGATGTATGCGTAGGTTTTGGTGGATGTAAAGACATAGGGAGAGTTAAAGGCATGACGGGAAAGGAGATGGTGATTGGTATACTAAAGTGAGGCAAGCGTGCCTAGCATATATATGTGTGTGTGTGTGTGTGTGATAGGTTGTTTAGTGTTTTACTCATTCCAGACACGAGCTCAAAGCCAGAACCAACACTCAGGAGAACAACCAGTTAAACATAGGCTCATTTGTCCAACTTATGTCAGGGTGCATCATTCAACCTGGACCTTCCTGCCCTCTACACGCACACGCACACACACACACACACACACACACACGCGCACACACAGTTTTGCCTTTCTTTCATCGGTGAGAAATTAATCTCCAAAGAAACCTCAATGACAACAACAACCATCTCCTCCGTGATGCAGTACGCCCTTAACACTAGATCATGTCGCTGCCTTTTCAATCCATTTTGAACGCTGTCAATACACACACACACACTGTTACCATTATCTTGGCGAGTGATATATTTCACAATGGCCTCCGCTAAGTGTGAAAGCTGCTGTCATTTGTCAGTATCACCTTGTGCGGGGTTAACTCGAGCCATTTATCTCTCATGAGTGGTGACAAAAGGTGATTCATGTGGTCAATATATGAGCCAACGGCCAGTTAAGACCAAACACCGGTAATACGGTGGAGAGGGAGATTGCCGATGGATAGGTCATGTGAAAATTGTTCTGAAAAGAGGATTGTGAAATGTCAATCCATCAGTTTAAGTTGTGTAATCATAATTTAATCACTCGGGTAGCAACATTACTCCATTTTATGTAATGGAATACACCACAGCATTCAGTTAGTGGTTTGATGTCATCCTTACGTTTTAACATAGGGGTCTGAGTAGCCGTTGACGTCCATGGCTGCCAGGTGGGCGCAGCGTTTGACACCCACGCACAGCCCGCCACGAGCCCTCTCCTTGGCCTCGCCCTTCGCATCGCCATCACTGGCCGGGGGGAGGTACTGCAGGCAGAGCAGCAAACGGCCTCTCTCCTCCAGACTTCTCTGCTGCTCAGTCTCCCACTGAGGAGAGAAAGAGGGGATACACGCGATGGGAATAGAAAAATATACATTAAAGATGTGTAAGCTGCATTTGTAGCTGCTACATTAGGCTCAGAGATAAAAGGAGGACTCTTATTTAGAAAATATGAGTCTTGTGCCATGAAATGCTGATCAAATTGGCAACGTTATTGAAGTTGTTCTTTAAAGCTGCTGTGATCGATATTCTTACATCACCAGTGGATTACATGACTAATGCTCTCTTAGCATGATAAACGCTCAGTGCCTTTAGTGATTTCCAGCTAATTGCTTTTCTTTTACAGCCCACAACTGTGCAGTTTCAGTTTACTCTCATTGCTCTCATTAGTGTCCGTTTTGCTGAAGGCAGCTGTTTTCAGTGAAAGAACTCTACCTGCTCAGCACCAAACAGCAGACAGACAAAGTAGCAACTGGTGAACATAGTGGAGCAGTTGGAGAGTCAGATATTTCCCTCAGGAGTTGGTCAAAAGCAAAACATTGCTCAAAGGAGAGTGAATATTGCACTTGTTGACTCAAAAAACGACGGAAATCGATGCTGGTGTTGCTCTGTGTCTGTTAGACGTGTAAATAAGCCACAGCTGTTTGCAATCGTGCTTGAACTATCATCTCGATAAGGTGATAATGTCAGTTTTGTGTGGCCCAAAAAAAAGAAATCAATTGTTACCGTTTTTTAAAGCTGCAGTGAAAACAAACCGTGCAGATCTTCTTGCATCAGCACAGCAGAAATCAAAGTCAGCTTATGTAACCTTTGTTGAGCAGCAGCTACAGGTGACGGGATAAATGCTAAAGCAGTCGTAGAGTTCAGCGCGGGTCTAAAACATGATTCCAGCCGACTCAACCAGACTTCCTGCCAAATTTGAGACGCAAAACAAATAGATTTAAGGTCATCTTTTTGTCTTATTCCATCAGTTACATACCAAGTAAGGCTGTAGCTGCAAAACCCCTGAGTTCATTGAACTGCGCGATGTGAGTTGTATTGTTTATGAATTCAACCTTTTTATTTGGGTGGAAGAAAAATGTGTAATTTCTTCTTTCAAAACTTAAACTCTGAAAATGTACTTTGTAGCCCTCGCTGTTATGTGGGTCATCGCTCTTCTTTCTCTCATAAGTAAATGCACCTTAAGAGCGCAGTGACTTTGATCTTTCAGTTCATCTCTCACAGCTCCGCGAACAAACTCAACCATCAAGTAATAAACAGCAGTGCAAAGACCAGCCTCGAACAGACTGAAGCGCCAGCCTTAGAGACATATTAATGCACTTTTGTCGCTCCTGGCTCGATCATTTTCCACGGACAACATCAAACGGCTAGCAAAGCATTTAACAACAAGCGGAACAACTGAGTAGATTCAAAGTGACAGATGAAAGAAAGCGAGGAAGCAGCAACAGAGGGTGGAGAAGGGAAGATGTTCTCACAGGGCCGTGACTCACTCTCATGGCCAACAGCAGCAGTACATGTATGTTATTTATAGGAAAGACGTGCAGTGATTTTTTATCACTCCCATTGCAGTTTTCCTGTTTCACCACAGAAGATGCAAAAATGCTCTGTTTTATTGCCTGTAATGCGATTTTAATGTAGAATGGGTTCCATCACTGAATATCTCTCCTCTCCTATATCTCTTGCCATCTCTTATTAAGTCTTATCTCCAGGCGAGAGGTGGACACAGCCAGGTTGATCAATATGCCACACGCCTCACACTCCTCCATGCTCCTCCCTCCCTTTCCCCTATATTGTCTCAACAGCTTGCCCCCTTCTTGTTTCCCCTACATCTCTCTTTCCTATGTTTTCCCCCTCTCTCCTTATCTGTGTTTTTCTCAGGGAATCATCCATCCTGCCAAACAGCCAGTCCGCCATCTGCCGTGACTGAGAGACTTTAAAACTTGCAATTAGTGAGGATAATTTGTACCAGGTATCTGGTGAAAGAACAGCTTCAGACCTTCACAGATCGATAGAGAGCAACTCATTAGGGAGGTGAAAATAAACAGGAGCCAGCCGCACACTGTGACAGACAGATTGGGAAGAGATATATTTGTGGGTGGGTAAGAGAACTGGAAAGACGATCGCATTTAACAACCTTGAATGTGGAGAGAAAACACAGCAGCAGCAGTTTTACTCCAGTTGTCTTCTTGTAGTTAAAGGACTACACCGGTCCTCTGGTTTGGTCCCTTTGTTAATTTACCCAATATGTGATGAGAGGCTCTAAAATCAACAACAATAAATTAATGCTGCCTTATTAGATTACATGATCCTGTCTTAAGGCAGGACATCTCTATTCACAGCAGAAAAATATACGACAATGGTTTTAGAATGGCTAGCTGTGGTCTTAAGCATACAAGTTGTGGTAAATGCTTTAACTTTAATGGCACTAATATTAACCCACCGTTATTGGTATAATTCAATTAAATTCCATTGACTGTTCAGTTTATAAAATGTCGGAAAATAGTGAAAAATGTCCAAGGTGTCATCAATAAAATAAAGCACAGCAGCAAAACCTCAAGCTAGATTTGACTTTAACTGATAAATTAATTATTTATTTCAGCACTTTTTAAAATATAAACAGCTAAACTTTTTGCTTTGATCATTCTTAAGTGAAGACGGATATTTTGTTTCCAGACGAATATCACGGTAATAGACTTAAAAACTGATCTCCACCTTGAAATATTAAGCGGTTTATTCTCATACTTTTAGGATAATGCTTTCAGTCACACGAGTCTTTTAGTCTCATATTGGGTTCGGTGTAGTCCGTTAAGGCAGGATGACAGATGGACTGTGAAGGACAGACAGACAGGAGGAGGGTCACTTTGAGCAAAATAAGAGGAGTCATGTGGTCACCTCTCTCAGGTAGCAGGAGATTCCTCTCAATGCTGTGCTCATCGCGGTCGGTGACGGCAGCTGGAGGCAAAAAGGAGAGAAAGAGATACATGATAAGGGGATATGACTGACAGAAAAGCTGTCCTAGCAGGCTAAAGGGGCATAGGATGATACAGAAAGGGATAGACGCATCAGGTTGAGGGTGATGCCACTTTGAAAATGACATGCGTGACACAGCGCCTGGTTCGCAGGATGATAGAGAGGCTTTAACGTTTGATCGCAGAGTGGCCACCGGCCTCAGAGGGACAATCTAATACCAGCAGCCCTTTCTAACTCATCGAGAACAAACAGCCGGCCTTTTCACACACACATGCCCCCCCCCCCCCCCCCCCCCCCCCCCCCCCCCCAGCTCTCCGCCGCTTTTATTTTTTTAATCCATTTGTTTCTCATCTCTCTCACTTGCGCTCTCTGTCCATTTACCTCTCCCCCTCTGTCTCCTCTCCCTTTATTCTCCCAATCTCTACGTACCCTTTTCCCACGCATGACCCAGCTGACATTTAGCCTGCACAAAAAGATGTTTGTGAGCTATAAGAATAGACACATCCTCTGTCCTCTGTTTACCTCATATTTGTTATTCTCAGTAGGCCAGCTGGCTTAATGCAAAATATACTTTGGCCAAAAGAATATGGATACCGTACTTTGGGTGGTTTTAGACTGTTTTTCTTGCTTGTGGTCCTTTTTTAGTTCCAATGAAGAGAAATCTCTATGCTTCAAATCATCCAATGATATTTTAGTCAAGAGCTCTACTGGCCTGCACAGAGCCCTGACCTCGGCATCATCCAACACCTTTTGGATGATCTGAATGACCTTATCGCTCAACATTATAGCCGACCTCACTATTGCTGTGGTGGCTGAATGTGAACAAATCCCTGCATGTTATGGCAGCAGATTAATGCCCGTGGTGCATTAATCTGCACTAATGCCCATGGTGCATTAATCTGCACTAATAAACAATAAAAAACACACAAGCAATCTTTGCTTTAAATATTTAAGATTGTTTAGGTTCATATAGCAGGAGAATCAGTCTATTTATCTGCTGTTTACTGTCAAATAACAGTACAGCATTTAGGAAGCATTTGTTTGGCTCTTTTGGTAAAGATGCTACAGAGATTGTACAGACACGCTTGGTATTTTATTTATTATGAGACACAGGTGTGTGTGTGTGCCTCATCGGTCTACCAAATAAACGCCTCCCTGTTGGCATGTAAAAACAATTTTCTTGCCTTCCTTCTTTGTCTTTTTTCTCCTTTATGTGAGGTTATGAGTCAGACAGGAAGCTTAATATACTGAATATTACAGTACTCTCAAGTCATTTATCTCCCTCATACACTCTCATTTCCCTCTCTCCTTCCTTTAAGTATTTCTTTCCTATCATCCCATTTGTTCTTTCCGCCCTCCCTCTTCTTCTCACAGGGGGTGGATGCTCCAGACAGATGTTGAAGTGTTTAGTCTGGTCAAGCTTCACACGACGCAGGGCCACCCGCGACTCCCCGATGAACTCATTATGTGTCAGCTTGTCTTCGTCGCACACAGACACCCTGGGAGTAAGAGACAGAGAAAGGAGGAGGGGGGGGGGGGGGGTCAGGAAGAGAAATAGTGTGAGACAAAGATAGGGAGGTGGGGAATCATGAATACGATTTAGAGACGCTGATTATTAAGACAGAGATGTGCGGGTGTGAGAAAGAGTGGTGGAATTAGTTATTCCCAATGCTGTGGCAATATTATGAGCGAAGGTAATTGTTGACATAGCTCTGATCTACACGTATATAAATCCAGAGTCCAAAGCACATTGTACAATACTAGTAATTACCATTTTCCCTCACGTGTGAAATTAGAAATTAAAAGCGCATTAAGTCAATTCATATTCATAAGGCTGGCAAATATTTACACCGGCCATAATGTCACCTGAAATGGATGATTGGGTGAGAGCAGCAGAGAGAATGAAAGAGATGGAGGGAGGCTGTGTGTGTATGTGAAATAAAAAGCAGAGCCAGGGATGGAGTGATGTGGGGGAGAGAGGGAGAGATACAAATGGAAGAATTGATTTAAATCTGTGTGTTTGTGTGTGTGTGTGTGTGTGTGTGTTTGTGTGTGTGTGTGTGGACATATTTATGCCTGCAAATGTGCATGTCTATACTGTAGGCAGAAATGGAAAAACAGGCTAACTGACATTCAGAGTGATTCATTTTCTGTGCTTTATGTGAATCAAAGACATGCAACGAGAGGAAGAAAACTAAGAATGCAATCTTTCAGAGAAGGGCTGATATGAACTTGTAACCTCTTTGCTCTCAGTTTTATTCAACTTCCAACTAAACATTGCAGTCACCTGCTGCCTTCAGGTTCCGGTAATAAAAAAACGGTAATGCATAAATCAAGAAGGTGCAAGAAGCCAAATGCCATGGGACACCAGATATTTTCTGACATCCACAGAGTCTAGTAGTTTCTGAGCCCTTCAGAATCAGACAGCAGCAAAAATAAGGACAAATGAAAATGGGGGGAAAGAAAAAGAGAGAAAGGTCTGGAGTTGGTGGCAAAAAACAATAAAAAGAGATGAAGACAGTCTGAGCTGAGAGGGGAAAGCTAGCAGCAGGTTACATACACATGGTGATGAGTCTAATCAACACATGTTTACAACTTTAATGTCCATGACAGACATGTAAACTTAAGACTGACGCTGTATAATTGAAAGTTTTTTTTAAAAGTGTCATCATGAATAAATGATGACACTTTTAAAGTTGACTCTTAAAAGTTAGACATGATAAAAGTGTAAAGACTTGCGATGAGTCAGACTTTAGTCTTACTAACTCTAAATAATTAGATAATCAATCAAAATGACTTTGATCTCATAGTTTTGAGTTTGGACTTCTCATTGTTAGTAAGAGAAAAAATGAACTTGCTATAATCATATGAGTATGACTATTAGCGCAGGGTATCAGTACTCCGAAATAACCCAGTAACAATATAACAAAAAGTGTCTTCCTTCTCCCTACTTCTTTTTATCATAGCTAAGAATAACAGTATAACTAAAAAGCAATTTGCCTAAACATGAGTATCTTTTATCACTCATTGGTTTTATTGATTTGTTCTTGACAGGAATAAACTTCCACAGACTCTTGTCCTTATTGTGAAAAATCGTGTTGGCCCATAGCCTTCAGACAGGTGTGAATTATGTTCAAAGATATCAAAAGGATTGTAAAACATGACTTCCTCTCATCATAAGGCAATATAATACGCAATTGCAACTATTTGAAAATGGTACTTTCTGAAACTACTGTACTTCTGATCTGTCTGACGCTGCGGTTTGTTGTAGCTGCCGGTTCAAAGTTGGATGCAGAAACGATAACGGAGCTTTTTCTGCGATGGATTTCTTCCTGTATTAGAAGTGTTGAAATTCAGTACAAAATTGCAAGTCTTCAGAAAATCCTCCTGTTTAACCTACTGGAAGTAGCCTAGCTTTCTGCTACTACTCTATGATAAGAAAGGAAACTAAATAACAAAGACATTTACAAAAAAATGCTAAAATAGCTACAGCCGCTGTTTATTAAACTTGTAGTGTGTTAACTGTTTTGACTGTCAGATTTATGTGTGATGAAACGTTACATTTGCTGTCTGCTGATCTTTGAAGGCCTCTGCTGAATTTAACACAGTGTCGTAGGCCTGTTGTAGGGCCAGTCTCTCTAATTTCCCCCGAGAGATCAACCGTCGATCCTATTTGAATCCCACTCCCACATGCGCCATGGCAAAGTTTTAGTCACAGACGGAGACAATTTGCAGCTTTCATCACCTCTGGCGGGGGTCAATGAAATTGAAACACCCCATGGTGCTTAGTCTGACCTCAATCTGTCACTGCAACTTGGAAAGAGATAAAAGCAGGAAGACGGACGGAACGAGAGACAAAGAGAGAGGGATGGTTTGTAAGGAGTGAGGGGAGATCTTTTCTGATCTGAGTGGACAGGAGAGATGTGCAGATGGGGAGGAATGAAGAAGGTGAGGCGACAGAGGGGGATGAAAGGGATCAATGGAAATAGAAGGGGAGGCAGGATAAAGGCCTAAAAACCGAGAGTAAAAGACTCTGTGATTGAGATGGATGATAAGAAATCCTTTGTAAGCAAGAGTCAGTCCTCTGATGGGCAAGACAGGGCCGAGAGGCAGGAAGTGAAGGAGACAGAAATAGCCAGACATTAAGCAAACATTTACCGGAGTGTTTTGCGGTACATGTCTTCCTCTGTGATGCCACAGTAGGTGAGCGTCTCGTTCCACACAGGGTTCAGCGTGTTGCGAACGGTCTTGGTTTTCAGTTTGTTGGCCTGTGCACCACAGCAGAGAGGAGAGGAAAACAAATCATCTCAGACAGCAAACAACGTGCAACAGGACGTTCTTACAGGATACGAGGTCATTTTGTTGTACAGCTGATTTACTGGTCTGCACTCGCACTTTTAAAAGACAGCTCAAAATCACAGCTAGACTAAGTGTGCACTCAAACAGATTACTGAGAGTCTTTTTCAATTGTTGAGACAAAACCCAGTCCTGATAATAACAGCAGACCTTGCAGGCTCCCGGCAGCAGGTGCAGCTTGACATAAGGATCAGCCAAACCGTTGAAATCCATCGGTTTCAGACCCTAAAAAAGACAGAGAGAGACGATATAAGGGAGGGGGATATAGAATGATACGTGGAGAACATTGTGCAAGCTGCCAACACCAGTAATACATTATTAAACAATTACCAGACTGAGAGGTGAGGAGTTCATTTGAAAACTGAATCCAAAGCACGGCGGTAGCGAGGAGGTCGGAGAGTTTTACTTTGAGGGATAGTTTCAGTTGACCAGTGAGCCACATAGAGCAGAGGCTGTAGCCCACTGCATTTTGAAAACTATCTAAAAATTAACGATGAAAACTGAAATCCTCTGCTACACACTAATTAGAAGAGAGGGCTGTCACGGTAACAGATTTTCTAATACAGGATTTCTGTGGCGAAAATAATTGGCAATAACGATTTTTATAGAACTTTTGAAAAAAGTCAAAATGATAAGTCAAATTCATCTTTAACATTGTTTATTGTGCGTTTTGGCAAATGAATTAAACTCAAAATACAAGTGTAGGGAGGTAGAAAGAGAGTCTGTAACCATATAAAAGGATTTAAGAGGCGCATGCTTATTTACATGATATTATAATATGGGTATTATTAACATATCAATATTTCATTTTTTTAAATATCACTGTATCGTCAATATACATAAGTAGATGTAATGCATTGACCTGCAGTCTGTGTAACTTTAGATCTTTAATATCTCAGTTTCTTACTGTCGGCTTTGAGTTCGTTGTCATTTAAGTATAGTTAGGTTGAAATGAAGTTAATATAATCAATTGAAGAATAGGTAGAATTTCAGTCAAACAAGATTTTTTTGTTTCACCGATTGAACACATGAATACGGCTGATACAAATGTAAATATTAGATTTCTTTGTTGTTTACCTTTGCTCTCAGGAGTGTGCAGTGTAAGGAGCTGGTGGCTCTCTCATACAGTAGGTCAAACTCTAACGTCCCCAAGGCGGCTGGAAGACAGTTGATTGAAATAGTCCAGTCACTTTGGTAATTGCTTTTCAGCTGATGACTTTATTACCGTGTATAGAAAATGATGGCAGGAAGAAATGCAGACACTCAGGGAGACACTCATGAAATCACATTAAAACATTCTGCAAAAAGACTTTAGGTCCTGATAAGACGTTTAAGCAGCCTGAAGCTTTTGGTAATTGTTTTCAATGAGAGTGTTTTGCAAGCTGCTTTTATGTTGCTGAGCACCTTGCATCTTTCCGCTCTATGCATTTTGCGTTCTGGCGCCCTGAATACCTGGAGTTAGAAAAAAAGTTCAGAATGGAAAACGATCGACGTCATTTGCGTCTTTTCTCTTTGTGGTGACTGTTGCTGAAAGTTATATGACTTTACCAACCAGAAAACAGCCTGGAGGCAAGACGGTTTTTTTTCATCAATTTAAACCGTATCATTAACTATTGGGTTGCATAAAGTTCATGGTTTGTGTTTGCTAACGTTAGCACCCATTCTGTGGTTGCCGAACAACAATAATAAAAATAGCAAACTGCAAAAAAGGCTCAGTCTGATCACCAACAGAATATCAGTGTTTTCCACCTGCGAAGCGCACTCTGTCTGATCGGGCCCTTATTCACTCTCTTGCTGAGAGTGAGATGACAAGATCGACTAACTCTGGAAGAAAGCTAATGAGTGTGATTCCCGAAATATCGACCTCGACTACTTTTAAACGGTTCTCCTTTTACAACAAATGAAATGGAAACAATGACAATCAGCTGGAAACAGTGTGTTGAAACAACTCATTAAGTAAAGTCTGCTATAGCTGCAGTTGACAAAGTTAACTGTTGTCTCTGCTTTAGTTGTCTTTTATGAAATCAAAGACGCATTGTTTAAAAAAAAACTAAGAATGTGGCTGTAAATGTGTCATCACTGAAAACAGCATAACGTTGCTGTGTGAGGATTGAAAGCTTGACAGGCGTAGCAACTTTAGCGAAGGGTCAATTTAGATTTCTCTGAATTACTCTCGGACCTTTTGTCCCATAATCCACCTCCTGTGTTGAGTTCATTTCTATTCTTGGGGCTCAAGCAGCTTTATTGAAACCACGGTGTGACTTTCAGGTGACTCACTGTTATCATCGCTGTCACAGCTGTCGATCTCGATGGAGGTGTCCATGCTGCTCATGGCTGACAGTGAGCCCCCTCCGCCCGCCGCCCCCGGTAACAGCGGCGACAATAGGCCGCTGCTCCCGCCTCCTCCGGCGGCGCCAGGGCTGAGGGCGTTGGGAGCTGCCACCTGATTGGGCAAAAGTGGATCGGAGAAGGAGGAAGTGGGCGACAGGCGAGGGAAGTAGGCAGAGATTTGGCGGATGGGGCGGATTGGGCCCGGGCATACGTCGATGGCCATGTGCTCCTGGATGGAGATGGCGAAACGTTTTCCCTTTCGCACAGTCATAGCGCTACAGGGAAAGAGACGGATAGATTCAGGAAGAGTTGAATCACACTTTTCAGCAATGCAATAACTGGAATTTCCGAAGGCATCCAAGCCAATCGATCTGCAAACATGAGCTGTGGCTCGAAATTTCACTTCTGCTATTCCGAGCGAAACAAGGTAAGCTTAGTAAGATGGTTGGTGATAAATAACATCCTGTGTCTGGCCATGACTGAGATATAATCACATCTAATAAGAGTTTTCCATTTGCCAAGAAGACGTTCTTCTGATAGGAAGCGTTTATCTCAAACAGCTCTTGCACTGACACCTCTTCCAACATAATTAGAACTCTTAAAAAGAAAGACAATACTCATAAGATGACAAAATACGGCGGAGGATGTGTACAAATTTGCATTTCAATTGAATACATCTGAATAATCTCAAGCCTATCAGGGAGGATAATGAATCACGGACAATAAGGGTCTCCCCTGAATCCTAATCATCCTCAATGAAATGACTGTGAGCTGCTCCGACACACATGTTTTCCTCAGTGCTTAACAATCTTCTACAGACAGGCAGGTAATTACAGGATGAAGTCTTTACAGGCTGGAGAGCTCTTCAGTATACTCGGATGGAGGGAAGAGTCCTGGTGATTATATAAAGTTGTGGCAGCAGGGAGTGGAGTTGACCACAAGGCTGATGTGTCTGCTCTCTTCCTGAAATAAAAAGAGGGGGGTGGATTGCAAATATCTCACAGCTTTCGTTTTCTAAAGACAGCAGGCCCTGAGGGGGCGTTCTGTCCTCAATACTGAACAAAACCCCCCTACCCCCCCTTCTGTGCTCTCTGCGTTAATCGATTTAAACTGAGAAGTCAGTATTTGCACTGTATGTATTTGCACTTCCTCCGAGTTGTCTGTAACGGCACCTACACACTACATGACATTGCTGTACTGATCTCCTTACACTACTGTCTGTCTTCGAACAGGGTGTCTTGATGTGTTGTGGTTTGCACATTACACGAGTGATCAATGACAGCTGGGGTCCCACATTACAGGACATGTCACTGGGAGGAATCTCTGACAGAAGTCTGTCTGTTCTCAAAACTATGTTTAGTCAAAACACGAGGTGTAAGAACGTGCACGAGACGGATGCTTTTTCCTTCACAAATGGCAGTCATCATGAAGCTAGCAATCAAAGTTGTTTGTGCGCTGATTAAAAGCGAAGGAACGAACCAAGGAAAGAAGATAATTCATTGTTTGTTCTGCAAAGGGAGTAATTCAAGTGGTAATTTTGCAATGAACGCAGGTAGCTGCCTGTTTGTGTTGTAGCTCGACAACGACATGTTTGTGCTTTGTTTTTGTTTCAAATAATTAAAAAGCTTGCGTGCATGCAAATGTATTCTGATAGAAAGTATGTCCTCATAGCCATGCTTGCTGATGTTCTGTTGTAGGCGTTACAACAACTCCCCATGATGATTCCTTGCCCCGTATGTTACGCTCTCATTGGCTTTAGGTCATTGCTGCTCTCATTGACCATCAAAACGATTTTCCCACGACAAGATTTGGACTCGCAGATCGGTCCAGATATTTAATGTGTTAGATATCTCCCGAGCGTCTGCAACGCATCAGCGCATCGTCCAATTCGTGGCTTTGAAAATTCACACAAAGCTCACAGGAGCAGGCGCAGATTTGCCTCCGATCCGGGGCATTTGTTGCCGATCTCCAAAATCCCCTTGAGAGTGGAAAATCAGGGTGAGAATCTGGTAGTGTAGCTCGCTATGAGTAGATTGTCTGTGAAGTTGAGAAACATCAAAATGGGGAGAATCTCAGGACACAGAGAGGGACTAATAAAGAAATAATTTGGAAGTTAGTGGTCATATTGACTTAATTCTGGTGACTAAAATGAATGCCACAAACAGAAGTAAGGAATAAGACATGTTTGACTCCTCTTATGCAGTCATTAGAGCAGGAGATGTTTGTCAAACCTGCATCCATGTTATTAGTTCAACATACACTTATTCACTCTCTTGCAGAGAGTTCGATGAGAAGATTGATACAAGCCTCATGTCTGTACAGAGAGACGGGTCATTAACCCCCATTTCAATTAGTGCGGTTGAGGAATGTTGGTAGGTGGATGTTATTACCTTTGGACAGACCCAAGCTAGCTGTTTCCTTGTGTTTCCAGTCTTCATGCTAAGCTAAGCGAGCCAACTGCTGGCTGTAGCTTCATATTTATTGTACAGACATGAGGGTGGTATTAAGCGTCTCAATACGTCAAACTACTTTATTATTCACGCAGGTTTTACTTAATCTGCTCCTCATCTGCAGAAGGGTTGTCAAAACTGTAAATATGCCCCATTATCCCGCTACTTCTGTTTGTGGGGTCAAAACCAGTAAACAGATTCCTTCTAGACCCTTCAGTCGTGAAGATAAAGTCAATATGACCAATGGCGCCCTTGCAGAGAGTGGTTCTGATACTGTTGCCTCTGACTGTTGACCTTCAGCAGAATTACAGGCAGGGAGGGTCATTTGTCATGTTTGGTCCGGTGTCTCTGCTGTGAGCACAACAGTGGGTAATAAACACCACCGCTCATCCAGCTTTATCTTGGCCGGAGATGATACAAACTTCTGAAACACCCTGCAGTGCGCCAGCATGCAAACTTCCGACTTTGACAGACCACTGGCTCCGGAGTGCTGCATGATGGACATCTTTCCTTCTGAAAATGAACAGCAGCCATTTTGGTGCCACTAAGAACCACAATAGGAACATTGATGGAGTTTATCAGATAAACCAGCAACAGTAAACCATTTCAGTCTGGAGCAACAACAAAACAAACATGAAATAATCTTAAAGTAAAGCAGAAGATTGCACAGCATTAAGTAGAGGGAGAAGGAAATGAAACTGCCTGTGTTGACATGTTGTGTCCAGAATTAATTAAAAGATGAATTAATTTGGATCAGTAGATAATGATTGTTCTCGTGAATAATATACTCTATAATCCCACACACACATACATTCACAAAGGCATGCCATTAAACATCCGTGGATACACTTCTGTCAGATCATTAATTCATCTCTCCATGCACACACGCAGACACACACACACACACACACACACACACACACACACACACACACACACACACACACACACACACACACACACACACACAGTATCTTTCTCTATGCAGATGTTTTGCAGGCTTGTGAGCGAGTGTCTGTTGATATAATGTGCGCAGTCAGTCGCCTTCCAGTCCTGGCAGATGTGGCCATAAACTGTAGCTGCCCAAGCACCAGCACCACCAGCACCACCACCAGCAGCAGCAGCAGCACCACCCGCACAGCCGGGAGGCCTGGTAGCTTGCCGCCCGCGGGGAAGCAGGAGCTTACGGGGAGCTCATGATTGATCGCTCTCATGCTGCCAGCTGGAATTTCTCTCTCATCCTCTCCTTTTATCCTCATCTTGTTGCTGAGAAACTCTCACATTCAAAATAGTAAGGTACAGATTTCACCTCACACTTCACAGGCTTGTGTATGTGCTAAAGCTCGTTTACATACACGACTCTTAGCCCTCGAGCACACACTGGTTTCCCTATTTTACATAATTCCTATAAGCCTACAATAAAATATTGGCCCAACTTGTCAGCTACACACAGTAGCCCAGTGGCTGCTAGTTATGCAACCGCATACAGTACAGCATCTCCCGCATGGCTCCCTTGTACATATATATATATTATAGTGATGTTACATAGGTTTCCAGCTTCTAGAGAAGGAGGAATGAAGCCGGCAGTCAGGAATATCTTTGTGCAACATGCGACCTCCCCCCTCCTCTTTTAGCTCCTTCACTTTAAATTAGAGTCATGTCACAGGCATGGACGCTCTCTCCTTCAACCCCCATCCTCTACTGTCTCATCTCCACCTCCATAATCCACCTTTTCTCTTCTTCTCCCCTCTATATCTATGTCATTATCTCACCGTCAGACTTTCTGAGACACCATTAGTCCACCTGTAGGTATGTGAGGATCTTTCTCCGCCTCTCTCTTGGCTGGTTTTCTTCTTCTTCTCTTCGGTCCTACATACAATGGTCCCCTGCAGCGGGCACCGTTCACCTTTAAATAACAAGCTGCTGGCTGAAAGGCAGATGGGATGGTACACTGTAGCTACTCATTAGAGCTCGACAGACAGCACATCAGTTATAGCTAACCACAGTGACAGTGAGCACTTGTCAATTAGAGCCAAGTTATTTTCAGGCCGTTAGGGATGAGTAAACTTCAACGCGTGTGGGTGACAGTGTGTGTTGGAAGGTGAGAAGGAGCAGGTAAAAACACAAAAACAGACTGCCACATGTTGCACCCGTCTGCTGTGAGAGAACAATACATACATGTGCCAATCGGATCTTTACAGCTTTAATTCTCTCATGCATAGTCAACAAGAAAAATAACAACAAACAGACGTGTAAAGCAAGGATATAATGATTGCGATAGTGTGTGAGGGAGAAGGAAAGAAAACATTTTTTTTTTTAAGAAACACAAAGGTGGGAAACAAAACCGATTTAACCTGTGTGCATTTAGGAATAAAATTAATCAGAACGTTGACTTACCTCACTGATGGCGCAAGTGTGAAACTCCTCATAAAAAAAGAGGGGATTCCAGCGCGGAGAGGAGAGGGAGACTAACTAACAGGTGGTGAAGAGAGGAGCAGAAACCAGAGAGGGGAAGAGGAGGGGGGGGGGAGAGAAAGGGAGAGAGTGAGCTCTACGTGTATCATTAGAAATTAAATGCATGAATAGTTCAAGTTGATATAAAATGAGGAGCAGTGGGGGAGAGGACAGCGGCATGCTGCAGGAGGAAGAGGAGGAGGAGGAGGAGGATGGAGGGAGTCAAGAGGAAGAGAGAGAGGAGAGAGAGAGACAGTGGGGAGCTATTGCTTGACATTCTGTTGTGCATGTGACTGTTTCGTCTCACTCCCTCCTGCATCCCCACACAATCACCCTACACACACACACACACACACACATTTGTTTTTGTCACTTAGGAGGACATCGCATTGACTTGCATTCATTCCTTGAAGACTTGAACTAACCTTAAAGGATAAGGCTAATGATGCTACTTTTTTTTTCTATCTTTCCTGAATAAAATCCATATTTAAAAGAACATTAGTACCTATTGAGGTAACAATGAGGCTATGGCAGTAATAACCATCCTGGAATAATGCGTGAACACTCCCAAGTCAGGGAAGTTTTCCTGTTCTAACCATTTTACCAGGTTTGCGTGAATGCAGAATTAAACCTATATATTGTCATAAAAATATTTAGAAAACGTAAATTTCCTGATATTTTAGGGTCAGCTGTGAGATAGATGTATTACTTGGCAAATAGCAGCATGTTGGCACAACAAAGCTGCTAGTTTTGGTGCCGTTGTGTGTTGAGACCTGAGCCTGCACTTACCGGCCGGAGATGCTGCAAAAAAGGCTGAGTGGATGATCAAGAAATAGGTCCATCCCAGTTCACTTAAGTATTCTTAGGAATTACGTCCATATTGGACCAACCTGCATGCACCGCACATTTAAGTTAATGTTTACCTTTTTAGTAACCACGATCTTCCTCCACCCTTGAAAGTGATTTAGTTGTCCAACCTTAACCTTACCTGAAGCATAGCATGTTTGCCTTGACAGGGATCTTTCCCTAACCTTATCCATACAGCAGTTGCCATGCGAACATGTTGCAGAAAGCAAGAATGTTCAAACATTGGCATTTAATAACATTCAGCCTCTATCCAATATCGACGTCCTTGTCTAACAGTTGGCCAGTCAACAGCCGTTCAGGCATTTTACACTCGTCTTGTACGGATACAGAGAACTATTTTGGACAGAGCCAGACTAGCAGTCTCCCCCAGCTTCCAGTCTTTATGCTGAGCAAAGTTAATCACCTCCTGAGTACCCACATAATGTGAGTGATATAGTGAAGTATACACTCACAGGCAGCATCTCTCATGCAGGCTTTGTGTTATTTTTACGGGGGTATAAAAGACATCTAATTACATTTCTCCATCTTTCTGTCCAGGTTAAATCCAAACTAATACACTGTGTCTAAATCTCTCTGCCTCTCTCTCTCGAACGTACGCAGACTCTTCAGTCTCAGTTCCTCCATATAATTAAGCTAATGGTTCTTGAGTCAGTGAAAGACGAGGGGGAACATGCTATTTCACCCCTTGCGTCTATCGAAGGGATAAAATTGGTGTTCTCTCCATGTCTCTGTCTCTTTTTATCTGACTTGTCCGCTCCTTCAGTTTGGAGTCCACACTCTCTGAAACTCCCTCTCCGTCTATCAACAGAGGAGCCAAGAAGCTGTCATGCAGCACAGGCTGTTGAATAGACTTGCTGTTGCTTTTTTTTGTGATATCTTCAAAAATTGCTTGATGTCTTTGTTCAGTGGTGTTCTTCCCGTCTCTCTCTTATCTCATGCCCCCTCTCCAGCTCCCTCCTCGCTCTCTCTCTCCTTTTTCTGTCTCTTACACACACACACACACCCACACACACACACCCTCATGTATGTTCTTGTCCCATTAAATTGATGCCATGTCGCATGAATGCATTAACATGGCAATATAATGCATGCGCCTCCAGAGAGTCATGACTTATACTCCTTCATGCAAACAACTAATGCCGCACATGTTTTCACAACATCACACACACACACACACACACACTGCAATGTAGAGCCACCCCTCTGCCAACTCTGTCACTCTGGAAATATACATTATATAAAACCCTGCTATCACCTTTTTGAGCTTTATTCCACTTCCTTCCCTCCTCGTCATACTCTCCTGCTTCCTGTTTATGAGGACTGAAAATCTCCTCACTACAAATGCATCGTGGTTACGTGCTCTCTCCACACCAATTATGTCGCTGACGGGTGTTAGTGCTTCAGTGAAAACAGCTGACCACAACAGAGTCCACAATGGCTCTGACAAGAACAAATGACATCAGTGAACCAGTCGGCCTTCGTTACACATAGATGACAAACACAGACTGAAATTGTTTCGCGAACCAATTTCAAAATGCCACAACTAGACAATTTATGCATTCTGTTAAAACAACAACAGCAATGCTATATATTGTTCATTAATTAGTAGAGCCAGCATAAAGAGTTCATACATTTTACTATACTATTTGTTTTATATATGTTGGTATAGGACCCACCATATAGTTAGTATATTTAATTTTAATTGTCTTTATTCATAAAGAAAACCGACATGAATCGATATTTCTGTAATTTTGCCAGCGTTAATCGTTTTCAACTGCATGCCTTTGGCCAAGTGGTCTTCTACCCAATGAACAGGTTCAGAAATACAAAGTAAGATGCCAAAGACAACAATAGAAACAAAAACAAGCAAGGTAAAAGTAGCGCACTAATCACACAGAGAAAACATTGATGCAATAATACAATAATACCTTTTGGTGCAGCGATGCAAATCTGTGTGAAACAACAGAACACACATGAGCAATACTGTTTTTAACCTTATTGTGCAGAGATTAGCTGTCACACAAACCCAAAACACGACATTTTTTTGGTTAAAATTTTGTTAAAACAAGAATCAAACTTTTTTGCATACCATACCATACAGATCATAAGACAATAAAATGTGTAATTTTGAGAGGAAAAAACGCATGAAAATGTAACAAGAACTATACAGAGGTAAAGATCAAGCTAGCTGATGAGATATAACTTTAGCTGAAGCTGTCGCTTCACCTGTTTCCTGGGATTGAAAAATCAATTTTGGTGCGCCAACATTTTAGTAATCTTACCACATAAATAAAGGAGGAGCTTAACTAATCTCAATGGAGAGATTAGGGAGCATAAAGCTAACAAGCTTAGTGCAGCAGAATAGCAGAAAGTGCCCGTATCTTAACCCTCAGACTCTCAAGCAAACCATGTGATAACAAGTGCTTCAGCTACATTTAAATCACACATTTAAGTGTATTTAAAGATGAATTCATCAAACTAGCTCATCAGTTCAAATGGAAAAGAAAGCTGAAGATTAAAACTGCGAGCAGTGATGAACGGGCCCTCGCCTCCCTTGCGCGTCGGGGCTCGCGGCGGACTCCGGCCTGCGCGTCGGAGAACGTCCGCGACCGCGGGACGGCGGGTCCGCGAGCGAGACGTCGTCGATCCCGCGTGGGACCGATCGATGCCGGAAACGATGCTTTGCAAATAGTACTATGCTGAGGAAAAATGACACCGAAATCAAAATGGCCGACTTCTGGTAGGTTTTACAGCACGGTGCCAAGAGACTTATTTTTAAGTCTCCGCAGGATACGTGTGCCTACCGAGTTTCGTACGTGTAGCTCAAACGTAGCGCCGGGGCTGCTCTTTTGAAATATTGTAGGGGGCGCTACAGAGGCAATTTAAAACGGATAAGGCCAAAAATCATTCCATATATTTCTTCCGATGCCTTTGACACTTGTGCAAAGTACCATGATTTTTTGAGCATCCTAACCTACTGAAACAAATTTCCTTTAGCCAGTAGGTGGCGCTATGAGTTTTTTGAATTTTTTCAAATCAGGTATGTTCAAGCTTGAAGTGGCATCATGCACAAGAAGTTTTGTGCAAATTGGATAATGTACCTTTGAGTTATAACAACTTCAATTTTGCATGGCGAACGATGCGTCGCCACGGCAACAGCGTTCAACGAAAACACACAATACTTATGATGGCTCTTCATCAATGTCCTAAGACTATCCTTACTGATTTTGAGACTAATCGGGTCATCTGGCTAGGAGGAATAAAGAAACGTATAAAATATGACATTTCCTTCAGCCAGTAGGTGGCGCTATGAGTTATTTCATTTTTTTCAATTTAAGTATGTTCAGGCTTGAAGTGGCATCATGCACAAGAAGTTTTGTGTGGATTGGATTATGTACCTTGGAGTTATAACAACTTGATTTTTCAGAAAAATGATGCAAAATGGCCGCCACGCCACGTCAAGGTTCTTCGACGAAAGCGCTAGCTTTTAATAATTTTTAATCACAAAGGTCTTAAGAGCACCCTGAACAAATATGAAGTCGATCGCATAAATGCTCTAGGAGGAGTTCGTTAAAATACGAAGGCTGCAAAATGCGAAAAGTGCCAAAAAACACAACTTTGCGGGTTTACTGTAGCGCCCCCTATTGGTTGAATGCAACAAAAATCTCAGGGTATGTTGCGGTATGCGATGTGCACATATGCTGAAAGTTTCGTGCATTTTCGACAATGGGTTGAGAAGTTATGTGAATTGATATTAAGCCACGCCCCTAAGAAGTTCATTGGTCCATATCTTCTCAACGCAAATAGATATCAAAAAGCTTTTGATAAATCTGAGTGATCTACATCCAATAATGATCCACAGAAAATTTGGTAGCAATCGGAGCCAGCGTGTGGGAGGAGTTCGCAAAGATGTGTTTTACACTAAATTCAAGATGGCGGAAAATTTTTCCAGGCGCAGTTTCGGGGTCTGAGAGGCTTTTTTTTAGATCTAGCGGATTCGGACATGTGTGTCGAATTTCAAGTCAATCGGACAAACTGGCCGAGGGGCGTGGCCGGCCCGCCTTGTAGGGGGCGCTAGAGAGCCATTTTTTTACACACAAGTATGCAACCTTGCGCAGCAGAGTTTCTCCACCAGACCTGAGAGGTGTGCAAATTTGGTGAGTTTTCATGCATGGCAAGTGCCCCTACTAGCTCATTCCCCACAAATATAAGAATCATAATAATAAGAACCCTTAGAAACTCAATAGGGCCTTCGCCGGCCCGACGTTGTCGGCGGCTCGGGCCCTAAAAAAACATACAACACAAGCATTGTTGTGGTTGTAGAATGCTGCATTTTTCATGTGCCTTCTAGTTTCACCAAAAATGTGTAGAATGTACAGGGTTGTGTTTCAGGTTTTGTCACCTTTATTAATAACCAGCAAAAACGGCATACAATTAACACCAAAGCCGATCTGTCAGACAGTTTAGGGAAGAGCTTTTTTTTCCTCAACTTGGCTATTTCTTCCAGAGCAGCATTAAGCAATAAGACATCGGCAAAGTAAAGACACAATAATACACGCAATACCTGCAATAAATAAGGGACAGTTGGCAAAATAGTTATTTTATATACTATTTTGTGCATTAGGAGTTTCAGTTGGCAGTATAGGTTTGTGTGTATGTATGCCACAAGCACATAATACAAATGTAATAAAGAATAAACTTACACAAAAGCTGTCACACTCATGTTAGATAAAATGGAAAAACATGTTCTAATACAGACCAACATATCGACCTTTAACAACATACCGTATGTGTTTCCTATAGACGTTTATAGGGAGTAAATTGGCAGCAGCACCTCCTCTAACAATTATGTAATAGAAAACATTGGCGTGCAGAATAAAAGAAACAATCTGAGAACTCCAAGGTCCTCTTTTCTCTGACTCTCTGCCGAGTGACTGCAAGGTCATCGTTCACCGATCGGAATGAAAGACTCGAGCTTCTCACGGCATTCAACACTGCTCCTCCAGGACTGTCACTCACTAAGATGAGCTACCCTGATGTATTGCATGAGTCACTGGCCAATAAACGTGTGAAATGGAAATGCTAGCCTTTATATCAGAAATTAAAAGAGCCTGATTGCAACATTGTGTAAAGAAATACAGGAGCTGTTGTGATGCCAGGGTGGTGACAGATAGGAGACTAAACTGCATTCAAATTGTAGAAGAGTGTCTGAAAAAGGGAGGCAATGATATACAGAATTAGTATTTATTTTATTTCTTTGCAGAGCGCATAACTGGAGAAGTGATTAACAAGCCTAACAAAAGTAGATTGCTGACATTTTCCCCCAAAATTAAAAAGAGATAATGCAGGAGAATGTCAGCAGTATCCTGTCTTGATTCAGATAATTAATACCATTCTAGCAAGCACTCTACATAATTTCTACCACTTGAGACAATCAATATGTAAGAAGCTGAAGGATATACAGCAGAGAATTACACAATGAAGTCCTGGCCACCTAAGAAACTGACTGCAGGGTTTGTTCCTTTCATCTAATGATTGGATAATCCATACAGATCCAGAGGATGCACATGCTTGAGGCAAAAAACTATACCCGGCACGCTTTTATTATATTAATTCATAAGTCCCGTCAAGAGAGTGTGAAACAATAAATAGAAATAGCACAACATTTGCGCCTGAAGCGTGCGCTTCTTTCAACTAAGCAAGCTTTGTGATGTTACTGCGTCTAGGATTTACCTTTACTCACTGCAAATGATGCTGGCTGCTGTCCCAGCTACCTTTTCTATTTTTCCAACCCATCCCCGATGGAGCTTTACATCTAGAGATAAGAGCGTCTCCGACTACAGCAGATATTGTTAGTCCACTCATGCGGGTGTAAATTAGTTAGAAGGAAGGAGAACATGAACAGACAGACTCTGAAAAGATGTTCGACGGCGGACTCATTCAGCGAGCGGCCTTGGCTGCCACATGGAGATGAGCCGCTGGAACAGTCATGAGGGGGCAGAGGACACGTTTACATGGGTGCACGGACGCGGACTGTGACGCCCGCAGATGAGTGTGCAGCAGCTTATGAGCCCTGCAGCCCAATGTGCAGACCCAGGCATGTTTGTGTGTCTGCGTACTTACATTTGCTCATGATAAAGTGATGTGAATGTACGTTTTGTGTGTGTGTGTGTGTGTGTGCAAGTTCAACAACTTCATTTGCATGTTGATATAATCATGTACCTGAAACTGTACGGGGATCGAGCTGATTTATTCACGTACATTAATATCTCATGTGCAAGAAAATGATTTTCCATCAATATCATGGACATGCTGTGACACTTAACTTAGACTTTGGGGAAAAAAGCAGGAATGAACATAACTTCACAGGTCGTTTCAGCACTCTAATTTTCTTATTTGAATTAAAACTGATTGAGGAGCGGCAGCTATTGAAGATTATTGCCTAGACTTAGTGCACAGTAATAGCTTTTTACCTTCCACAAAAGACTCCAAACATGTATTGTTATCCATCACTTGGAAACCAGATTTTGGAAGTGTCCCCAGCGATTATTATTGATTAAGCTGCTCGTCATGTAAAATAACAATTTGAACTTCAATGGAGATTCTATTGGTGCGCCTGATTACACCAATTTATTAATTTCTTTTTTTTTTGAGAGAGAGAGAAACAGATGATGTTTTTTGTCTCTTTCAAGAGGGACACTGAGGAATTTCTAGAGTTTCTCACTCTATTAAATAGTTTCAACAGCAATCAGAATTTACGGTGAGAAAAAGATTCACTTTCTAGACGTTAATAAACAGAAAGCAAGTGTGTTGTTCTATACTAGAATTGTCACCAGCAAAAGCGGATATGGGATCAGTTTTTTCTACTGATATCAATGGTCACAAGAGAAACCTGAGATGATTGTTACACTGTTTGTGTAAGGAAATATAATCATTTGATTTTCAAGTTTTTATAAGAGATGAAAATATGTACTTTTTTCCTCTTATTTGTGAAAACAGTGTCCAGGCTTCAAGCCTCTTGGTGTGCGTTTCCCTTGGTGGGCTGACATTGTAAGGAGAGGTGCTGTCAACTCCTCCTAGTGCGTTAACGACAGCAGAGCGTCATACTGTCACCCTGCAGCATATGAACGGTGATACGAGGCGTTTTTTTTTCATATGGTAAAGCTGTAAACTGTCAGAGATTTAAGTTTCCTATCTCATTGCTTCAGTCAACATTTGGAAGGACCCGTTCGGAGGGTGGAAGCTAGTTAGCCTAGCCTGCTAACGTCAGCACCGAGTCCCATACGATGTTAATTTTGTGCAAAAAGAACAATTCCTTTTCTTGTGAATTACTTAAAAAAATACCAAATTAAAACAATGTGAGAAGGAAAGATCAATTTGCTTGAACTGCTCACAACTCACCGTGATTGTATCAAACCTGTGAGAAGGGGTCACGTGGAGAAGTAGTTTTGTTTTAAATGGACACAGGCCAGTGATTTACATCAAAGTGTATGCTTGCAAAAGTTGAATCCAGATAACCTTTAACTATTGTTAAATTGTTTGTTGTGTTGTGACTTTTGCACTTTACTGGAGCAGTTCATTATTAAAAACGTTCTCTGAACTTCTTTAATAAAATGTTCATATGTGACAAAAAGCCAACATAATTGGGAAGAATATGATGCAACCATCTCTTCAATTGTTAATACACATTTTTTTAAACATATTTTTTACTTATGTTGGAAGCTGATCTAATTTTGTATTTATTTATTTTTAATCACAGATGGCCTCAAGCTGCGGTTGTGAAGGTGTCAGTCAGTAACACGCTCTGTTTAAATCTAAATGTAGTCCCGGCTGGTGGTCAAAAACACCAAAGAATTCATATTCACAGCCTTCTTATTTATATATATATATATATATATACTGGCAGATCAGTCATAATATTCACATCTTGAGTCCTGCATCATTTAAATCTCACACAGCTTTGCATACATTTACTCTCAAAACGCTAGAGGACAAGTTGTTTTGTCAGCAATGTATAAATCTAGGCTAACGTGTAAAGTGACAAAATGTTCCCTTTAAATGGGGGCATGGCATCGCCTCGCTTTCTTTTTTTCCACTCAAAAGTGCATACATACGGCCCCCGGTGATGTGCAGCCAGCCACATTCAAAACTGAATTATATTAAAATTACATTGATATGCAAAAAGGCTTGAAAGGGCATTTGAAAATGACTAAGATTTATTTTAGTCTGATGTTGGTTTGTCTTCATAAAGTCTTTGTACAATACGAGTGCTTGGCTAGATCAGAAGAAATACTGTTTTATTGAATATTTGGTACAAAAGGTGTCCTTTTGCCAGAAAGCCTGTCAAACTGAGGCGGACGGCACTTCAAGCTGTACAATTTCACAGGAAAGTGAAAATGTATTAACACTTTGAACTGGTGTCCCTGGCCGAACGCAAGGCTTTATGAACTTCTCAGCAGGGTGATGAACAAGTCACAGCTGACCACATGTATGCTAATGACAATGGTGCATCTTAAATAACTTTTATAATAAGCAGGTGTCGAGGCTGTAGTTTGAACTTTATGCTATCTACCAATTATGGTGATTGTGTATTATCTGGCCACTATCTGGAGATATAAAACTATGAATGCCTGGTTTCATAAAGTGAAGTAACAAAGGACTCCGAGCATGTGAACAGATTTTTAGTTTGAAGCGCTAATCAGAAGATGACGTCTCATGAGATGAATTTCATACGGAAATATCAATTTAAATGGTGACGGACAGCCGGCCGAATGTCACGGATGAAACAAGGTCCTAATGGTGTAAAACCTAATTAATAAACATGAAGAAATTGATATTTTGACAGTGCTGTATTTTCCTCATCATTTGGCTGCTTTATTAACGTAACCGCAGGGCTGTAATCAACAAACCTGTTGACGTGTTAGAAAGTGTTAATTAGTGACGATTTTGAGCAGGAGAAAGAAACGGAGACGAGAGGGAGAGGTTACAGAAAGAAAAGAAAACCGCTAAGAGTAAAGAGAAACTGAGAGGGAGGAGGGTCGAAGGGATAGGAGGAAGAGATGAGCTGTCGTCGTGATCATTTCAGAGAATTTATCGCCTGAAATCTCTGAAAGACTGGATATAGAGATATATATAGATATATATATATATATATATATATATAAGAGAGGCCTTCACCAGAAAACAGTCAACAAAATCAAATCATCTAGCAAATGCAGCACAGAAGAGAAGTTTTTCCGGCTCTTTTGAGATATTGATTTTACATATCTAGGACACCTGCTTCACTCTCATAACGCTTCAGTAATTCCTCCGGGATTCAAGATTTATTGGAAAAAAAATACCAGAGCTGCTCCTTTTGTTGAGCAGAGACACATCTTTAGTATACTGTAAAGCATTTTCCTTCATCAAGACATTAACTTGAATGTTTTAAACAGCCATATACAAAATATATTCTTTGCGAACAACATCCAAAACCCTCATTCTCCCATTACTTTACAAATTACAATCAGCATTCCTCTCCATTTACACCTCATCCTAAATCTATAATTAGCCAAATTTGAGTTATGTGTCTAATTTAAAGGTGGAAAAAAAAAATTGAGAAGAGAATAACATAAAGCAAAACAATATTGAGTCCAGTAGTTCCAGTCTGAGGAGTGACGTCTCTTCAAAAACAACAGAATTAGGTCTGTCAGGTGATTACACAGACAGAACATTAACTGCAAGAGTGACCTTTAATTATCCAGTCGTGCACCTATGCGTTGATAGCAAAGCTCACAGGACAAATGTCTGAGCCAGACTGACATAAAGAGCTTTCTAACAAAGACTCTTTGTCAGAATTAGAGAAAAGTTGAAGGATCTGAAAAACAGAACTTCTTTGGTGACCGATAGGGATTAGTTCAACATTTTGGGATAATACGCTTATTTGCTTCCTGCCAGAGGGTTAAAAAAATAACAATGCAACACTGAACATAAAGCTACAGCAGTAGTCGCTTAGCTTAGCTTAGCGGAAAGACTGTAAACCGGCAAGCAGCCAGCCTGGCTCTCAGTCTGGCTCACTAATTAACATGTTGCATCTTGTTTGTCTAATCCATACGCAGTGTAAAAACGACAATGCCTTGTTTCACAAGAGGAGCCAATAACTTCTCTGAGCCAGGAAATAGCCCGGCACACAACACCACACAGGGAGACAGAAGAAAACCAGAACTTGCTCTGTTTTCTGTTTCAGAAGTTGTTTATTCAATATTTCTGTTTTTTTTTAGCAGCATTTAACGAGCAGCATTTCCCATAAGCCCGAGACCATCATGAGCGAAAACGTCACAGCTCAACAGAAGTCCATGGGCCATGGTGAGCAAAAAAATAAGCTAAAAAGTTGAATTGGAATTTGTTAGCGTTGGCTAGATGCTCCCATGTGCTTCCAGTCTTCATGCAAAGCTAAGCTAAAGCTAATCTCCTGGTTGTAACTTCATGTTTAACAGACAGACATGAGAGCTCTATCATTCTTCTCCTGTAACTATTTTGGAAAGAAACCAAACGTGTATTTCCCAAAATCTTGACAGTCCGTGAAATCAATCTGCAACCCCAGCAGCAGTGAAACTGAGTATATCTCATAACACTGACGTCAGCCATTACAGATCCACGTTACGTATGCACACACACACACACGCACGCACGCACACACACACACACACACACACACACACACACACACACACACACACACACACACACACACACACACACACACACACACACACACACACACACAAGTTACTCACTCAAGTTCCCTCTGCCTCCACACACGCACGTATACACACGTTGACACCCCCATAAACAGTGTTAAATCTCCACCATGTACAGCCCCAATTGTAATCTACCAGCCAGTTGCTAGGCAACGCCGCAACTTGTAATAGCACTCGGGTATCATGGCGGGTGGGGTGGAGTGAGGGTGGGGCGAGGATGGGGATGGGGATGGGGATGGGGATGGGGGTGAAGAGGTTGCGAGTTTTTAAAAAACATCTTTTTTTTTTTTTTTAGAGGCAGCATCTGGGGGGAGAATGACGGTCGATATGAAGTGATGGCAGCACGGTTCCTTATTAACTGTCCCGGTCATGCTTAACACCAAATATAAATACTCTCTAGTCTTGTATAAATTATTATGTATTTCTTTATCGATTCAGCTGCTTATTATTTTTCTTCTTTAATGAATCGATTATTTGTTCTGTTAAAACTCGAAAAATGAAACTAATGCCCGATATAGTTTCCCAGATTCCATGGCGATGTTTTAAAATGTCATGTTTTATTTAACATTCCAAAATGTGCTTACTTTAGTTTAGTTTAGCATCATATGTGACAAAAAAAACATTGAATCCTTACATTGGAAGCTGGATTATTTTGGCGTGAAAAAAGGCTTAAAAGAAGTTAAAGAATCGATTTAACTCTGCTGAATAATAAAAAACTGAAACTACTCGTGGATCCTACATCGAGCATTCTGCTGCATCTTTGGTAGAAAGGCTGGATGTTAATAAAAAGATGAAATATCACAACATTTTTTTAATTAAACACCTCCACATTGATAAATGTATGTTTTTAGAAAATTGGTCAACGTGTAAGGAAACGGAGCGTCTTTTACCAATTTGAAGAAGGGCATCACGTCATCCAACACCCATGTGATGCTGCACTCCGTCCCTGAGAGGTAACCTGGAAGCAAAATTGTCAGGCATGTACCTTCTGCCTTTCGCCAAGCAGAACTAAACTATCCTCCCAGTGGAGGAGCGCTGCTCGCTGGAGCTCAACTGTGCTAAAGGGGGCAATTTAAAAAACATTATAATCACATGAGGAGAAATGTCTCTGGCTTGATAATTAGCAGTGGCGAGTGGGGACTATCTTTGATGCTGTTTGGTTTGGCTGCAGTGCAACAGCGTAATGGGCTTGTTCATTATCCTGTTTCCAGTTATCTCTGAAGTACTTTCAGGAGGAAGGAACAACATACATTCATAATGCATGCAGGTTTCAGGGTAACAGCCTTTATCGAAATGTATCCGTGACCGTCCATAAAAGCCCTGATGTTTTCAAGTGCTGCAAATGAATCCAATGCATTTTATAAAAGACACAACAGTTGAAAGAATAGTGTTATATTTTGTGAAAATCCGGTCATCACGCTGAGCTAAGCTGAGAGAATGGTATCAATCTTCTCATCTAACTCTAGGGAAAAAAAAAGGAAAACAAGCTTATTGTCCTAAAATGCTGAACTATTACTTTAAATCAGAGCGTCGTGAACAGAAACTCAATTGGGCTGTTTGGAAACTGGACAGATTTCCCGTCGACAGCCATTACTGATGCGGTCATATGTTTTCTCATCCTCTCTGGAGCACTCGCACTCAAACACACATGCTCACAGCAGCAAGGTCCCTCAGCTGCAACAACAATGTGACAATAGAGTGACAGTCTGAAACTGCAGGCACCAGCACAGTTCG